>NC_045595.1:111572235-111898664 GCF_009762305.2 Zalophus californianus | reverse complement strand
CTAAAGTACTAAAAAGTTTAGAAATTGCTACAACTATATGATAAAAGCAAATGGATGAGAAAGACAGTCATGCTTTTTAAGCTTGTGATACAATTTTTTCACTTTTGGTGGTTATTAAGGGAATCATTTTAACACAGCACATTACTTATATTTATACAATTAAAATATTTAACTGTTAACATTTTCCAAAAGCGTTATACTCCATTAATAACTATGATAAAAAAGATTTACTTATTCTCCAGTTATGATTTCATGACAGTCACTGACTAGTTCTAGTCTTCTAGTAAATCAATGGGGAAATATGATTCATTTAATGAGGTTAGTTTTGTTGTAAATTTATAAATGCTAAGCTGCATGTTGTGCATTAAATGTGAGCTCTCTCTGCGTGTGTATGTTTGTATCTTATTAGATAGTGATCATACCTTTTTGATAAGATTATTATATTTTAGATTAAAGTATTTAATTTTCAAGCTAGTAACTTTTGTTTCCTGGTTTAAATTTTAAATCAATTCTCTGGCTTAGTAAGGTCTCATACACATTAACAAAATGAATTTGAGGATCATTAAAGGCAGAAAGAGAAGAAAAGACTACTCATTTGTAGCAATGAAGATGTATACATAACATTTTTCCAAGCACAAATGTGTACAGAAGATGAGACTCTGAAAAGGAATGCAAGAAAAATATGTCCAGTACAAAGCCAAAAGTCCAGCGAGAGGAGGCCAGGCTGTGTTACCCGTTGCTTTAAGGGCAGCAGGAAAATCTATGCTCTCCTCTTTGAAGCAGTGTTGGCCCTTTCCCTTCTACTAATGGAAGCGACACTGAGAAAGACATGGTCTCGGAAGAAAGGCCCTGAGCTATGGAATGTGTGAATGGTTCCCTCTCAGGTCAGGCTCCCATGCCCACTTGACTACCTTGCTCTCCGATGAGTGATGATTATTACATTATCTTTTGAAATTGACACAGCTGACTGTGAATAGAGAGGGCTCACATGCTACAGAAAATGCTTGCAGGTTTGTGTAAATTCTTACCTTAGCTCTCGATTTTAAAGAGGAATCAATAAGTTGTTTTATGATTTTATGATTTATGATATAGTTCATAAACTGTACATTTCAGAGTTGAGATGGATCTTAAAGGATTATTTTGTCTAAACCCTTCTCAAATGTGGAATCCCATTGTTAGTACTATAAAAGATGCTTATCGTCTTATTATACCACAGATAGTTGAATTTATGGATGATGAGGTTTTGTTTTGCTATAGCGATAGCAGTTTCAGTGACAATATTTGGCTGGAAAAAGGAAATCATCTACTAAAGATCAAATTGTCTCAAAGTCGGGCTCTGTGCTGAGCGCAGGGTCTGCTTAAGATTCTCTCTCTCTCCCTTTCCCTCTGCCCCTCCCCCTGCTCTCTCTCTCTTTCAAATAAATATATATATATATATATAAAAAATCTCAAATTGTCTCAAAGTGATCCTTGATGTTAGGGTTCAATTCTAGCATGTGCTATGTATAATTTTGTAGTTCAGGCATATTCATTTATCTATTGATGGAGAAAATATGATTTATCAGATAAATTCTGGAACTAAAAGTTGAGTCTTTCAAATTTAAGATAAATGAAGCCTCTTACAAAATGTGAAATTGAAAAAAAGGATGATTATTTTATGGCCAGGAAAGAGAATGACATGAGAAAGAACCAATAGTGTTCTATTACAAGAGAGGCCAATGCCATCTTATTTAAAGGGTTTATCCTAAATGTTACTTGTGATGTCAGAGGTACCTTCGGACAACTTCTCATTTCTTTTGGGTAAGCTGAGGGACTATCAGGAGGTTTGTCATGGAGGACTCCATACTAAATAAAGCAGAAGAAAAGGAATGCAATGTCTTTATAAAAGGGCAAAAATACGGTATATACTTTGAATCTGCAAACTTAGGCTCACCCAAGGCTGATTTCAAACGTCACTTATGGAAGTACCCAATTATGTGTGTATCCAAAAAATTAGATTCTGGGTTTTACAGAAGTATTATTTCACTGACTATAAAAAAGGAAATCTTTTTCAAAATTTTTATTCTAATAAGATTTTGGAAGCCAAGTTATTGCTACTCTATGTTTTCATGGTGGTAGAGATAAAAAAATAGACTCCAAAGCCTAAGGAAAACATTTCTAAAACCACCAAGCAAGCCGCACCCTGATAATACTCACTGAATATTGTTCTTGGCAAAAAAAAAAGAAACAATGGATAAACATTTTAGGTTTTCCCTTCTCCTATTTGTTAATGTTATTCATTTTCTTCCTTTTTTTTTTAGCATATGAAACATTACTGTAGTTCTAAAAGACAAAACTATACAAAAAGCCATTCTCAAAGCAGTAACACCTCCATCCCATCCATTCCTTCCATTTGCTTCCCTGATTCTCTCCTCCCCCTGGTGCTCAACCAATTGCAACAGCCTCTGGCTTCTCCTCCCTGTATTTCTTCTTGAACAAATGAGGAGACACATTTTTTCCTTAAAAGGAGGAGACACTTATTTCCCCTTAATTATAAAAAGGTGTCAAATTATAGGTACTCTTTAACAATATATCCTAGAAATTTCACCACAACAGTTTTCCTCATTCTTTTTAGTTCTCCCGTGTGTGGATGGATGTATTATGATTTATTCCATCATACTCCTATGTATGAACTCTTGTGTAAAAGTTATTTAGTTTTTCCTTTGGATTTTGAATTTTGCAGTAGATTTAAACATAAAATAAAAATAGATTTAAACATAAAGTAAAAATAGATCCGGTCCTTCAAACTGTGTGACACAACAAATGTCACAAGCCATTTCATTTTTGTTCTAGTCTTACTTCGCTAAAGGTTCCATCATAGAGGTATTGTTATATTTCTCCTGTTTTTTTTAATGAGCTACTGTGACTTCTGTGTTGATAGCTGGCTGTTAATTTGCTGGTGTCTGCAGACTGAAGAAGGAGACAGAGAAGGAGAAGGGGGAGGTCTTGCTGATTGTTGTGAGAATCCATACAGACTAAATTTATTTGATACTGTGTTTATAAAACAACACCTAACTGGTTACCCGGAGTTTGAGTTGACTGTTTGCATTTCAGATATTTTTGACATATGGAAAATATGACTTTCCTTTAGTCTGAAAAAATGTTAGTCTTGGTTATTGGGACAATTCCTAGCAGATTATTTCAGAACCTTTAGGGATGAGCCAGAATGGAGTAGAAATTTCACTACAATTCACTTTATGAACTAGCTAAATTACTAGCAGGGTTATCATTAAGTGCATATACCAATTGTAAATCTACGGAGTAGGCAAAAACTGATATGGCCCTATTCAAATTTTTATTGGGTCTTCAGACTAAATAGTGGTGCCATATTCATTAACATGAGGTGCCATATTCATTAACATTTGCATGAAAATACCTAAAACAGAAAAAATATGCATTAATATTTGAATGTAATTAAGTTATGCCACAGGGGCGCCTGGGTGGCTCAGTCGGTTGAGAGGCTGACTCTTGAGTTGAGATCAGGTCATGTACTCAGGGTCCTGGGATTGAGCCCCATGTCAGGCTCTGTGCTCAGTGGGGAGTCTGCTTGAGGATTCTCTCTCTCCCTCTGCCCCTCCCCCCCAATTTATTCTAAAATAAATAAATAAATCTTAAAAAAAAGTTATGCCACAGAGGGAAACCAATATACAATATAAGCAATGAAAAAGAAATTATAAATTTGGGAATTGTAATGCATTGAAAATTATGTTCAACAAGAAGAGTGCTGTCAAGATGAATACAAGTGGTGGGGAAGAGATCCTTATGAAGTATAGAAAATGCGTGAGGATTTCTTTTTTTTTTTAATTTTTATTGTTATGTTAATCACTATATATTACATCATTAGTTTTTGATGTTGTGTTCCATGATTCATTGTTTGTGCATAACACCCAGTGCTCCACACAGAATGTGCCCTCTTTAATACCCATCACCAGGCTAACCCATCCCCCCACCATCCACCCCTCTAGAACCCTCAGTTTGTTTTTCAGAGTCCATCGTCTCATGGTTCATCTCCCCGTCCAACTTACTCCCCTTCATTCTTCCCCTCCTGCTATCTTCTTCTTTTTCTTTTTTCTTAACATATGTTGCATTATTTGTTTCAGAAGTACAGATCAGTGATTCAACAGTCTTGCACAATTCACAGCGCTCACCATAGCACATACCCTACCCAATGTCTTATCACCCAGCCACCCCATCCCTCCCAGCCCCACCTCCAGCAACACTCAGTTTGTTTCCTGAGATTAAGAATTCCTCATATCAGTGAGGTCATATGATACATGTCTTTCTCTGATTGACTTATTTCACTCAGCATAACACTCTCCAGTTCCATCCACGTCGTTGCAAATGGCAAGATCTCATTCCTTTTGATGGCTGCATAATATTCCATTGTGTGTATATACCACATCTTCTTTATCCATTCATCAGTCGATGGACATCTTGGCTCTTTCCACAGTTTGGCTATTGTGGACATTGCTGCTATAAACATTGGGGTGCACGTACCCCTTCGGATCCCTACATTGGTATCTTTGTGGTAAATACCCAATAGTGCAATTGCTGGATCATATGGTAGCTCTATTGTCAACTGTTTGAGGAACCTCCATACTGTTTTCCAGAGGGGTTGCACCAGCTTGCATTCCCACCAACATGTAGGAGGGTTCCCCTTTCTCCACATCCCCGCCAACATCTGTCGTTCCCTGACTTGTTAATTTTAGCCATTCTGACTGGTGTGAGGTGGTATCTCATTGAGGCTTTGATTTGGATTTCCCTGATGCCGAGCGATGTTGAGCACTTTTTCATGTGTCTGTTGGCCATTTGGATGTCTTCTTTGGAAAAATGTCTGTTCATGTCTTCTGCCCATTTCTTGATTGGATTATTTGTTCTTTGGGTGTTGAGTTTGATAAGTTCTTTATAGATTTTGGATTCTAGCCCTTTATCTGATATGTCATTTGCAAATATTTTCTCCCATTCTGTCGGTTGTCTTTTGGTTTTGTGGACTGTTTCTTTTGCTGTGCAAAAGCTTTTTATCTTGATGAGGTCCCAATAGTTCATTTTTGCCCTTGCTTCCCTTGCCTTTGGCGATGTTTCTAGGAAGAAGTTGCTGTGGCTGAGGTCGAAGAGGTTGCTGCCTGTGTTCTCCTTTAGGATTTTGTTGGACTCCTGTCTCACGTTTAGGTTTTTCAGCTATTTGGAGTCTATTTTTGTGTGTGGTGTAAGGAAATGGTCCAGTTTCATTCTTCTGCATGTGGCTGTCCAATTTTCCCAACACCATTTGTTGAAGAGACTGTCTTTTTGCCATTGGACATTCTTTCCTGCTTTGTCAAAGATGAGTTGACCATAGAGTTGAGGATCCATTTCTGGGCTCTCTATTCTGTTCCATTGATCTATGTGTCTGTTTTTGTGCCAGTACCATACTGTCTTCATGATGACAGCTTTGTAATAGAGCTGGAAGTACAGAATTGTGATGCCGCCGGCTTTGCTTTACTTTTTCAATATTCCTCTGGCTATTCGGGGTCTCTTCTGGTTCCATACAAACTTTAGGATTATTTGTTCCATTTCTTTGAAAAAAGTGGATGGTATTTTGATGGGCATTGCATTGAATGTGTAGATTGCTCTAGGTAGCATTGACATCTTCGCAATATTTGTTCTTCCAATCCATGAGCATGGAACGTTTTTCCATTTCTTTGTGTCTTCTTCAATTTCTTTCATGATTATTTTATAGTTTTCTGAGTACAGATCCTTTGCCTCTTTGGTTAAATTTATTCCTAGGTATCTTATGGTTTTGGGTGCAATTGTAAATGGGATTGACTCCTTGATTTGTCTCTCTTCTGTCTTGTTGGTGTATAGGAATGCCACCGATTTCTGTGCACTGATTTTATATCCTGCTACTTTACTGAATTCCTGTATGAGTTCTAGCAGTTTTGGGGTGGAGTCTTTTGGATTTTCCACATACAGTATCATATCATCTGCAAAGAGTGAGAGTTTGACTTCCTCTTTGCCGATTTGGATGCCTTTGATTTCTTTTTGTTGTCTGATTGCTGTGGCTAGGACTTCTAATACTATGTTGAATAGCAGTGGTGAGAGTGGACATCCCTGCCGTGTTCCTGACCTTAGGGGAAAAGCTCTCAGCTTTTCCCCATTGAGAATGATATTCGCTGTAGGTTTTTCATAGATGGCTTTTATGATATTGAGGTATGTACCCTCTATCCCTACACTCTGAAGAGTTTTGATCAAGAAAGGACGCTGTACTTTGTCAAATGCTTTTTCTGCATCTATTGAGAGGATCATATGATTCTTGTTCTTTCGTTTGTTAATGTATTGTATCACATCGATTGATTTGCAGATGTTGAACCAACCTTGCAGCCCAGGGATAAATCCCACTTGGTCGTGGTGAATAATCCTTTTAATGTACTGTTGGATCCTATTGGCTAGTATTTTGGTGAGAATTTTTGCATCCATGTTCATCAAGGATATTGGTTTATAATTCTCCTTTTTGATGGGATCTTTGTCTGGTTTTGGGATCAAGGTAATGCTGGCCTCATAAAATGAGTTTGGAAGTTTTCCTTCCATTTCTATTTTTTGGAACAGTTTCAGGAGAATAGGTATTAATTCTTCTTTGAATGTCTTGATAGAATTCCCCTGGGAAGCCATCTGGCCCTGGGCTTTTGTTTCTTGGGAGATTTTTGATGACTGCTTCAATTTCCTTAGTGGTTATAGGTCTGTTTAGGTTTTCTATTTCTTCCTGGTTCAATTTTGGTAGTTGATACATCTCTAGGAATGCACCCATTTCTTCCAGGTTATCTAATTTGCTGGCATCGAGTTGCTCATAATATGTTCTTATAATTGTTTGTATTTCTTTGGTGTTGGTTGTGATCTCTCCTCTTTCGTTCATGATTTTGTTGATTTGGGTCATTTCTCTTTTCTTTTTGATAAGTCTGGCCAGGGATTTATCAATCTTGTTAATTCTTTCAAAGAACCAGCTCCTAGTTTCGTTGATCTGTTCTACTGCTCTTTTGGTTTCTATTTCATTGATTTCTGCTCTGATCTTTATTATTTCTCTTCTCCTGCTGGGTTTAGGCTTTATTTGCTGTTCTTTCTCCAGCTCCTTTAGGTGTAGGGTTAGGTTGTGTATCTAAGACCTTTCTTGTTTCTTGAGAAAGGCTTGTATTGCTATATACTTTCCTCTCAGGACTGCCTTTGCTGTATCCCAAAGATTTTGAACAGTTGTGTTTCCATTTTCATTGGTTTCCATGAATTTTTTTAATTCTTCTTTAATTTCCTGGTTGACCCATTCATTCTTCAGTAGGATGCTCTTTAGCCTCCATGTATTTGAGTTCTTTCCGACTTTCCTCTTGTGATTGAGTTCTAGTTTCAAAGCATTGTGGTCTGAAAATATGCAGGGAATGATCCCAATCTTTTGGTACCGCTTGAGACCTGATTTGTGACCTAGGATGTGATCAATTCTGGAGAATGTTCCACGGGCACTAGAGAAGAACGTGTATTCTGTTGCTTTGGGATGGAATGTTCTGAATATGTCTGTGAAATCCATTTGGTCCAGTGTGTCATTTAAAGTCTTTATTTCCTTGTTGATCTTTTGCTTAGATGGTCTGTCCATTTCAGTCAGGGGGGTGTTAAAGTCCCCCACTATTATTGTATTGTTGTTAATGTGTTTCTTCGCTTTTGTTATTAATTGCCTTATATAATTGGCTGCTCCCATGTTAGGGGCATAGATATTTACAATTATTAGATCTTCTTGTTGGTTAGACCCTTTAAGTAGGATATAGTGTCCTTCTTCATCTCTTATTACAGTCTTTGTTTTAAAATCTAATTTGTCTGATATAAGGATTGCCACCCCAGCTTTCTTTTGGTGTCCATTAGCATGGTAAATGGTTTTCCACCCCCTCACTTTCAATGTGGGGGTGTCTTTGGGTCTAAAATGAGTCTCTTGCAGACAGTATATTGATGGGTCTTGTTTTTAATCCAATCTGATAGCCTGTGTCTTTTGATTGGGGTATTGAGCCCATTTACATTCAGGGTAACTATTGAAAGGTATGAATTTAGTGCCATTGTATTGCCTGTAAGGTGACTGTTACTGTATATTGTCTGTGTTCCTTTCTGATCTATGCTGCTTTTAGGCTCTCTCTTTGCTTAGAGGGCCTCTTTCAATATTTCTTGGAGGGCTGGTTTCATGTCTGCACATTCCTTTAGTTTTTGTTTGTCCTGGAAGCTTTTTATCTCTCCTTCTATTTTCAATGACAGCCTAGCTGGATAGAGTATTCTTGGCTGCATATTTTTCTCGTTCAGTGCTCTGAAGATATCTTGCCAGTCCTTTCTGGCCTGCCAGGTCTCTGTGGATAGGTCTGTTGCCAATCTAATATTTCTACCATTGTAGGTTACATATCTTTTCTCCCGAGCTGCTTTCAGGATTTTCTCTTTGTCTCTGAAACTCATAAGTTTTACTGTTAGATGTTGGGGTGTTGACCTATTATTATTGATTTTGAGAGGGGTTCTCTGTGCCTCCTGGATTTTGATGCCCGTTTCCTTCCTCACATTAGGGAAGTTCTCTGCTATTATTTGCTCCAATATACCTTCTGCCCCTCTCTCTCTTTCTTCTTCTTCTGGGACCCCAATTATTCTAATGTTGTTTTGTCTTATCGTATCGCTTATCTTCAAATTCTGCCCTCGTGATCCTGTAGTTGTTTCTCTCTCTTTTTCTCAGCCTCTTTATTTTCTATCATTTGGTCTTCTATATTGCTGATTCTCTCTTCTGCCTCATTTATCCTAGCAGTTAGTGCCCCCATTTTTTATTGCACCTCATTAATAGCCTTTTTGTTTTTGACTTGGTTAGATTTTAGTTCTTTTATTTCTCCAGAAAGGGTTTCTCTAATAACTTCCATGCTTTTTTCAAGCCCAGCTAGTATCTTTAAAGTCATGATTCTGAACTCTAGTCCCGACATCGTACTAATGTCCGTATTGAGTAGGTCCCTGGCTGACGGTACTACTTCTTGTTCTTTTTGCTGAGGTGATATTTTTCGTCTTGTCATTTTGTGCAGAGGAGAACAGATGAATGAGAGAACAAAATGCTAACAGGTTAACACCGTCCCCAACAAATATACTGTATACAAATCAGAAAAGACCTGAAACCAGGGGAAAAGAAAGGGAAAGAAAGAAAAAAGAAAGAGAGAAAAAAAAAAAGGAAAAGAAAAAGATAAAAACAAAAACAGAACAGTACAAAAAAAAACAGAGTATGATCAAATATGATCAGGCTAGTGCATAGATCAGTGCCACACACTAGATTTTGGGTGTATTTTGGTCTGTTAGAAAAAAGTGCCTCCTAAAATTTTAAAGGAAGAAAGACTTATATACGTACAAAATAAGGGTTGATACAATGAAGGGATGGAAGATGACTGTAAAGATGAAAATTATAAAAGGTTTTATAAAAGGAATTGATAAGATAAAAAGTTGTTGGAAAAAAGAAAGAAGATTTAAAAAAGAAAAGAAAAAAAAGGGAGAGAATGTGATCAGGCAGGAGACTAGAACAAAGCCATACACTAGTGATTTAGGGTATATTTTGATCTTTTAGAAGAAACTGTATCTGAAAATTTTAAAGAGAGAACAACTTATATATATATATGCCAAAAATAAGGGTAACTACTATGAAGGGATAAAATATGACTCTAAAAATGAAAAATGAAAAATAAAAAATATTTTTTTAAAAAAGGGATTGATAAGATATTGGTTGAAAAACGGAAAAAGAAAAATTAAAAAAATTAACTTTGATGAACTAATGAATCATGGTAAAAGAAAAAAGCCATGAATTCTATGTGCAGTATTCCCCTAGCGCTGGAGTTCTCCCGTTCTCCTTGATCGGTAAACTTGGTCTTGGCTTGCTGGCTGTTCGTGCTGATCTTCTGGGGGAGGGGCCTTTTGCCGTGGCTTCCATATGTCTTTGCCGGAGGCAGAATTGCCCCGCCCTTGTTGGTCCGGGCTAAGCAAGCTGCTCGGGTTTGCTCTCAGGAGCTTTTGTTCCCTGCAAGCTCTCGGTACAGTTTTGGAGGACCAGGGCGAAAATGGTGGCCTCCCAATCTCCACCCGGAGGAGCTGAGAACTCGGGGCCCCGCTCCTCAGTGCGCCCCCAGAGAAAAGCAGTCACTCCCGTCTCCCTGGTCTCCGGCCGCACTCCGTGCTCACCCGGCCTGTGACCTAGCATTTCTATCTCTGGCACCCGACCCGTGTGGAGTCTCCAAACCCAGCAGATCCCTGCCGTGTGCTCCCGCGCCGCTCCTCCCGGGGGAGGAAGGGGAGTCTCCGGGGCTCTGCCGCTTGTTGGGTCCCTGCTGGAGGAGCAGTGGCCCGACTGGGCTGCAGATCACAGTTTATGGCAACCCCGAGCTGAGAGCCCGCGCCTCAGCTCTGTCTCTGCTGCTGGCTTCCCCGCTCTGATACCTGGGAGCTCTGCCGCACTCAGGCACCCCTGGTCTTTCTGTGACCCCAAGGGTCCTGAGACCACACTGTCCCGGGAGGATTCCACCCCCGCTTAGCCACTGGAGCGACGTCCCTCCGCGGAGCCGACTTCTAAAAGGTCCAGTTTTGTGCTCCGCGGCTCCATCACTTGCCAGAAGCGGCCGGCGGAGGCCCCCTCCCCCGCCGTCTACCCTCCCGAATATCGCCTCGGATTCACTTCGCATGTTCTACCTTCCAGTAAGTGGTCGCTTCTCTGTTCAGATAGTTGTTGCTACTCTCCTCTTCGATCTCCTGTTGAGTTCGTAGGTGTTCAGAATGGTTTGATCCCTCATTCAGCTGAATTCCTGAGACCAGACAAAATCCAGGTCTCCTACTCCTCCGCCATCTTCTGCGTCAGGATTTCTTCAGTGCTGACCTCGAAGACTGACTATGTGTGGGCTGTGAAGATCTGTTTTCTACAAAGAAACACTCTCCAGGGAGACAGAAACAATTCACGAGGATACAGTACTTATGACCCAATATGAAAGGTTTGCTGTAATATACATCCTAATTTTGCCAGTTAACTTCCATGAAGCTTGGAATCCAGTAGAAAGGGGGTCCTTGGGTGCATTTTTGAGTATCTGGTCACTGGGAAGGTATAAAATTGCCATTTTGATTTTATGTTGCTGCTTATTTACTTTGTAATGAAAATTTTGGCATTCCCAATGACATAGATATAATTACTTACTTTTTATTTCTTTATTTGGTTTATATTTAATATAATTTCTTATTTTAAAACTTTTTTTTTTGCTATTCTTTTGTTTTAGGATATATCCTTTTAGGGAGATACAGTAAAAACATAGTGATTTTTGTTTTCAGGTTACTTGAACTAATTAATCTCTGTGTGCTTATGATACCAGCTTGATTAAAAGTTAACTTTAATTCCAGCAATTCCACTTCTAGTTATATACCTAAAAAAATTAAAAGCAGAGACTTAAACAGATATTTGTACATTCATGTTCATAGAGTATTTATTTATTTATTTTAAAAGATTTTGTTTATTTGTTTGACAGAGAGAGAGCATGCAGCAGAGGGAGAGGGAGAAGCAGAGTCCCCATTGAGCAGGGAGCCTGACGTGGGACTCAACTCCAGGACTCTGGTATCAAGAGCTGAGCAGAAGGCAGAAGCTTAACTGACCGAGACACCCAGGCTCAGTCTGTAGAGTATTATTCCTAATTGCCAAATGGTAGAAACAACCCAAGATCCCATAGATGAATGTATAGAGAAAAAACAAAATGTGCCATACACAAACAATGGAATATTATTTAATTTTAAAAAGGAAGAAATTCTGACATAAGCTACAACATGGATGAACCTTGAGGACATTATGCTATGTGATATAAGTTAGCTACAAAAGGACAAGTATGTATAATTCCATTTATATGAGGTACCTAGAATAGTTAAGTTCACTGTGCTAGGCAGGAAGCAGAATAATGGTTACCAATGGCTGGGGGAGCTGGAATGGGGAGTTATTGTTTAATGAGTACAAAGTTCCAGTTTGGATGATGAGAAAGTTCTACAGATGGATAATGATGGTTGCAAAACAATATGGATATATTAATGCCACTGAACTGTACACTTAAAAATGGTAAAAATGGTAATTTTTATGTCATGTTTTATCACAGTTAAAAAATTAGCTTCATTATTTTTCAGTTTGTTTCCAGTTTTAGAGATTTTGTTTTTCCCATTTTGATTATTTTTTCATTATAAAATAATTGCATATTCCAAAGTAAAAGTTATCAGACAAGTTTCTTTCATAGACATACCTTTTGCTTTCATGCTTATCTCTACCCCATTCCTTTGGTTCCCATAGAAATAACCATTATAATAATTATACTAGTTTTTGGTTTATTCTACTATTGTTTCTTTTTGGAAATATATGGAAATAGCTATCTATATAGATATTTACAACTTTTTTATTGTAAAAATAGCAATCCTCTGTGAACACTGCTCTGTACTTTGTGTTTTTCACTTAACCATGTATGTTTGAGATCCTATCCATGGCAATTTATAGAGATCTTAATTAGTCTTTTTTTATTGTTTCATAGTACCCCATTGTATGGAGACAGAAAATGGGGGAAAGGAAGGAAAGCTATGTATTGAATGCTAATTATTAGCTGTAGTTCTGTGTATATTCACATGTTCATTTTATGTAATCTTTACAAATATTCTTTTGATGTGGTGTTATTCCTATTTCATAGGTGGAGAAATAAGCTTGGAGAGATTAGGAAACTTGCCAAAGTTCCCATAGTAAGAAAATGGAACGGGGACTTGAATTTGGGTCTGAATTAACTCCATAATCTATACTATTCCCTCTCTACAACTAGAGCCAGGTAAATCGTGGTTTAGAAGGTAACGGAAGCAAGTTGAAGTCCAGCAACTCAACTGGCATCCACGGAGATCTGCACATAGAAAGAATATAGCAACCAGGAAATCACAGCAGTAGGAAGCTACACTCCAGGATCTTGGAGGGTTTTGGCATCAGAGAAGTTTGTCAACAGGTAACAGGGACGACTGTTCTGGTCTTTGACTCAGGGTGCTGTTTTTTGGTGCTGGGAAGGAGACTGTGAAGGACAAGAAGGCCCAGACTGGAGCTCAGTCTGGGTACTTTTTTAGAACCAAGATAATCTCAGAATGTAGTGAGGCACAAAGGCAGAAAGCTGAATTCTACCCATTGGCCTGGACTGGAGCTGCTCACATCACTTCTACATTGGGTCAGTGCCAGCCTGGGAGACTAGTGGACAGAAGAGAGATGGATAGGCTGACACCTGGTTCCTAGTAAAGTTCCTGCTGACTCTGACAGGTACCCAGCACCAATTTTCTTCAGGGCTTCAAATCTGGAGTCCGAATCTAGTCTCTTGGGTTTAGAGTAGTACTATATAGCTCTCTAGGGTTAGGAAAGGCTACTGTGATTATGTTAGGGTTCTTCAGAGAAACAGAACCAATTGAATGTGTGGATAGATAGATAGATGATAGATAGATAGATAGATACTTATTAAAAGGAGTTGGCTCATACAATTATGGAGGCTGTCAAGTTCAGAATCTGTGGGGTGTGCTGGCAGGCTGGAGACCCAGGAGATGGAATGTTCCAGTTTGAATCTGAAGGCAGTCCAGTGTAGAACCAGGAAGAGCTGATTTTGTAGACAAAGTCCAAAGACAGTCTCCTAGAGAATTCTCTTGCTTGGGTTTGGCTAGTCTTTTTGTTCTATTCAGGCCTTTAGCTGAATGAGGCCCACCTACATTATGGAGGACAATTTGCCGTACTCAAAGTCCACCAATTTAAATGTTAATTTCACCCAAACCATGTTGAACAGAAACACCCAGAATGATGTTTGACCAAATATCTGGGCACGTCATGGTCTAGCCAAGTTGATGTATAAAATTAACCATCACAATGATCTTGGTAGTTAAGTAGATTCCATCAGGCAGAATAAAATGAAAAAAGGGTTTAAAATCAATGAGAAGATGCTGATCCCCAAATCAAAATTGCAGACTGTTAGTACTGAAGGGACATTGGAGATGATTTATTTTAGTTGTTTATTTTGCTAATGAGAAGACAGATGTAGGCCCAGGGTGGTTAGATGAATTGCCCAAGATCCCACATCCATTCATTAAATTAAGTAAAGAAAAAAATGTTGATTGAGTGTGATTGTGGGTGTGTCAGGTGCTGTGCTAGACACTGGCCATATAGTGGTGACCAAGACAGATATTGTCCTGCCTTTATGAAGTTTTTTTGAGGAAGAGACACTTAAGTTGAGACATCGGGATAAATAGGAGTTAATCAGGAGTGGTGGATCAGGGACAAGATGAGGGAATCATTTTTCATGCATAAGGATCTAAGCGTGGGGCAGGCACTGAGGTGGGAAGGAGTTGAGTAACTTTGAAGAGCTGAGAGAGGTTCATAATAAATTGAAAGAGGCAGTTAAAAGACTTGAAGATGCTGTTTACATTGCACCTTACCCTAAAGATGATAATTTTTTTTCCCACAGCTATTTCCTTTTCAAAGTGCTTAACAGTCTTTGAGCTATCAGTCTCACGGCCTAAGGAGAGCAGAGATGCCATTTTTGCTATCTAGTGACTAGAGGAGTTAAGGCGTCCAACACTCCAATGCCTTGCCCAAGGCCACTGAAAAATTAAGATTAGAGAAACTAGAATTAAAAGTCACAAGGGAAGGCTTGGCTTCTCCGAGACAATTGTGGGAAAGGAACTTAGTTCTTCTGGAAATTTAAATAGTCATCTTAGAAGCTTCAGTGAAATCAGAGTGCAAAAATAGGCCTTCTCCCTGTCCCTCAGCACAACAATAATTTAGCAGTAATTATGATAATGATTGCTAAATGATTTGTGTGCTGATCAGGCTAGGAGTTCCCGGGGCTGAGTTCCCATGTCACCCTCCTCAGCTCCCCCTCTGTGATTTGCCTAGGGCCAGACCATGACTGCATTTCTGTAGGTCTCCAGCCAGGAGTTCCTACTGCCCTGGGCCAAACCAGTCCCATGCATTGTTGGTGTGAATGCATCAGAAGTGACCTGATGCAACTATCTCATTAGGAAGTCTCTGAAAATGGCATACTTGGTGATTTATTGTTGGTTGAAGTTTCAGTTAAACAACAGTCCCTTTCCCTGCCTATCTCTCTGATTTACATTTATCTGTGTTTTTTCTGAATGTATTGAAAACATTTAACTTTTATCATTCTTTAATTTTTAATAGTCTTATGATTGTCACTTAATTAAGCTTTAATAGAGTCTACTGAAAAGAGAGAAACCAATGCTTACTGGTAAGCTGTTCTGTTTTCATTATGTCTGACAAGTCAGAGAAATAAAGAAACGGGAAAATGTTTATGTCTTCTGAAGATGTATGACATGTAATGGGCTTGGACTTTGCTCGTCCTGGGAAAAGGGATAATTTTTCAAAACCACAAGATGTTCAGATGTCATTCAAATATGCCTGTTGCAGCTAATGTATTTCTGTGATTGCTCTGAGTCACTTTTTTGTGTTTACCAATTCATTTTCGAATGGGGTGGGAACCTCTGCCCACCCCGGTTGGTATAGTGGAAAGAGGGTGGGCGTTGGAGAAGGAGAGACCTTGATTCAAGTCCTGGTGTGAGAGTCTCCTGGTCATATGATTGTCCACGTGTCACTTAACCTCTGATCTCAGTTTCTGTATAAGTTAAGTGGGGATAATATTTTCCTCCCTGGGGTTTTCTTGTGGATTAAGTGTAATGTGAAAACCCCTGACACTACCCTAGCTCTCCTTGCCGATTCTTCTAACACTTTCTCTGGAAGTTTGCCACTCAAGTCTCAAGACTGAGAGTAGCTAAAATATAGAAAAATGTGGTGATTTGTTCACTCGTTATAATTATATTTAAACATCACATTTTGTTTTTTTTAGGACTTAGAAAAGTACACAAGAATTATTAAAGCAAGGCATCTATATAATCTCTTCAGTGTTTTGAAATGATTTCATTTTCCATATTAAAGACAATTTGGAGAGCAGCAAATGTGCCACAATTAAAGAAAATTGAAATGGATCATAACTTATTTGATATTCCTTTTTAGCCTAAGAGTAAAGTACAAGTGAGTTCTCATGTATTTTTATCCAAACCACATTCAGAACTTGATTCATGTCTCTCTGTTAACTTCTATTATCTGTACTTGGTATTCACATCCATAAACCCTTCTCTTGCTCTTTTTCCAAGTGAAACTAATTTAGAATCTTAAGGGGTATCCTTGTTGAAACTGCATAGAAATGATTTCCGATGTGGAGTGAACAGTTCAGATGGCCTATTGACATATATAAGAGAAAAACTGAAACGCAATGGTAATGATAAGAGAATGATTCCTTATATGTTTCAGAACCTCGTGTTCCTCAAGATGTACTCATATATTATTTAATTGCTCCTTACAATGACTGTGAGAGGTTCTTCCATTGTACAAAAACCACTTAAAGGGTGAAAGCCATCAAGCTTATTTTCTGAGGCTTGTATAATTTTGATGTCCAAACCAGGCAAGACAACACAAGAAAAGAAAATTATAGCCCCTTCCACCTATGAATATAGATGCAAAATCCTAAATAATGACTTTATTTTTTTACTTTCTTATTGAAGCATAACTTATAGAGAAGTACATAATCTTAAGCGCACAGCTCAATGACTTTTTATATCCATGCACACCAATGTAACCTCAGATCAGGATATGAAACAGTTCTAGAACCCAGCAGTTCCCTCATGCCATCTCCCAGTTAATATAAATGGAACCATATGATATTTTTTTGTGTTTCTGGCCTATTTTGCTTCACATTATGTCTAGGAGATTCATTCATGTTGTATATGCAGTAAATTTTTCATTGCTGTGTATTATTCTATTGTACCGTGATACCACTATTTATTCATTCTACTTTGGTGCGTATTTGGGTTATTTTAAGTTTTGAGCTCTTATGGGCAAAGCATCCATGAATATTCTTTTTTTAAAAGATTTTATTTATTTGAGAGAGAGCAAGAGAAAGAGAGAAAGAGCATGGGGGGGGGGTCAGAGGGAGAAGCAGAGAGGGGAGCCTGATGTGGGGCTCGATCCTGGGACTCCGGAATCATGATCTGTGCTGAAGGCAGATGCTTAACTGAATGAGCCACCCAGGCGCCCCTCCATGAATATTCTTGTAAATATGTTTTATAAGTATTCATTTCTTTGGGGTGTGAACCCATGAATGGAACTGCTGGGTCATAGTGTATACAATTTTCTAAAGTAGTTCAACAATTTACACTCCCTCTATTGTATGAGAATTTATACAGTTGCCCTGCATCCTCCCCTCAGAGTATCTTGGAATTTTCAATCCTTTTAGTTTTAGTAATTATGGTGGAGTAATGGTGTCTCATTTCAACTTTAACCTACATTTCCCTAATGATTAATGATGGTTAATAAAGTTGAACTTCTCCAATATGCTCATTAGCTGTTTGGATATTCTCTTTTATGAAGTGCTTGTTTAAACCTTTGCAAATTTAAAAAATTGAGTTGTTTGTCTTTTTCTTATTGATTTGTAGGAGTATTTTGTTGGGGGTACATATCCTTTATTGGATATATGGATTGGGAATATAATTTCCCAGTCTATGATTTGCCCTTTTACTCTCTTAATGGTGTCTTTTGATGAACAGGAGTTCTTAATTATAATGAAGTCCAATTTATCAATCTTTTCTTTTATGATTAGTGCTTGTGGGTGTTGTTGGAGAAATCGTCTCCTACTCCAGAGTAATGAAGATATTCTCTTCTGTTATCTTTTAGAAGTTTTATTGTTTTATCTCTCACATTTAGGCTCTATGATCCATCTTAATCTTTTTGCATGTGTGAGGTAGAGGTTAGGGTTTACTTTTTCCAAGTGGATATCCAACTGACCCAGCACCATTTACTGAAGACTATTCTCTTCCCACTGAAATTCAATGGTGCCTCTTTTTGTAAGTCAGGTAACTGTATACATGTGGGTTTGTTTCTGGACCCTGTTCTATTTTGGCCAATACGTTCATCTTTGCACCAGTCTTTCACTTTCTTAATTGTTGTAGCTTTACAATAAGTCATGATGCATGATAGTATAAGCCCTCCAGCTTTTTCAAGATCACTTAGTTATTTTAGGTCCTTTGTATTTTCACATAAAGTTTAGAATCAGCTTGTCAATTTCTAAAAAAAAAAAAAGGCTTCCTGGTATTTTGATTGCGATTGCATTGTATTCTGTAATGATTTAGGGAGAATTGACATCTCACGATTTTCTTTCTTTTTCTTTTTCTTTTTTTTAGTAATCTCTACACCCATTGTGGGGCTTGAACTCACAACCCTGAGATCATGAGCCGAATGCTCTTCCAACTGAGCCAGCCAGGTGCCCCTCACAATTTTCTTTAAGTAGAAAAGGGTTTTGGTAAAGTCTAAACCCTATTTATGATGACATTTTAGTAAATAAAGAAGAAAAATGTATATGGAAGCATAAATGTCTATGACTATAGAAGTTAACCTTAAAAAAGGTATGGAGGAGATTTTTCCAGTCAGATGTTAAAACATACTACAAAGTCATAATAATAAATAAAGTATGGTATTGATATGAGTAGACAGATAAACATAAAAGAATGGAACAGAAGAGACAGCTCAAAGACCAAGTTCAATAGAAAAATGGGCAAAAGGTATGAGTGAACATTTTATAGAAGAGGGAACTCAAAAGGATTACAAATATTACATACAGGTGATACTCAAATTCATTTGAAATCAGGGAAATGAAAATAAAGAAATAGTGAAAGTTCTGAAAGCATTTAGTCAGATTAAGTATGTGCATACTCTGTGGTCCTGTAAGTCGATTCCTGCATATCTAACACAAAGAAGTTCTCATAGAATAGTAAGGGAATACTGCATTATTATTTCTGTGGTGGGGAGTTGGAAGTAGCCTAGTGTCCTGCAAAGTGGAGAAGCTACATGTAGTGAATGCACACCATAAAGTATTATACATCATTTAAAAACGACAGTTTAAATGTGCACATAGCAAAGTGGATGCAGCTTAAAAAGATAGTGCTTAGTGAAAAAAGTAAGTTCAGAAAGAAAGAAAGCAATATTGGTAACAATATCAGTTACAGGCATTAAACATTCTGCCCACAGAACAGGAATACATTTTACAAGAACATACAGAGAAGAAGATGCACTTTAGATGCATTAAAGTGGTTGCTTATGAAGGAGGGGAATGGGAGTGGGATATGGGGCTTAAAGGGAAAAATTAAACAAGCTGGGACATTTCATCCACCTTGATATAGTGTCCACTGAACCGAAGCATTGGATTAACTTAACCAACTGGACAAGCGTCGTTATGTACCTGATAGGGAGCAAGGCTCTGTGGATACAAAAGTGAATCAGACATTATCAGCCATCAGAGAAAAATAAATAAATACATTCAATATAACGTGGCAAGTACCCTGGATATTATGAGAGCCTCGATGAGGGATGCCTCATCTATCCTGGAAATGCTTCTTCTACAAGGTGAGCCCTGAACAGAATCTGGAGGGACAAGTGGGAGGTAGTCAGACTAAGACAAAAGGAAAGGGTATCTTAAGAAAGAATTCTTATTCACTCCCTTTTTATTTTTGAAAAATCTTAAGGAAAAAAATCCCTAAGAACTAAAAAAGACAGTAAACCAACAAAACTCTCAGAAAGTACCAAGAATAATATGATAAATTTGCTTGTACACATGACCTAAAATTGACAATTGTAGCATATTTGCTACATCATTAAATGTATTTTATTATAGGGGTGCCTACGTGGCTCAGTTGGTTCAGCATCTGCCTTCGGCTTAGGTCATGATCCCAGGGTCCTGGGATGGAGCCCTACTTTGGGCTCCCTGCTCCTTGGGGAGTCTGCTTCTCTCTCTTCCTCTTCCTGCCACTCCCCCTGCTTGTTCTCTCTGTCAAATAAATGAATAAAATCGTAAAAAAAAAATAAAAAAATATTATAAAAAATATCAAATACGCACAAAGGTAGATAAACCCCTTTATACTCATTCCTTCGATTTTGCCATATTTGCTTCATACATTCCCTTTGCTTTATTGGTTTTGAATAAAGGAAACGGTACCATAGAAAGTAGAATTTCCTTCATTCCAAGTTCCACATCTATCCCCCTTCCTCCGTCCCTGTTTAGTATGGATCCTTTCAGTCTAGTTTGAAACAGCTTTAAATAAGCTTATGCTTCTTTAAGAAGAATCTATAGCAATACTGTCTACTAGAAATATAATGCATTTCACATGTATAATTGAAAATTCTCTAGTAGTCACATTTAAAGAGCAAAATGTACACATGCACCACAGTACAGTATGTTACATGACAACAGAGTGAAACGTAATACCATCAAACATGAAGGCTGTGTTTAATGGAAAAAGCATTTTACATCATTTTGGTTTTAAAATTAAATTAATTAAAAAAATAAAATAAAACAATTTAGTTTCTTTATCACACTAGCTGCATTTTAAATGCTCAGTAGCCACATGCCCATATTGGGCATCACAACTCCATAGGTATTGCTTGTATACCTTCTAAATTTACATAAAAGGAACACTCTATCTTTCTGCAATTTGCTTTTTTGCATTTAACATTATGTTTTGAGATGTATTCATGTAGACATTATGTAGACCTCATCCATTCTTCTTAACAGTTGTGTAGTGTTCCATCATCGGTGGACTCAGCCAAATACTACATTTTTCTATACTATACAATCATCAAATACTATATTTTATTTATCCAATCCCATTATATGGATGTTTAGATTATTTACAGTTTTTGCCTTTATAAATAATGCTGCAATAAACTTGTTGTGTGCATCTCCTTGGGTGTAATACATAGAATTCCTAGGCCATAAACCATATTAATTTTCAATTTTATAATCCATTTCATGCTGGCATGGGAATTCCAATCCCTTCACATCCTTAGGTAACATATACTGTCACACTTAAAAGCAATTGAGATGATCGTCTTAGTTTTAATCTTTTGGGCTGGATAATTTAATAAACTAGCTCAGAAAG
This sequence comes from Zalophus californianus, assembly GCF_009762305.2. Lineage (NCBI taxonomy): Eukaryota > Metazoa > Chordata > Mammalia > Carnivora > Otariidae > Zalophus > Zalophus californianus. Next base: position 111,877,601 of record NC_045595.1, on the reverse strand, counting down.
ACAACAGGTCTCTCTCTCTTTTTTTTTTTTTTTGTAAATGGCATATACTGAACATATCTACCAAATTTGAAAAATACACTATTTTACATGATTCCAAGAGAAACAAGGAAATGGATAACAATGAATCACAGAAATTCTTATGTTTAAAAGCACAGGGTAAGCACATGAAAAGTGCTTTATTCATTTATATGATTATTTGGTAGCATGTCAGCAGAAAGGACATTAAGAAAGACTAATGGTTTTTATCTTCTAAGTTATAGACTCAATGACTAATTTATGTTTGTGTATGACACCCAGTCACCAGGCTAACCCGTCCTCCCACCCCCCTCCCCTCTAGAACCCTCAGTTTGTTTCTCAGAGTCCATAGTCTCTCATGGTTCATCTCCCCCTCTGATTTCCCCCCCTTCATTCTTCCCCTCCTGCTATCTTCTTCTTCTTCTTCTTTTTTTTTTAAACATATAATGTATTATTTGTTTCAGAGGTACAGTCTGTGATTCAACAGTCTTACACAATTCACAGCGCTCACCATAGCACACACCCTCCCCATTGTCTATCACCCAGCCACCCCATCCCTCCCACCCCCCACCACTCCAGCAACCCTCAGTTTGTTTCCTGAGATTAAGAATTCCTCATATCAGTGAGGTCATATGATACATGTCTTTCTCTGATTGACTTATTTCACTCAGTATAATACCCTCCAGTTCCATCCATGTCATTGCAAATGGCAAGATTTCATTCCTTTTGATGGCTGCATAATATTCCATTTTATATATATATATATATATATATATATATATATATATATATATATACACACACACACCACATCTTCTTTATCCATTCATCTGTCAATGGACATCTTGGCTCTTTCCACAGTTTGGTTATTGTGGACATTGCTGCTATAAACATCGGGGTGCACATACTCTTTCGGATCCCTACATTTGTATCTTTGGGGTAAATACCCAGTAGTGCAATTGCTGGATCGTATGGTAGCTCTATTGTCAACTTTTTGAGGAACCTCCATACTGTTTTCCGAAGTGGCTGCACCAGCTTGCATTCCCACCAACAGTGTAGGAGGGTTCCCCTTTCTCCACATCCCCACCAACATCTGTCGTTTCCTGACTTGTTATAATTTTAGCCATTCTGACTGGTGTGAGGTGGTATCTCATTGAGGCTTTGATTTGGATTTCCCTGATGCCGAGCGATGCTGAGCACTTTTTCATGTGTCTGTTGGCCATTCGGATGTCTTCTTTGGAAAAATGTCTGTTCATGTCTTCTGCCTATTTCTTGATTGGATCATTTGTTCTTTGGGTGTTCAGTTTGATACATAAACAATGAATCATGGAACACTACATCAAAAACTAATGATGTAATGTATGGTGATTAACATAACATAATAAAATAAAAAAACCAAAAAAGCCCAATTAATTTATGGTGAAAAAATAAATGTAGAAAAGAAAAAAGATATACATGCTTAGAGAAAAATTACAATCTAATCACAATAAATTCACACCTGTTAGCATTTTGGTGTTTAGCTTCCACTGCTTTTTGTTCTGCAATACAGTATGTATTGACCATCAAAATAATAAGGCCACTATGTTTGGCCCATCCTTCCTTAGCTTTTGTCCTTAGTTTGTCCTTGTATTTACTGTTTTCTCGCTCCTTGCCATAAAGTTATATGTGAGCACAAGGAAAATCATAGGCTCGCCATTTTACACTGCTCTCTTCTCTACAAAATTCCTCTGGAATGTCACTTTGGTAATCATCAGAGTCCATATTGCCTTCTAATTACTTAGACATGTGTCTCTTGTCCTCATTTAGACTTTAAGGCAGAGACTGCCCTTCAGTTTTGCTCTCCTCCCCCCTATAGCTCCTACTATGTGACTTGCTTACCACACACACTCTTTTCTTAAAGGCGTATACTCTTTAAATATTTGTTATGAATACATGAGTATCAGAGATGAGGAAAGGAACAACTTTCATTGTACTTAATATCCCAGTGTTGGCTTTGTTACATACTGTAGTTATTACAGAAAATTTCGGTATCTCTCCTATAAATTGTTGAAGTTCTTAAGGGCAGGGACCATATTCAGCCTTGTATGCTTTATCAAATATTTATTGAACAAATATTTATGTGTAAGATATTGTGATGGTGTGGGGATGGTGGTGAGACTACACAAAGAGAATCTATGTAAATAAGACATGGTTATGGCCCTAGTTTACATATTAGCAGGATTTGGGGAAAGTAAGCATAGTTTTAATTTTGTCTAAGGGAATGGGAGGGACTAACTTTTAGAAAGCATCTAGTACGACACTTTGCTAGAGTACATATTATTATGCCCATTTTATATCTGAGGAAACCGAGGCTTCAAGAAATTGATCAAGGGACAACACATAGGTGTCTCTGATTCCAAAGCCCAACCTTTCCCATTTGGACATAGGGATTCCAGAAACATACATAGAATGAGTAAATATTGGAATCACATGAGTACTGTATTACTCACTATGTATATTTTAGCACATTGAGGAAAGAAGGGATTAAACCCAAGACATTTCCTTTTTTTTAGTCTGGTTCTCAGATCAAGATTTGGCTATTCTTGGCTACTAAATATTTCCTTCAGGCAATATCAGTCTCCACGTGGTCTGTGTTCTCTTTCTTAACTTTTCCTTTGGAGAGGGCTTCCCAGAAGAAGTGACATTTAAGTTAGTGAGTAGTGGTCCCCCAGGTAGACAAGGAAGGGTGTAGAAGGTGTTCTCGGCAAGGGAGTAGGATGTGCCATGACCAGAAAGGTGTTGCTGGGTCTTGGGTTCAAGGCTGTAATGGGAGGACAGTAAATGAGGCTCCCAAATTTGTTAGAGCATGAAGGCTTTTAACAAAACCGACCTACCCACCTGGTCCCAGGACTCAGCATGTGATGGTGTAGATTGTGCACTGCACAAGAGCTCTCGGCCAGTGGAGGCTATACTGGTGCTGAGGTCAAAGCCCTGGGTGACTTTAGTCCAGAGGAATGTAGAATTCTCTACCTGATCTACCTGGAGTGGGGGATTTTTCTAATTTGTCTTTTAAGAAAAGTTCTCTTTTTGTGATTTATTTTTTATTGTCATTATTATTTGTTTATTTATTTTATTTATTTTGCAGAGTCTCAGTTGGGCAGAATTCTGCATTGCCTGGTATTGTTTAGAAATTCCCATACTCTTAGAAAGGGAAGATTCTCCCACTGATCTCAGTTTGAGTCCTCGGTTAGAAAACAAGTATCAAACCCAAGTAGATAACATGTAAGGTGAACACATTTTCTTTTTCCCCTAGAAAGGAAGTATTTGCCACTTAACCCACTTGGCTGCCCCTTTTCCTCCTTCTCTTTACTCTCAAACTATTTGCTCAAAAGAATCAGAGAAAAACGAAAAGAAAACGCAAGCATGAGCTAGCTACTGTTTCATTTCCTCATCTGTGTAATGGGGATAAGGATAAGCTTAGACACAGTCATTCATGTCAAGTTACTTGGAATGATATCTAACAAATTGGATGTGCTCAAGAAACATTAATTGCCTTCCTTCTCCTCCTCCTTTAAATGACCAATGCCTATTTGGATCAATACGCTCCCTCATTCCCTCTTGCCTGCTGATCGTCCCCTGCTCAAATCACTATGAAATGTATTGGATAATCTTTATTACATTTACATAGTATTAAGTATTTTTAAGGTTGAAGTATTTTGAGAATTAAAAGTATTCTTTTTTCTGATACGTCCCATTGATTGTTCTATCCACTGAAGTGATTTTTACCAACTTTATCGAAGGTTGGTGTTTATCTTTAAACTCTGTTTTCATAACGAAGTATGCAAAAACATCTAGGCGCACGAAACTGTTATGAAGTCTTTAACTTTTGTCATTAAATGAGTCAAGATGGTCTGACAGTAAAAATGTTTTTACAGTTTTAAGTGAATAAGCCAGATTCTACAAATTAATCTAAAATAAACACAATTCTATGAAAGTATTTTTAGTTCATTTTATTATACCCAGTTTTTGAAAAAAAAAAAAAAGAAAAGAAATGCATCTCCAAGTACCTATTCCAAGTTTTTTGCTTATGGAGGAGAGCTGACAAATAGATAAGTCAAAGTAACACGTATTTTAAAAATTTTTGCAGGATACCCTAGAATGTATTACATAACTGTTTTTCCTGCCAGTGGACTTATTTCTTTATACCCTTTAATAAAGAACAACATAAAAATTATTTTGTGTTTTTTGAATAGACTAGTTGTAAGGCAGGGGTTACAAATTAACCAATGTAAATCCTCCAACCTAACTCTACTAGCTGGTAGTTGGAAATTGAATGTAGGTATCGTTATGTAAATATAAGAATGGGTAGAATAAAAGTCCACAGCTATCAAATATCCATTTTTTTTTACAGAAGGTTTTAAGATTTGCTTTAGTGGGAGTGGGTTTTTTGAGGGGTGATTATAAAATAAATCCTTGATTATTCTATCCCTTTTACACATTTTCTCCTATTAAAATTTTGAGGAAGAAATATGATTTTGTTTTCTTTGATTAATTTTATTCCTTAAGGCTATTCAACATGTAAAGGCTTACTAACACTAATGGCTTTAAGAAATGGAGTAGCTGACTCTTTATAGAATAAATTCTGGCAATATTTACTCAGGCATATTATCAAGAAGGCTGTTATGTGCTTTTATTTTTGTCTGGAGAGGAAAGACAGATTCGTTCCTCCTTTGACTTTTGCAAACAAATACTGATTTTTACATTTTAGTTTAGAACTACTTTTCTCCAGTTTTTTTTTTTCTGAAGAAATTTGATTCTATAGAAGTGCTATATTTCTTATTTTTAATTCATTGAAAATAAGGAAAAAGAGCAGATGATATTCCCAGGCTGTCTGGAAAGATTTTGATTTTGCAGAATTTCTAACAATTCTGCCTGGTAAGGGCTTCTAGAGCACAACTTGTAACAATTTTAGATATAAATCTATTACTCTTAAGTGATAATTCTTCAAATCAGAACTAGAGGACAGCTGGTATTGATAGATTGGCTAGAGCAATACCCAAATTTTAACTATGGGAATAATAAATACCATTACATCATTGCACTTTGATTGTCTTCTATGGCCCTATTTTTAAGTCAAATATCCACAAGAGAGAGAACAACAGAGACAGAGAGAGACAAGAAATAGAAATAAATAGGGTAGAAGGAATCATCCCATTCCTTTCAGTAGTTCATGGTATAGATGAATTAAAAGATTATACAAACATAAATGACTCCATGTTGTTGAATAACATAATTGGCTTAGACTTTTATAAGTATTGTGCTTAAGTCACGGGTGATGGACTCAGTCTAGGTTCAAAACCTTGTTCTGCCATGTTCTAGCTATGCATCAGTTTCCTGATCTGTTAACTGGGATAAGAATACACACATTTAGGGCGCCTGGGTGGCTCAGATGGTTAAGCATCTGCCTTCAGCTCAGGTCATGATCCCAGAGTCCTGGGATCGAGTCCCGCATCGGGTTCCCTGCTCCTTGGGCGCCTGCTTCTCCCTCTGCCTCTCTCTCTCTCTCTCTCTCTCTGTCTCTCATGAATAAATAAAAATAAAATCTTTTAAAAAAAAGAATACACACATTTAATATTTTTTGGTGGGGAGGATTAAATGAACTAATCCTCATGCAAAGTGCATAGCACACAGTACATGCTCAACTAAAGACAGCTATTTTGTTTAGATAAATAGAATGACAGAGTCCTTTACTGATAAAGGGACTGAGGGCTGAGCAGTCAGATGGTATCAACAGGGACATGCTATAGGATAGGAAATTGACCTCATTTTTGAAGTGCCAATGAATATGTGTGGATGAGGAAGGGAAAGGAATAGTTTAGAACTGAAATTGACATGCAAGTAATAACAAACATCCTTGAGTCTAAGTAAATCCTCCTGACTGGGGTTTGAAAACAGATTTGCTTGGCCACAAAGTGGATTTGTAGAGAGAAGTGAAAAAGAATGGGGTTGATTAGATAAATGGTCAGATGAAGGTTAGCTTACATTTAAAAATAGTCTATTTGGAAAAAGGGAACTTTTGTGTTCTTAAACCAAGCAATGAGATTACAAAGCAAGCATTTGTGAAGGTGATTCCAGCAGCAGTGTCTGGGTTGGATGGGGAGACAATGGAGTCTGTGGAGAGTGTTGATAGTCCAGGTACTGCACAGTTGGTTCTGGGAAGTACTATGGAATTGGAAAGCAAGAGAGCAATTCCAAGAGGCAGTTAGGATATGGCACACCTTGGTAACACACAGGGCAGATAATACACAGGGCAGGAACTAAAATAGTGTAGCTGATAACATCTTTGTTTATTATTTTGTCTGCTTACCTATTATGTAAATAGAACTTCCTACCCTGCCCCATAACATCCATATTGGAAATGGAGGACAAGTTGGTCTTTGTCCAAGAACTTAACCAGGGCTTCTACAATGGTAGTATCAGAATTCTGGACTTTGGTTACTCCAAGGGAATCCAGATATTGAGGAACTGGAGGGAGGTAAGTTATTCTGCAGAGGGAGGTGGGAGGAATGTGTGTGTGTGTGCATATATATATGCACATGTATACACATACACAAAATACATACATATTTTTCTTCTGACTGGGTTGGTGTAAGAGGCAAGATGTGAGAAAGGTAGAGGAGACATAGAGAATAGCCAAGAACTGTTATGAATGGAAATTTTTATATCAAATGTGAGTTTTTGTGTGATGTATTCTTTTTCAGTATTCCCAGACATTCAGACACAGGCGCCATGCTGCCATGAGTGTTTTTCTGTGTGTGTGTGTGTGTGTGTGTGTGTGTGTGTGTGTGTGTGTAAATGATAAAAAGGGATGGAGGTATCAACCTATGCCTAGGTTGATGTAGTATGAAAAATAACTGCCCAGGGAAGGCACAATGATCTTTAAACTGAAATAGCTGAGCAGAGGTGGGAGCTGAATGCTTGAGGTGTTTATGACAATAGAATTCTGAGAATTTGCAGAAATCCCAGGGAAGACATAGACTTCCCACAGGTCACTTGCTATGGGTTTGGAATTTCCCTATTGTGACCTTAATGGATAGGGTGACTGGTTGAATTTTTATGGAGATAAAGTTGACTTTACATACTTAGCTCAGTAGGGATAAGAGGTGACTATATAGTTTCTTTTAGTATTATGTGCCCCTCAAAGCCCCTACCCTCTAGGCGTAAGCTGCCTTCTCGATGATGCTCCTGCTTAGGTGGGAGCCACAGAGGAGTTAATTTGCCTGCCAGGCTGATTTGGCTTCTCTCAGCCTTTTCACGGATACTGAGACGTCATATTGTGGGTGCCTATGTCTTTCTGACTTACCTCCAGGACTGAAAGCCACCCTCCCCCTACTTGTCAATAAAGATGACAGCTAGAGATGATCTCTCTAAGGCAGAGTAACATTTTAAATTTTTAAGTACTTAATGTATACTCCCAGAAATGCTGGGAAGAAAATCTGAGGCACTAGATTTTTTTAGATGAACGCTTTTAGGAATCTGTTTGGAGTCATCTCTTGGTCTTTGTCTCATTTCTGTCTAATTTTGTGGTTACGATGCTAATTTAAATTAAATGTCACAAAGCACAAACCAAATAAATATGTCATCTGACTTTTTAGCATAATTATTTTTAGTATTGTATTTAAATAATTTTTCTGCCGTTTAGCAGGCTGTTTTGCTCCTGAAGTAAATGGGGGATGTGGGTGGGGAGTTAATTGTAAAGAAAATAGAATTATGAGGGTATGTGGCTGGTGACAGGGTGAAGAGCAAATTTATTGAGTTAGAATCCTAGCTCTTCTACTTCCTAGCCCAGTAACCTTGAAGACATTAAGCTCACCTGTAAAATGGGTTTAATAATAGTACCTACCTCACAGGGCTGTTCAGATAATTAATGTGAAGCTCCCAGAACATTATTGGGCACCTAGTGAATGCTCAATTAGTTATTTATCTTATTATTATGATACTATTGTTATTATTTATAAGAAAAGTGAGTCTACTGGAAACATCAATCTCATCATTTCATGGCTTTCATCTGTTTTTGACTCAAAGTGTTACTTCCTTGATTATGTATCAGAGTCAGTACATTTGCTTTCAAATGACTGTTAGTTGTGTTCACAAATTCAGAAATGTGTAAAAGTTTGCTAAAATTGTGGCTATTGTAAGAATGTTCTATTGAGCCTGAAGACAGCACCCCACTCCCCAATCCCTCTATCATTTGTAGCAGGATTAGAATAAGCATGAGGTCTCCCCCAGGGTCTGTTGAGAAGGGGATAAATTTCTTTGAAAATGCAAGTTCTTTTTTTTTTTTTTTAAATAACATACTCAAATTTACTCAATGTTATAATAGGGAGAATAATGCCCCTTCTCCACCCCCAAGATGTCCACGTTTGAATCCCCAGAACGTGTGCATATATTATGTTACATGGCAAGGAGGAATGAAGGTTGCTAATCAGCAGATTTTGAGATGCGGAGATTGTCCTGGTCTTTTGCAGGTGGGCCCAAGGATTCTTATAGGTGAAAGACGGGAACAGGAGTCAGTATCAGAGTGATGCAGCATGAGAAGGATGCATCCATCTGGTGCTTGCTCAGAGACGCAAGGGAGCCAGAAGCCAAAACTGTGGGCAACCTCTAGAAGCTGGAAAAATGTAAGAAAATGGATTCTCCTCCAGAAAGAATACAGCCCTGCCACCATCTTGATTTTTAGCCCAGTGAGACCCACTTCAGACTTCTGATCTCCGGAACTCTATGATAATAAACTTGTGTTGTTTTACATCCCAAGCTTATGGTAATTTGTTATAGCAACCATAGGAAATGAACACGATACTGTACTTTGTCGTGTTTCATGCCGTGGGTTAAGTTTAAAATTTTCGTTTTTTGTTTTTGTCTTTCACATTTTAGGATACTTAGAAGCAGGATGAAGGTCCCTTTCAGAGAGGAAAGCAGCACACCAGAAAGTTACCGCCAAACATGTAGATGTTAGTAAAGAACTGTTCACTGCCATTTAAGTGGAAATGTTATCTCCCTTTCTGTTTCATTCTGCAGAGATTACTCCCAGTTGGCAGCACAGGCTGGAATGAGAACGGAGATAGATAAGGGTCTTGTGCTGTGGACAGAGCAAATCACCGAGGAGAATCTTACCTTGGGCAGAATGGCTGCGTTTGTGGAAATTTTGAAAAGATTAAACCGATGAAGCTCCTATTTATAGAATTATTCTGATTGTTTTTGTTTTCCCCAGGCTACTGGAGGTAAATATGTATGCTAGTCATTGATGAATCTGTTTTCTTCTGGGGAAATATGTAAGTGATTGAGTATCGGCAACTTTTAGGGATATGAGAGCTACAAAAAAAGAAGAAAAGGGATAACTTTAAAAGCAATTGAGTGTATGTGGGCACGAGGTAAGGACGATGATTCTGTGGAAGGGGGCACACAATTTATAGGACATGAAGCAGAAAAGTTTAAAGGTGAAAGGAACATTTACTGGAAGTGGATCACAGGGAAGGATTCAAACAAGAGAATCTCAATAGAGTGAGTACAGCCAGGAAAGGCACGTATAAGAAAGTGCCCGACTGAGCTAATGCTAACTGAAGGAATTAAAACGAATAAGCAGAGTCATTTACAACTTTATCAGGAAAGAAGAAATACAGGACAGAGACAATGGTCCATCAATAAATGAGGAGGGAGAAGAAATCAATGTTAGTTGTAAAATGTCTGAGCTATTGAATTGCTGTTTTCAAGTCCATCTTTATAAAGAAATAGAGGCCTGGATAATTAGGAAGTAATTAGGGTCCCACCGACTTTGAGGCACTATTGATAGTAAATAAGTAAATAATTACCAATTGCATTAATAAAATGTGTGCGTGCGTAGAAGAAATGCATTCTGTAATAAATTTACCTGACCCAATGGTAATTATTATACCACTTGTGAAACTAGCAATGGACTGGGTGGGGGGTGGCGGGGAAGGGGGAACCCACCTCACAACCTGCACAATTAATTAGATGCAATGATTTGACCAGAGGAGAAAGACAAAGAAATGAGCGCTTTAGGCTGAAATCTAGAGGACCTACTGGTTTATTTAAAACAACAACAACAACAACAACAACAAAAAAAAAACCACCAAACACCAAACACACACCCCCCCCCCACTGTAATACAACAATTTTAAAGTCTGGATCACCAGGTGTGTACAAAGTACAGTTCTGGGGCACCTGGGTGGCTCAGTCAGTTAAGCGTCTGATTCTTGATTCCGGCTGAGCTCATGATTTCGGGGTCATGGGATTGAGCCCCACATTGGGTTCCACACTCAGCGTGGAGTCTGCTTGCCCCTCCCCCCCACTCACGCACACATATGCTCTCTCTCTTTCTCTCTAAATAAAAACAAAGTACTTTTTTTAGTTGCTCATTGTCCAGGCAACTTGGATCACTCAGGTGGCTGACTACATGATTTTTATGTAATTAACCTAGATAATTGCAGGTTTAACATCTCCAGGACTAAAATGTTATGGAAAATTCCACTCTCTGGTTTGTGCTACATAATGTGGACCATGGTATGAGTTCAGTATAATATGGATTGCATGAACAAATCTCATACACTTTTATTAATTAATGAATTAATGTAAGATTGGACTTTTTTTGGTAATTCAGAGGTGGGGCAGAGTGATGAAGAACAAAAGATTTGAAGCCAGAGAGACCGAGCTTAGAATCTTGCCTCAATTTTATGCAATGAGCATGTGAACAAATTCTTTAACCTTTTCGGGGAATGGTAATATTTCTACAGATGGTTTTATGAAGATTAAGTGAAATAGTTGATATACAACTCTTGGCACCAAATATATACTCAACAAATAAAATGTATTATCATCATAATATGGTGGATTTGAGTAAAACATATGATGTAAATGCTTGCTTGAAAGCTAAAGAACCCTGAATCTATTTTTACTTTAATTTTGAGTAACATAGGACTTGGCGTATTGGTACGTGATAAATGGTAGCTATGAAAGTGCATTTATTGTTTAGCCCTGTTACCTTGGAAATATTATAGTCTTACTTGACCTCGATTTCCACATAAATTAGATTAACCTATATTTTTTTGAGCATTTACTGTGTTCTGAGCATTATTAGAGCCCACGGTTTCTGAAAGAGTGGTTAAAACTAATATACAGGAAACAACTGGAGGTTAAAAGTGGGACTAAATTCTCATAAGTGCATCAGGAGTTCAGAGAACAGAGACAATTGTAGCGCGAAGGAAAAAAAAATGGTACTCTGGGTCTTGAAGGTTACTTAAGGAATTGGATGGACAAGGAGGTGGTAGAGAGGCAGGAGTGCTTTTTGTGTTGGGTGGTACAGCCTGAGCCAGGGCATGAAAGTAGGAATGAATGCATCTGGGCATTGCATTTCTGAAACATAGGGCATATGATCTGGCATGAAGTCTGAGAATTGCGCCAGAACATTTGAAATTGGGGTCATTGTCTTCAGGTGAGGAGAGGTGAGTAGATGTTGACCAAAAGGGAGTATTAAGGTTGGAGAAATAACCGGAGGACACAACAGAAGAATACTGTCCCTTGCAATACTTAATACTGTCTTTCTAAGGGGGCATGGCTTTAGATGAAATGAGATATTTGAATCCCTAAAACTCTTTCCTTCTTGTGAAACTCTGCAACCACCCATAGAAATTTCACTTTTCTTGTCTATTTCCCCCACTAGCCTATGAGTCCCTTGAGGTGGGAACCAAATTTTGTGCATTTCCATATATGAGTGCTTAACGCTGTGCCTGACGCATAATAGTGAATGCAAATACTTGTGAGATGAATGAAAGCTTCTGCAGGGTATAAACATAAAATGTTATTTAATATCTGCTCTCGACTGCATTTATTTTAGTTACACATTTTGTCTATTCCTAAAAGATCTTACAGTGGCTTGCACATTGAAACAGAATACCTGCTAAGAAGCAGAGGTCATATTTCAGAAGGAGAAAGTTCCCTTCCTGTTAGGCACCAAGGCCAGGCAGATTATGATGTTCAGGCAAGAAATTTGGATTTGGTTTCTGGCAGTAGTAACATAAAGAGAATCACACTGTGCTTTCATTTTCTGATAAACAGTGTACAACATTCAACTGCAGAGGAAGAGTTTTCCCTGGAAACAAACTTGAGGAGGAAGTGATCACATGAGAGCTTGTAATATTTCAATTAAATGTTCCCATATAGGGAGAGATATTCAATTGGATATGAGTGAGCATAAAATAGGCTCTAGAGAGAATTGGCACTGAGACCAACCCCATTTCTTCCGGCTCTCCAGATGGTTCAGGGATGAAATTTACCCAGTGTTTTTTGTTTTGTTTTTTGTTTTTTTTTTTGGAAGTGCTGTGCATCTGGAAAAAATAACCACAAATTCAATTGTTTAAAAAGTAAGGATATTTAGGTATAGTTAGAGAATGGAGTTCATATTAAATGATTTTGCTTTGAAACATGGTAAATAACTTGGAAAATAGCATAAAACGCTTTGCAGGGCCATGGCTTATAAATCTATAACATTGCTTTTATTAATTTGGAATCTTCATGAGCTGAGATGAAGAAGAGAGTCCTTGAATTGATTTCCACATTATGCTGATTTTGTGATCATCTGTGTACTAAGAGACCACCCAATTCATCTCAGTTGTAACTAACACCAGATTTTGTCCTGGATTTGAAATCTCTAGCTATGACACGCAACATATTTAAAAAATCTGTGTGATTGATAGTTTAATCATTGTTCACTATTACATCAGCAGCCAGGCCTCGTATTCCAATTTTGAAGGATTGTTTTTCCTCTGTCCCCGTGTCACACAAAGTCCTTGTGGCTTGCCAATAGTAGATCTGATTGCAGGTTTATAGATTTCAGACATAGTTGAAAGTTTAAATTTTACGTTATGTTCTTGTGGTTATCTTTTAGGCGGCATGTGATTTCTAGCCCTCCTGTTATAAAATAAAGTCAACTTTCCAATCATTTTCATTATGTGCTCTTGTCTCTTCCTTTCTTTCTTCCATATTTATGAGTGTCAGCAATTTTATACTTCAGAAAAGCTGGTGGAAAAGCCAGACAAAACTTGCTTCTTTTGAACTGAGGAGGCAAACACGTAATCAGATGTTTTCATCTGGGTGTAGTCGCAAATCCTTCCCTTTGGTCAGTGTCATCATTCTAGGTTTTCTGTGGGATTTAACAATCATGGAAATCACCGTGGCTTTAAAGGCTGAAAGAATTCAATGAAGCTGAAGAAAATATCACTTGCTAAGTACAACGTTTAATTGAACTTGACGTTTGGATTCATCCATTGATGGTATACTCTGCTGCTCAGGCAAAATCGTTAAGTAGGTAAAGTCTGCTTATAAGGATCCTGCTTCCTAAGCATTTTCTCTGACATCCTCACTCCCTTTATGACATTTTTGGGTTTCCTCAAAACTCCCTCCTCCCACACCTATAGCACCTCACCTGATTTGTCTTTTTTGGGTATATTCCATGTTTTGGCTTTAAATAAGAACCTTAGTTGAAGGATATTTGATGTACAACAGACTGCCCCTATTTATAGCGCATAATTTGATAATCTTTGACATATGTGTCCCCCGGTGGTCACTCCAATCAAGACAATGCATGTATCTACCACCAATCAAGCTTTCCTTGTGCTTCTTTGTGATCCCCTTCCCCCCTCTCCTTGCACCCCACTCCATCCCTAGACATCCTCTTTCTGTTTCCTGTAACCTTAGATTTATTTTTATTTTCTAATATTTTATGTAAATTGAATCAGATAGCATGTATTCTTTTTTTGGTGTGGTTTGGCTTTTTTCATTCAGTATTATTACTTTGAGATTCATCTATGATGCTTTGCATATTAGTAGCTCATTCTTTTTGTTGCTAGTACTATTCCACTCTATGGACATACCACAATTTCTTTATCTATTCATCTGCTAATGGGTATTTGGTTTCTTTCCAATTATTGGTTAACACAAATAAAGTTGCTATGAACATTACACATGAGTCTTTGTTTGGACATGTTTTCATATTTGCTAAGCATTTACCTAGTATATACAAATGGCTGGGTCACATGCTAAATTTATGTTTAACTTTTTAAGAAACTGCCAAACTCTTTTCCAAAAGAACTGTACCATTTTATAGTCCCATCAGCAATGTATGAGAATTCCAGTTGCTCCAAATCTTTGCCAACTCTTGATATTATCAATTTTTTCATTTTTTTTCTTTTCAAATTTTTATTTAAATCCTAGTTAGTTAACATATAGTGTAATATTCGTTTCAGGAGTAGAATTTGGTGATTCATCACTCACACATAACACCAGTGCTCAACACAAGTGCCCTCCTTAATACCCATCACCTATTCAGGCCCATCCCTCACCTCCCTCCCTCCAAAAAGCAGAATCACACCTATAAATACAGAGAACAAACTGATGGTTGCAAGAAGTGGGGGGTTGGGGAAAATAGGTGAAGGAGAGTGGGAGATATAGGCCTTCAATTATGGAATGAAGTCATGGGAATAAAAGGCACAGCATAGGGAATGTAGTCAGTGATACTGTAATAGCATTGTATGGTGACAGATGGTAGCTACACTGGTTATGAGCATAGCATAATGTAGAGAGATGCTGAATCATTTTGTATATCCCAAACTAATACAACATTGAATGTCAACCATAGTCAAATAAAAATATTTATGTAGGTCTAATTCTGCACTCTGTAAGTCAGGTTGTGTAAGTTCTTCAAACTCATGCTTTCTTTTCAAAGTGTTTTTGCCTATTCTAGGCTCTTTTCTACATAAATTATTATGCTATCTGCTAATAAAGACAGTTTTACTTCTTCTTGCCATGTTCTGGATCTTAGAGGGAAAACATTCAGATAGTCACCATTAACTATGACGTTCACTATAGGCTTTCTTGTAGATGCTCTTCATTAGGTTGAGAAAGTTCCTTTCTATTCCAAGTTTTCTAAGAGATTTTATAATGAATGGATGCTGGATTGTTAAATGTTTTTTTCTGCATCTTTTGAGATAATACAGCTTTTAGTTTTTAATCTGTTAACATGGCCAATTATATTAATTGCTTTTTTGAATATTAAATCAAGCTTCCATTCTTAGGATAAAACTCAGTTATGATGTATTATACCTTTTACATGTTGGTAGATTTGATTTGTTAAATTTTATCAAGAATTTAGCAAAATTTTGTCATGAATTTTATGTTCATGGGTGATATCAGTCTGCAGTTTGCTTTCTTTGAATTGTGTTTGTATGGTTTTGGTATCATAGTAATGCTGGCCTGATAAAATGAGTTGGGAACTTTTTCCTGATTTCTAAGTTTCTTGACAAGCTTATATAAAATTGGTATTATTTCTCCCATAAATGTTTGGTAAAACTAATCACTGAAGTCATTTAGGCCTGAAGTGTTTTTTTGTGGGAAGATTTTTCACTACAAATTCAATTTCTAGATACAGGACTATCTAATAAAGAAATAGATTATTTCTTCTTGAGTGAGTTTTGGCAGTTTGTATCTTTCAAGGAATTTGATTATTTCATCTAAGTTGTCAAATATATTAATATAAAGTCACTTATAATGTTTCCTTGCTATCTTTTAAATATCTGCGAAATCTGTAATGATGTCACCTCAGTCATATCTGGTACTGGTAATTTGTGTGTCTTTTTTTTCCCTAATCGGTATGGATAGAGATTTATTGATTTTACTGATTTCCTGAAAGGACCAGCTTTTTGTTTTGTTGATTTTTCTCTATTGTTTTTCTCTTTTCTATTTCATTGATTTTTGTTCTGATCTTGATTTGCTTTCTTCTGATCACTTTGGGTTTAATTTGGTTTTCTTTTTCTAGTTTCTTATGGTAGAAGATAAGATCATTGATTTGAAACTTCTATTTTCTTCTAATTTAGGTATTTAGTGCTTGAAACTTCCCTCCAGATATTGTGTTAGCTACATTTCAGATTTTGATATGTTGTGATTCCATTTTCATCTACTTCAAAATAAACTTTCTAACTTCTTTTTTGATTTCTTCTTTGATCCATTGTTTATTTGAAAGTGTGCTATTTAGTTTCCAAAATATTTGGGATTTTCTGTTTTAATTAATTTAATTATACTTCTAATTTAATTCTATTTTGTTCAGGGAACATACTTTGTATGATTTGGATCCTTTTGAATTATTTAAGACTTGATTTATGGCCCAGATTATGGTCTCTCTGGTAAATGTTTTGTGTGCACTTGAAAATAATCCTGTTGGTGTTGGGTGCAGTGGTCTATAATTTTTAATTATGTCAAGTTGGTTGATAACCTGCTTCAAGTTTTCCATATCCTTACTGATTTCCTACTTGTTCTATCAATTATTGACAGAGAATGTTGAGATCTCTGCCTACAGTTGTTGATTTGTTTAGTTCTTGCAGTTTTATCAGTTTTTGCTTCATACATTTTGAAGCTTGTCATTGGGTACATAGGCATGTAGGCTTGTTCTATCCTGTTGATGAACTGACCCTTTTATCAGTATGAAATGACCCTCCTCCGCTTTTTTTTCAAAGTAAGTGAAGCTTTTAATGATGTCAGAAAGGCAGTTGGCTGGGGAATAAAAGGGTAGCCATCCCCTACACATTCCTTCCTGGGGGGACTGGCTGCAGAGAAAGGTCTCCTCCTGGTGCCCATCATAGTGCATCCATGCCACACCATGGCATCTCAGGCATAGAAGATGAGCTTGGGGATCTGCCTAACCTGGCCCCTAATCCCATTGGTGCTGTCTGAGGAGCACTGGAACAGGAAGACCACCTTCCCACCCTGTACTTTGCATACCTTCCTGACCAAAGTAGCTGAGCTCGCTGCTATCCAGAATGACACTGGCTATGTAGAAGGTGTCTTGCCCTACCTGCACAGGTTGTTCAAACCAAACCAAGATGGTGTTGCTGGAGCCATCTGAGACAAATTTGGTGAAACGACCCTTTTTATAACTGGTAATCCTCTTTGGTCTACAAAGAAAGAATATTTACTATGTCTGTTATTAATATAGCCACTCCAACTTTTTAAAATCCACACTAGCATAGTATATGCTCCCCCATCCTTTAACTTTTAACCTAGTTGTGTCTTTATATTTGATACTTGTGTTTTTTAATCCAGTCTAACAATTGCTGGTTTTTAATTGGGGTATTTAGACCATTTATGTTTAATGTGATTATTGCTACAGTTGGGTTTAAATTTACCATCCTTTTTTTGTTTTCTATTTTCTCATTTGTTCTTTATTCTCCTTTATTGTCTTTATTTGCCTTCATTTGGATTGAATATTTTTAATGAATCCATTTTAAATTTCTTATGGGCTTATTAACTTAAGAACTCTTTGAATTATTTTAGTGATTGTTATAGGGTTTATGGTGATAAGCTAGGGATGCCACACTTCCCATATTGGATGCCAAACTTTAGAGTATAAGAAACTTGCAACAGCATACTTACATTTCTCCCATCCTGGACTTTGTGCTATTTATATCTTACATTTTATTTCTACATATGTAATAACCTAACAATACATTTCTACCATTTTTGCTTTAAATAGTCAGTTATCTTTTAAATAGATCTAGAAATAGAAAGAAGATCTTTTATGCTAACCCTTATAAAACTGGTGCTCTTCTTTCCTTTGTGTGGATCCATACTTCCATCTGGTATCATTATCCTTCTGCCTGAAGGGCTGCTGGTGATAAATTCTTTCAGCTTTTGTGTGTCTGAAGAAGTCTTTATTTGCTTTCTATTTTTAAAGATATGTTTGCTGTGTATAGGATTTTAGGTTGATTTAAAAATACAAGAAGATATTGCTCCATTGTCTTTTGGTTTACGTCCAACAAGAAATCTGCTATCTCCCTTATCTTTGTTCCCATGTACATATCTTTTTTTTCTGTATTCTTAAAAGTTTTTTCTCTTTATTAGTGGTTTTAAGCAATTTATTTATTTATTTTTTTGAGGTTTTTTTTTATTGTTATGTTATGCTAATCAGCATACATTACATCATTAGTTTTGGTTTTAAGCAATTTAAATAGGATATGTCTTGGTATAGTTTTCTTTAATTTTCTAGTGCCAGGGCTTGTTGAGCTGCTTTTTAACTACTTGGATCTGAGTGTTTATACATTTTATCATATTTGAAAGAATTTGGTCATTATTTCTTCAGATACTTTTTTTCTGTCTCCTATTCTCTTTCCTTGTTTTGGGGGATGTCAGTTACATGTATATTAGGCCACTTAACATTGTTCCACAGCCTTAGTTCCACTAAGGGGTGTGTTCACTTTTTTTTTTTTTTTTGCAGTCTTTATTGTCTCTCTGAGTTTCATATTGGATAGTTTCTATTGCTATGTCTTCAAGTTCACCAATCTTTTTCCCCTCCTAAATGTCTAAAGTACTCTTTTTTTTTCAAAAGATTTTATTTATTTATTTGACATAGAGAGAGAGAGAGAGAGAGCACAAGTAGACAGACTGGCAGGCAGAGAGGGAGAAGCAGGTTCTCCACTGAGCAGGGAGCTGATGTGGGGCTTGATCCCAGGACCCTGAGATGATGACCTGAGTCAAAGGCAGCTTCTTAACCGACAGAACCACCCAGGCACCCCAGTGTCTAATGTACTCTAACCCCATTCCACTATTATTCTTTTTAGACATTATAGTTTTGATTTCTAGTTTGACTTGAGCCTTTTTATATCTTCCACATTTCTATTTAACATGTTTAATCTTTCTTGTAGGTTCTGGAACACACAGAATGTAGTTACAATAACTTTTAATGTTTTTCTCTACTAATTCTATCATTTGTGTCATTTCTGGTCAGTTTTAATTGTTTGATTTATTTTCTGGTCATAGCTGGGCTCTGAGCAATGCTGCAGCTCTACTGACCAAATCAGACCCTCTGGCTTGCACTTCAGTTCACCCTGCCCTGTGGGACCCGGTGATTTGGAACTGACAATCCACTTTGAGGCCAGCCCTCCAGCTGGGTGGTCTTTCCAACCAGACCCCTCATGCTCCTGGCTTACTTCCTTACTTCCTCTGCTCAGCCATTCCTCTTCTGGATCCAGGATGCCTGGTAACCCAGTCTGCACAGGTTATGCCACTCAGTGAAAAGTATTTTTTTCTTTTGCAAATTAACCCCATTTATTTATTTTTTCACAGATAAAATACATCATTTTTCCAGATTATAAACATAATACATACTAATGTGGACAACTTGAAAATTTCAGAAAAATACATATCACCAAATTAAAATTAACTACTAGTAGCATTTTTTTATACTTCTGTCCTTTTTACATAGTTGATCTTATACTGTATGTGCACTTTAAATTCTGCTTATTTTCAGTTATCATTTCTTGTATCACTAAGAATATTTTAATGATTAATGCTATTTGATCATAGAGGCATGTCATAATTTATGTAACTATTTCTCTATGATAGGACATTTTTATAGTTTGCTTCCATTTTTTTTTCTGTTATATCTTTCTGCAGAATTTCTTCCTGAATTTGGGATTATTTCTTTAGGATAGATTCCCAGAAATGTAATAACAAGAATGAACATTTTCAGGCACTTAAAATATAATGCCAGAATGCTTTCCAAAATGGTTGTAGCAATGTACACTTAAACTCAGTCAGCATTTGATAGAGCTTTCAGTTTCACCTGAATGTTTTTAAACTTTGCAAGTTTCTTTGTTAAAGTGAGAGATAATATTTAATAAATTTGATATCTACCTTGAATTAGTCAGTTGAGAAATTTTTTAGTTAGTTAAAAAATAGGAGAACATTTTTCTTCTGCTTTCAAATCAGTTTTTAAAAATTCACATGCATCCATTTTATAACCAAAACCAAGCACATCTTTTTCCTTTCACTTGGAGTCCTATATTTGCATGAATATGACAAATCAAATCAAAGAATGAACATGTTATATCTTCTTTAATTTGGGTGAGGGTTTCCTTTCATGATTGATGCCAGGAATTTTTGGGGGGGATCTCCTTAAGCTTGGTAGAAGCCCTTAATTTATTATGTTATATGTTTTATTATTTCAGGATTCATATCTTGCCTACTACTAAGCCAGATTTGAGGTGACTTTTACCTAACCAGATAAAAACAGTAAGATAAAGAATACAAACAATAGAGAAAAAATGTTAATGGGAACCTCAGTTAATTATTGTATCTCGATATTGATTTTTAAATCAGAGTTTTGTGGCATTATTTTTGCACGTTAGTTTTTTTGTTTTGTGTTGTTTTTTTTTTTTTTTTTTAGCCCTTGGGCTCTGCAGCCATCTTGTAAGAACTGAGTGGGATGAGAGAGCAAGTGAGAGCAACCCGGCTGGGGAGGTTTCTGGTACCTCGGCATCAACCTCAGAGGTCCTCTGGGGATGCTGGGGTCTCACTTTCTCACTGGAATGCTATCATCTATCATATTCACATTGTCCCAGGAAACCCCTGAGAGGGTACACTTGCCTTAGAGGACAACTCTCCAGGAGCTCTTCTGGCATTTGGTGGGCAGCATTTCACAGACTACCGCCTTCTGTGGTGGGATGACAATTTTTTTTTTTTTACTTCAACCAGGGTCCTTTGTACAGTGGTGCAGCAGGAAGTGGAAGACCACTGCCCTGCTGTTGTGCTAAGAAGTCATTATCGTCAGACAGTGCAGAAGTAGGGACTGCAGATAATGGGCCTCTCTGGCTGTCCAGAAATCATTACATGACTAAGGAGGAGGTAGCAACTGTTTTAAATCCCATTAGTGGGGCTGATGGGTTGTCTGGGACAGGATGCCTATCCCTGAACCAGCAGCTTAGAATAACTTTTCCTTATTAACTCTCTAATGCTGGGAGCTGTCATTTGTCAGGTTGCAGTTCCATCACTTTTCCAAAAAGGACAGGAAATTGTGTCAGGTGCCTCGTACATTATCTCATTTGATTCTAGCACCCAACTTCTGAAGTTGACATTAACTTCTCTTTGCAAGAGAAAAGTCTGAGCTCCACTCAAGGTCACATAGCTAGTAAGTTACAGAGCCAAGATATGAACCTGGACTGTCTGACTCTAAAGCCTATATTCCTTCATTATACCAGCTGACTCTACAATGCTGTGTGTATGTGGTTGAGGAGGTGCCGGAATATTGTAGCTCATGAATGACCTTCACAGTGGGTTACATTAATGACATGGGACCTGACACTAAGACTTGACACACACATTTTTGCCAACTTGAAATACCCACATTGCTCTGTATAGACTCCATTTTCAGAATTTAGCAGTAATGATGCCATTTTAAGATCTTTCCCTTTCCAGAAAAAGCTTTTCTTCCCATTTTTTGTTCTGTAGAAACTCAAAACTCAGATACGATTAATTTTATAGGCTGATTGCCAAATATGATCTAATAAAAGGAAGATGGGGAGGAGCAGCATACTCTCATCTTTCTTTCTTTCTTTCTTTCTTTCTTTCTTTCTTTCTTTCTTTCTTTCTTTCTTTCTTTCTTTCTTTCTTTCTTTCTTCTTTCTTTCTTTCTTTCTTTCTTTCTTTCTTTCTTTCTTTCTTTCTTTCTTTCTTTCTTTCTTTCTTTCTTTCTTTCTTTCTTTCTTTCTTTCTTTCTTTTCTTTCTTTCTTTCTTTCTTCTTCTCCTCCTTCCTCCTTCTTCTTCTTCTTTTCTTCTTCTTTCAAGGTTTTATTTAAATTCAAGTGTAGTGTTACTTTCAGGGGTAGAATTTAGTGATTCATCAGTTGCATATAACACCCAGTTGTCATTACATCAGTTGCCCTCCTTTTTTAAAAATTTTTTAAAAATTTTATTTTATTATGTTATGTTAGTCACCATACAATACATCATTAGTTTTTGATGCAGTGATCCATGATTCATTGTTTTCATATAACACCCAGTGCTCCATGCAGTACATGCCCTCCTTAATACCTATCACCAGGCTAACCCATCTCCCCACACCCCGTCCCCTCTAAAACCCTCAGTTTGTTTCTCAGAGTCCATCGTCTCTCATGGTTCATCTCTCCCTCTAATTCCCCACCCCCTTCATTTTTCCCTTCCTTCTCCTAACGTCCTCCATGCTCTTCCTTATGTTCCACAAATAAGTGAAACCATATGATAATTAATTTTCTCTGCTTGACTTATTTCACTTAGCATAATCTCCTCCAGTCCCATCCATGTTGATGTAAAAGTTGGGTATTCATCCTTTCTGACGGCTGAGTAATATTCCATTGTATATAGGGACCACATCTTCTTTATTCATTCCCCAGCAATTGCACTACTGGGTATTTACCCCAAAGACACAGATGTAGTGAAAGGAAGGGCCATATGCACCCCAATGTTCATAGCAGCAATGTCCACAATAGCCAAACTGTGGAAAGAGCTGAGATGCCCTTCAACAGATGAATGGATAAAGAAGATGTGGTCCATATATACAATGGAATATTACTCAGCCATCAAGTGCCCTCCTTAATGTTCATCACCCAATTACCCATCTCCCCCCACCTCCCAGCAACCCTCAGTTTGTTCCCTATATTTAAGAGTCTCTTATGGTTTGCCTCCCTTTAGTTTGATTAGCTAATTTTTTTTTCCAAGTTTCCGCTGATTTTTTTCCTTTAGCTTAAGAGTTTTAGTGTTAAAAATGAGTAATTCTAATTGTGGCTTTTGGGGAATGATTTTTATATGTTTAAATGTCTACAGATTATTCTTAAGCAGTTTTTACATTATTTTCAGGATAGACATAGTGATTATAAGGTGAATATTATAATGATGCCTTCTAATAACATTGTGCTTTACAGAGTTACATGATAGCTAAGGGGTCATGGTTATAGGATATACTGAATGTAGGTATCTTTAAAAAATGTTCACCTTTTTTTCATTATGCTATTTTGGGCACTGAATAATTCATTGCCAAACCATAAAAAAATCTTCAATAACAAAAACATGTTTTTAGTTAAGGACCACCTCATTTTTTTTTTATCAGACTATCCAAGGCTTGCAAACTAGATTGTATAAACTTGTTTATAGAGAAGAATTGCCATAGTGCCAATTCCAATGTTTTTGCCACTTTGGTTCCACTTACTTTACAGAATAGTCATGAGGTAAAGCAGTGGCCAAAACAGAAATAGTATACAAAAACAATCTGACTCTTAAGGAATCTTTTTCCATGTTGTAATCAATGCTTAATTATGTTTATTCCAGCTGTCTATGGCTCTATGCTAGGCTAGTTAGAAGTTGTCTTCAACTTTTAAGTAACTTTTTTTTTAAAGTAGGCTCCATGGCCAACGTGGGGCTTGAACTCATGACCCTGTGATTAAGAGTTGCATGCTCTACCTACTGAGCCAGCCAGGTGCCCCGTCTTCAACTTTTAAGATGTAATGTTAGCAAGAAATTTTTGTGTTATTTGGAAATCTTTTGGAGTGTTTGAAACTCAGAGCTATTCTTCAAACTCAGCTGCATGTTGAGATGAAAGAATGTTTTGGGCATGAGGGCAATAAACTAAGCAGATGTTGGAATCCACAATCCACATGATTCTTAACAATCTACAGGTGAGTTATTTACTGTGTGGATATCCCACAGCAAATTTATCTTCCTAGGATGTTTTTCCTTGCTAAAGTAGTATTTCTGAGGGGACCTCCCCTTACAGTAGTCAACAGACTAATAACCAGTCTACTGACTTTCAGTAATGGTAGTAGTAATAGGTGTATACCCAGAATTCAAGGATGAGGAAAGCAGCCCTGAACTTCAGTCTGTGGGAATTCTTGAAAGATTTTAAATCATGGATAGAATTTCAATAGTTAGAAACAGGAAAGTAAACTCCAGGTCGGAGAGGATGGTGTATATTTGACTGGTTGCAGGATAGGTGTGGTAGGAGCAAGAAGGAGGAACTAAACATTAGAGACTTTCAGGAGACAGAAGGCATAGGAGTTGGCAACTGGTTAGACATGAAGGTGGGGCGAAGGAGAAGGAGAAAAAATGGATAAAGGACATTGGATTTGGTGATTAGGAAGTCATTTTTGATGCCTAAATGTGCCATGTCAATAAAATAGCTTAAGATAGAAGCCACATTATAGGGAGTTGGGGGTGAGTGTGAGGGCAAAGAAGAGACTTCAGTTTATTTCTTAAGAAATTTGTTAGCACGCACAAGGAAGGAAAAATGAGAGGGAATGACTGATTGAGAATTGAGCAGGTTTGAAGGCAAAAGAGAAGGGGTCAGAGGCAAAGTAGAGATGAACAGAACAAGCACAATTCATGGAAAGAGGAAATGGAAGAGAGTAAAGTGAATTTACAGGTAGAAGGGTTCGCTTTGAACAGAAAGAGAGATGTCTTCTTTTAAGAGAGAAGAAAAACAAAAAAACAAAACAAAACAAAAACAACTGAGAAAAGATAGAAATTTTGAAGTGACCTGAGGGAAAGGCATTGGGTCTCAAATTGGTTGATCCTGATTTTATGGAAATCTGCGGGGAGGTGAGGATGATGTGAAAAGTCTGACCAATTTTTGTGGGGTAGAGGCTAGGGATCCACAGGTGATGAGGATAACTAATCATAAATGAATTCTAGCTCATGTTAGAGGGACATACTGTGGTGTCATGGGCAGGGCTGGAGCTGAGCAGGTTAGGGATGGGAGACAAGGCTACTACCAGGGTCATCTGCTCTGTAAATATTCATTTTATTATTAGTCTAGAGACAAGTGGATTCAGGTTAATATGGTGTGAAAAACCATGTAAGTTTGAAGTCTGGGAGAAATGGTATTTAGGTTCCACGGGCCTCTGTTCTGCGAGTGCAGGTGACTGAGGATGGAGTACACTGTAGGTCTGACATGATCTGGCTAGGATGGGTCTAAATGCAGTAGCCTCAGTTAAGTGGCCCTCCCACGACTCTCCATCTCAGAGCCTACAGGATCTATGGGATTGACTCAGAGTGGAGTGTGGTGGTATGGGCAGCCTCTCTTGGGCTTGTTTTTAAGTAACTTGAGATGTCATTGAGAGGAACCATAAAGGGAAAACTTGCTCTGGGTGGGATTTAACAGAATCTATATAAAAATCTGTGTTTATATGGAGGCTTCGAACGGTTGTAAGAAAAAGTTTAAGTCATAAAATTTAAATGGGAAGAAGTTACAAAGGCATGGATGGCTGGAAATGGTTGATAGTACAGGGACAATGTAAGTTTTATGGGTCAAGTTTTGCATGGCTGTTAATAGTGGAGTATTTTAAGGTTAATTTGAGGTATCTTGTGAGGATACTGAAAGAATTCTGTTTTTTTAACTTTTATTTTTTTGGAGAGAGATAGAGAAAGAGTTTGTGAGAGCGGAGGGGCAGAGGGAAGAGAGAGAGAATCTTAAGCAGGCTCCCCACTGAGTACAGAGTCTGATGTGGGGCTCGATCCCATGACCCTGGATCAGGACCCGAGCCAAAATCAGGAGTTGGAGATTTAACCGACTGAGCCTCCCAGGTGTCCCTAACTGAAAGAATTTTGTATTGACAAAATCATATGAGCCAGAAATCAGGATAAACTGAATTGTGATTTTGGGTTGTCTTGAAACTGAGGATGGAAGCTTAATTTCCCCAGGCCTTATTTTCCTCACCTGTAAAATGATGGGGCTGGACCCAGAGGTGCTTCAAGCTATAACGTTCTATGATTCCAGACTCAGTATGGTCCCCTCAGGAATCATACAGGCAGCTTGTCTAATTAGACTGTTACATCACTGTACATTGGCGATGTGGTTAAAAAGAGCACGGAACAAGGAGCCAGAAGGACTATATTTTAGTTCCAGTTCTGCCACTTACTAGCTTTGGGACAGAAGTTTCTATGAGCTCTGGTAGTAGGTAGGATAATGTTCCTCCCTTTGCTCCCACCCAAATATCCCGGTTCTAATCCCTGGAACAGGTGATATGTTAAATTACACAGAAAAGGAAATTTGCAGATGGAATTAAGTTTACAAACCTTAAACAGGGAGATTATCCTGGATTATAGGGTTTTTAAAGGTGGAAGAGGAAGGCCGATGGTAGGTTAGCAACATCTGACTATGGAAGAGGAAAGCAGAAGAGATTTGAAGTATGAGAGGGACTTGAACCACCATTGTTGGCTTTAAAGGTGGAGGAAGCTGGCCACAAATTAAAGAATGTGGGTGTCCTATAGAAGCTGGGAACAGACCTCAGCTGACAGCCAGCAAGGAAATAGGGAATTCAGTCTTATAACTGCAAGAACTGAATTCTGCCAACAACCTGAATGAGCAAGGAAATTAATTCTTTCTTAGAGACTCCAAAGAGCAATGCAGCTCTGCCATCACCTTGATATTAGCCTGGTGAGATCCATGTCAAACTTCTGACCTACAGAGCTGTAAGGTAAAAAACTTATGTTGTTTTAAGCTGCCAAATTTCTGGTAATTTGTTATGGCAGCAATAGAAAACATACACCTACTTTCTCCATCTATAAATGAATAGTACTAGAAATAATAGCAATTATAGCCTATTTGTCTCTAGATGAGGTTAATTGTAGAAGATACAAGTGGCAAATGGCAGATAGAAACATCTGAAAATCTATTCCTCCAAAAAAAGCAGTAAGAACACTGGCAAAAACTGTCAAAAATCATTTTTTTCAAAACTATTGGAATTAACCAAAGGCTTGCAACAATTCAAGGAGTATTCAAGAAAAACAGCTGAATCTTGATAAGAACATTAGATTTTTGGCATTTTAACTTGCCCTATTTTCATTTCTCTCTCTCCAGCCCTGCAGTAGCCTTGAAAACGAAACAAAATATTTAACACAAAAAAGGCAGAAGTGGCTGGAGGAGTAAAAAAGACATAAACATATAGAAAACAAATAGCAAAATGAGAGACATAAACCCTACCTTATGGGTAATTACATTAAATGTAAAGGATTAAAAGGCAGAGCTTGGCAAAATAGATAAAAGACATGATCCAATATATGTTGTCTGCAAGAGACACTCTTCAGATTCAAGGACACAAATAAATTGAAAGTAAAAAGATAGGAAAAAATATGTTTGCCAACAGTAGTCCAAAGAGAGCTGGAGTAGCTATACTAATAGCAGACAAAATAGACTTTAAGACAAAATTATAGATACAAAGAAAAATACTTTATAATGATAAAAGGGTCAGTCCATCAAGAAAACAAATGACAATTATAGACATATATGCACTTAACAACAGAGCCCCGAAATAAAGAAAATGTGATAGAATTGAAGGAAGAAATAGACAATTCAGCAATACTCATGGATAGTAAGCTAGAGAGTAGATCAACAAGGAAACATGAGACTCGAATATCAGTAAAAATCACGTAGACCTCACACTATAGAATACTCTAGTGCAACACTAGAATGCATACTCTTCTCAAGAGTCTTTGGAATATTCTTTAGGATAGACCATATGTTAGGCCATAAAAACAAACATCAACAAATTTAAAGGGACTGAAATTATATAAGGTATCTTCTCTGATTTCAGTGGAATGAAATTCAGAAGAATTAACAAAAGGAACTTTGGGAAATTCACAAATACATGGCAGTCACACAACACACCCCTAAATAATTAATGGGCAAAAGGAGAAATCATAAGGAAAGTTAAAAAATATTTCACTATGAACAAAAACAAAATACAACATAACAAAATGTATGGAGTGTATTTAAAGTGGTGCTTAGAAAGAAATTTGTGGCTGTAAATGCCTATATTAACAGAGGAAAAAAGATTCAAATCAGTAACCCAATTTTTTACCTTAAGAAACTAGATAAATAAGAGCAAACTAAACCCAAAACAAGTATAGCATAGGAAAGGAAATAATAAAGGTTAGAGTGGAAATAAATGAGATAAAAAATAGAAAACAGAGAAATCAACAAAATCTGAAGTTAGTTCTTTGAAAAGATCAACAAAATTGACAAATATTAAGCTAGATTGATCAGGAAAAAAAGAGAAAAGATTCAAATGACTAAAATCAAGAATGAGAGGACATCATTACCAACCTTATGAGAATAAAAGGATTATAAGGGAATACTGTGAATAATTATATGGCAACACTTAAATAACCAAGATGAAATAGATATGTATATGCCCAAGAGAATTGGGCATACATACACACCACAGAGAATTGAAAATATGCCCATTACAAAAATGATCATTGCAGCATTATTCACAGTAGCCAAAAAGTGGAAACAACATAAATGTCCATCAGTTGATGAATAGATAAACAGATCATGGTATATCTACAGTGGAATAATATTCAGTCAAAAAAAAAGGATGAATAATATACACTACAACATGGATGAACCTTGAAAACATTATTTTAAGTGAAAGAAGCCAAACACAAAATATCATACATTGTGATTTCATTTATGTTAAAGATCCAGAATAGACTGATCCACAGAGAGAGAAAATAGATTAGTGGTTGCTGGGGGTGGAGGTTGGGTTTTAAAACCAAAACTGCTAATGGGTTTTTTTTGGGGGGGGTGATAAAGATATTCTAGAATTAGATCGTGCTGAGCATTTTTATTAGTTTTCTAGGGCTATGGAGCAGATAACCACCACTTTGGTGTTTTGAAACAACATGAACTCATTCTCTCACAGTCTGGAGGCCAGAAGTCTGAAATCAAAATATCAGCAGTGTTGGCTCCTTCTGTGGAGGCTCTGAGGGAAAGCTTCTCTCCTAGCTTTTGCTGACTGCCGGCAAGTCTTTACATTCCTTGGTTTGTGGATCTATCACTCCAATCTCTGCCTCCATCCTCACATCACCTTCTCTGTATTTGTCTTCCTTTGTGTCTTCTTGGAACATACTTGCCATTGGGTTTAGTTCATCCAGATAAGCTAAAACGATTTCATCTCGAGATCCTTAACTACATATGCAATGAACTTAACTACAATCTTAAGGTCACATTCACAGGCTCCAGGTGGACTTACCTTTTGAGGCGTCACCATTCAACCCACCACAGAATTGTACAACTTTGTAAATATACTAAAACAATATAATTTAAAACAATGAATTTTGTGGTATGTGAATTATATTTCAATAAAAGGGAGATAACAGGTAAAATGCTTTCTGATATCTTTATAAGAATATTTCTTATGAAGGGCAATGATTAAAGATCTATTTAGATAGATTAAATTTTTTTTTCTTTTTTATATATATATATTTTTTTTAGTATAGCTGACACACAATGTTACCTTAGTTTCAGGTGTACAACATAGTGATTTGACAATTTATACATTGTGCTATGTTCACAAGTATAGTTGCCGTCTGTCCCATTACAGCCATTACAGTATCACTGACTGTATTCCTTATGCTCTGCTCTTTATTCCCATGATTTCCTCATTCCATAACTGGAGGCCTGTAGCTCCCTCTCCTCTTCACCCATTTTGCTCAAACCCCCACCCTCTCCCCATCAGTTTGTTCTCTGTATTTATAGTTCTGATTCTCCTTTTTTGTTTTATTCATTTTTTTTAGATTTCATTTATGAGTGGAGTCATGTGATATTTGTTTTTGTCAGTCTGACTTGTCATAATACCCTCTAGGTCCATCCATGTTGTCTCAAATGGCATGATCTCATCCATTTTTACCGCTGTGTAATATTCCAGAGTGTGTGTTTGTGTGTGTGTGTGTGTGTGTATGTGTGTTTGTACTTGTGTGTGTGTGTGTGTGTGTGTGTATCACATTTTCTTTATCCATTCATCTATTGATGGACATTTAAGTTGTTTCCATGTCTTGGCTATTATAAATAATGCTGCAATAAACATAGGGGTGCATATATCTTTTTTAGTTAGTGTTTTTGTTTTCCCTGGGTAAATACCCAATAGTGGAATTATTGGATCATATGGGATTTATATTTTTAGTTTTTTGGGGAAACTCCATACTGTTTTCCACAGTGGCTGCACCAGTTTGCATTCCCACTAGTAGTGCACAGGGTTTCTTTTTCTCCACATCCTCACCAACACTTGTTGTTTCTTGTCTTCTTGACTTTAGCCATTTGAATAGCTGTGAGGTAATATCTCAGTGTGGTTTAGATTTGCATTTCCCTAATGATGAGTGATTTGAGCATCTTTTCCTGGGTCTGTTGGCCATCTGGATCTCTTCTTTGAAAAATGTCTATTTAGGTCCTCTGCCCAGTTTTTACTCAGATTGTTTGTCTTTTTGGTGTTGAATTGTATAAGTTCTTTAGAAACTTTAAAAAAATTTAAGTATTATTGAAATTAATCTTTAGTCTACTGATGTTATAAATTAGGGTGGTAATCTCTGCAAAGAATATTTTAGAAAATATTTCTTGAAAGATCAAAATGGAAGGTCAGTACTCATGAATAGTTTTAGAAGTAGCTTAGAGAAGGTGAATCAAGTTTTAGCTTTCTTTTTGAAAACCAGCAGCAGAAATTGGGGCTTTATTCAAAACAAGACTTGGATACTGATTCTTTCACTTAAAAAAATTTTTTTTAAAGATTTCACTTATTTATAGAGAGGGAGAGAGAGAGTGCAAGTGGTGCAGGGGGAGGGAGAGGGACAAGAAGACTACACGCTGAGCATGGAGACCAACAGGGACTAGATCTCATGACCCCAAGACCATGACCTGAGCTGAAACCAAGAATTAGATACTCAACTGACTGAGCCACCCAGGTGCTCCCCCACCAATTTTTTTTTAATGAGATATGTGACATATAACATCATGTAAGTTTAAGGTAACAACTTTTATTCTTTTTTTTCTTACACAATTTCAACCATTTATTACTGTGAAGACATTGACATAAAGGCCAGCTACGGAAGGAAATTTTATGTTAATGTATTGCTACAGTTTTGGTTGAATGTTAAAAAGTGGCAAATCTCTGGTATGTTTTGAAAAATTTGGTTTTCTTCGTCTACAAATAACAAAGATTGGTTCTCATCTGTATAAGCCAAATATATGTTTACCTCTTTGCTATAAATTCTTCTATGTCAGTGGTTCATTTTTGCCTTATTCATCAAAAATGGTTGATTTGGAGGACTTTATTTATGAGTGAGTCATCTTCAGTTTATTTTTTATTTCAAATAAAATAATTTTATCCTATTTTGCTGACTGCCCATCTAGAACTATAATGTTAATATTAGATCTCTCACACATCCCTTTCTTCATGCTATTAGATGTTATTATTTATCTTATTTGTTTGTTTATCACTTGAAATCTATATTTTAGTCCATCAGTCAAACTCCTGACAAGTATTTATTCAATGCTTTCTCTCTGTCTGATATTATAGGGAAAAACAAAAATATAAGCCTTTGAGAAACTTGCATTTTTCTTAAGGAGTCAAGACTTATGGCCACAGAAAGAGGAATTTTTAAACTAGAGACAACTTTGGAGAATACTTACTTACAGATGAGAAAACTGAGGCTCAGAAAGGTTAAATGACTTACTGAAAGTCACAGTGCCAGTCTATTATGGTCAGTTGGGCTAGAACTCCATCTTACCATGCTAGTTCATCATGTAATAGGTGAGAAAGACTATGTGATGGTATGTGACTAAGTGCTAATGTGTATGGGTCCAGCTAAGAATGACTTAGTGGGTAAAGGACAAGACATTTATTTGGCTGTGAGTGGGTAAGCAGGCTCCCAGGGAAGTGAGCCTTGAGCTTGAGGGCATATAGGATTTGGGTAGATGGAATGGAGAGGGAGAAGACCTTCCAGAATAGGCATGCTGATGACTGCAGAAAGAGAAATGCTGGTGATGGAGACTGGAGCAATATGGATCCTGGAAGAGGCTGCTGGGTGTCTTAGTTAACCTCTAAGTTATGTGCATCCGTCCAAACAAAAGGCTGGGTACAGGCTCCATGGGAGGCAATGTAGGGTAGCAGAAAAAGTACAGCATTCAGAGTAAGAAACACCTAGCTTCAAATCTTAACACCTCTGCCTAGGAGTTAAATGCCCTTGAACAAGTTTCTTAACCTTTGTAGGTCTGTTTCCTCATACTGCAAAGTGGCAATAATAGTATCTACCTTATGAAGCTCTTGAGGATTAAATGAGGGAATGGGTATGAAGAGCCTAGTCCCGTGCTGGGCATGAGGTATGATTATTGTTGTAATGTTCTAAGGGCAGGTCACTCCCCTATTTGGTAGGTGACAAAATGCAAGTTTCTTCTGAATTGCTGTTTGATGTACTGTAGTTTTGGGCACCACTGAACATTATACGGATGTGGAACATCAAATGGATATGGTCTTTGCCTCCGAAGAGCTTCCAGTTGAAATGACAGCAGCACACACCTTTGCTGATAGATGCTCGCAAACATAACTAACACTTTCAGCAAGATGGGTCATTTAAGAGTAGATGCTAACAAGCCCACAGAAGTCTACATTTTGAGAAACTCATGTCTGAATGTGAGCATTCTTATTTGGTGTAGAAACCATAAGGAAAGCTAGAGTTCTCATTGATTAATTGACTCATACTGTGAGAAACTCTAGCCTTTTCATCTTGCTATGGTGCACTCATCTTTAATGATCACTCACATGCCAAAGAATATTTTCCTCTGATTGGTGGAGACAGATGCCCAGGAGAGCTGAAGGGATGTGAGCTTTGTCGAAAGAACTGGTTTGAGTGCCAGCTTCCTGCCCCTTCCTGCTTGAGTGACTATGGGCAATCCGGTTGGTCTCGTTCCAAATGGACATCCATATCTGTAAAATGGGGCTAATTCTGCCTCACGAGGTTGTTGAAGGATTAAATATAATAACATATCTGAGTATGTTTTGTGAAGGTTAAAACACTGTGTGATATTAATATTTGCTCCTGGCGGATGGAAAGGGGCATTGTCTTTTTGGGGAAAGTTTCTTTTAGTGCTGAGAAAATGACTCAAGGAGTATCTTAAACTTGAGGTGAGAAGAATAGAATGATTAATGTAGCCAGAAGCTCTGCAGAGAGAAGAATAGCAACAGCTGTTACTTATTATTAAGCATCTAGTCTATGTTATTCACTTTCTATAGGCTCTCCCCAAATATTACTCTAGTCCTGCAATGAACTTATTATTTGCATTTTACCAAAGAGGAAACAGAGAGGTCATTTGACTTTCCCAAGGGCACACATAGAAAGTAGAGAGCTAAGATTTGAATCCAGGGATGGCTGACTTAAATAGACCACATCCTTTTAACTTTAATATGAAGTTCAACATTGTAGTAAGCATCATCTGGGCAATGCATGTGAAAAATAAATCTCCCAAGAATCCTGCATTTTTTAATTCGTTGCCCTCGAGACATTTAGAAAATAATAATAACTGTGCCCCACAATATATTGAGGACATAATTTTTGCCCAGCATTGTCCTGGGCTTATCATATACATTCCCTCATTTAGTCCTCAAGGGCTTCGTGAAGAAGATATTATTATTACCACACTGCAGATGAGGAAACAGACCCACAACCTTTAGGAACCTTGTTCAAGGCCATTCAACTGCTGGGTGGAGGTGTCAGAAGTTGAAGCCAGTTGTGTCTTACTCTGGACACTGTACTTTTTCTATTACCCACCACTGCCCCCATTTAGGTCTCTACCCAGCCTTCTCATGCTTGGATGGGTGGATGACAGTTGAGGTGGACTAAGGTGCTGTAGCCTCTTCCAGAATCCAGACTGCCTCAGACTCCATCATTAGCGTTTTGCCACATTGAGCCTAGGAGACCTTATCCTTCTCTGTTCTTCCCACCTCAGGTCTACACATGCTTCAAGACCCTGCTCACGGCTGTCCCCTGAACTCCCTCTTCTGTCCCACAGCAGGGGTGGTCAGACACCACTCCCCAACCATCTAATTCAAAGGTTCCTCTAAAATGCTTGCAGTGATAAAGATCTTTAAAAGGATATTTGTCATAAGATATAAACTGATGTATCTAGAAAACTATTCCAATTATGGCTGTTATTTATAGAAGTAAATACCAATGGTAAGTTTTAGCAAAGCACTTACAGTAGAGTGGTTTGGATTGAATCCAAGTTGTTCACTTGTTAATATATTATTTATATTAACAAAATCAAATGTTAGGCTGAGCACCAAGTTTCTCCCCACCAATACTTGGTGTTTACTAGGGCTCTTGTTCCTCTTGATAATTATTTGTCAAATGTAAATTTCATGATATGCACCATAATTTCTGAGACCCTCGATAACAGTTGGAAATGCAGATACAGAGGCTCAGCTAACTTGAAGGACAACCCACTCAATCAATTTTTCATCATTACCCATGAAGCTCTTGTCCACTGTTGTTTAGAAAGATTTAAGATGAAAAAAGGCCATGGCTTATTGCTGTTTTATGTACTCCCCCACTCTGCACACTGCTGGGTTGTTTGCCACGGATTACTCATTCTCTCCCAGGTGGCTCTCAACAGTGGTCAAATATTTAAGAAGTATATATTTCATCGGGACTCTATCACATACTTCCCCTTCAGTGCCTTCCCTCCCTCCTAGCCTGAGTCATCACACACTTGATAATCTATTAAAGCATTAACCTACTTCCATTTTAGTTTCCCTTTTCTTGCAGAGCAAGATTTTACAATATGGCAAACCAGAACACATCTAACTGAGACTCGGGTGGGCAAATTAAAGCAGGAGGAGTGGGGGGGGGGGTGCCGTCCAAGCACAGTGGACTGTGCTGCCCCCTGTGCTCTGGATGGGTGGAACCTCGCCCAATAGCAAGATTTCGATGCTGGCTCCAACATTTGGTAGCTCTGTTGTTGGGGAAGTCGTCCTCTAAGTCTTAGTTTCCACATCTGAGCAAGAGGCTAGTAATGCACCTACCTCACAGGGTTGTTGTGAAAATGATATGAGACCAGAGACATGAAAGTACTTTATAAATTCTGTTTATAAGGCTGGCCATTTCGTTGCTGGACCTGTAATTATTAAAAAGCTCATCATTAATTCAAAATCTGCCTTCCTCTGAATTATGTCCATTGTGTTTCATTCTAATAATAAACATTAATTTACCAATAACAATGATGATGATACTAATCCCATTTGCCATTTATTGAGCACTTATTATACAAAGTATTTTACATGAATTACACACATAGTCTTCATAGAGTGATACGACTTTTGAAATTGGCAGCCGGATGCCAAGAGATGCATTGAAAGAAGCTTCATTAAAAAAAAAAAAAAAAAAAAAGCTAATAGGGATCTGGTAGAAAGCATTGTGTTTTTAAATTTATGGTTATATCACTCAGGATCTCAGCAGGAAACAGATGACCCACTCTGGGGACAGTTTAATGATGGGACTACCTACAAAAGTGTGGGCAAGATGTAGGGAGTCACCAATACAAGGTGAAGTACCCAGGGACTGGGAACAGGGAAAGCTGTTAGTCACCTTATGCCAGAAGGAGTAAGAGGAGGGAGTTGTTACCAGACCTCCATAGGAGCTATAGTGGTGGGGGAGGGGTTGCCTCCCAGGAATTGTGGCTCAAGGTAAATTAACAAGGCTACTGCCAAGATGGCATAGGAGATATAGAAGTAATAACTACTCAGACTCCTCCCATCTTTTTTTTTTTTTAAGATTTTATTTATTTATTTGAGAGAGACAGATAGTGACAGAACTAGCGAGAGAGAGCACAAGCTGGGAGAATCAGGCTCCCGCCGAGCAGGGAGCCTGACGTGGGGCTTGATCCCAACACCCTGGGATCACGACCTGAGCCAAAGGCAGACGCTTAACCGACTGAGCCACCCAGGCGCCCCAGACTCCTCCCATCTTTGATCTCCTGCCATCACCTCCCATTTGCTGAACTCAGTCAGAAAAGCCAGAGGGCCAGGAAGCTCACATAAAGCATGGGGGTCAGTTACCTGGAGCACAGAGCAGTCGGGAGAGTCCATGTGATAGGTCAACCTGGAAATAACCAGTGCAGGATCGTGGGAAATGCCAGTATAAATGATACATAAATGTAGAAGAAAAAGAAATGAATGATTAATTATGTAGACCTTGCTTTAAGAATGGGCTATTTCCCAAACTTGGTTTTTCATTTGTTTGGTGGTAACTCAGAGTGTATTTTTCCTAGATTTATTTTAAATGCTGATTCTGGTCTCCACCCACCCTTCCAAAGCTCTGGGATTCACCTTTACTTGAAATCTTGTACCAATAGGACAAGGATGAATTCTAGGTCTTGAGAGCAAAAAGTCATATGGTGAAAGAGAGCATTTCCTCTCCCTTTTCAGGGAATGGGACTGGCCGCAGTGAGTTTTGAACTGGATAGTTTGTTCTGGTCCACCCCCGCTCTTGGTGGGTACGTTTATTCTGCCCTTAAAATGGGTGCCTTGGAAACTGCTCTCCCTATGAAATGCTTCATGCTCCCAAATTACCCACTTACTCTTCCTTCTTAATCAAAAGTGGTTTACAGCTTGGATTTGGGAGTTGACCATCAGTTTCCCTAGACTAGACTTTGCAATTTCCTACATGCATTTCCTTAACCTCTCTGAGTTAAGTTTATGCACTGTGAAATAGGGACACTACTTGTACTACTGTGGGGGAAACGAGCTTGTGGGGATTCCTCCTAGCCTGGGGCAGAGAAATCAGGCGAACAAACCAGCTAGGGCTGACTTAGCTTTTCCTCCTGTGTCTGAGACTTTTAAAAAAACTTGTAGTTCTTTAATTTTTATTGAGCAAGTTCAATGAGTATTAATGAACTTCTCATTATTTTAGCAGGCAAGATTGGGTGGTATTTTAATAGTACAGCTCCAGATTTTAATAATGCATTGTAAACGTTGTGATGCCAAAATATTAGCATCTAAAACCCAGGAACAATGGAAAACTGCAGTATATGCAATGAATGATTTTTACTTTCAAAAAAACAGGGAGTAGAAAATATGTTCCCTGCAATTTTTAGAACCTAACTCTCTTATAGAGAGAGTGTGGTTTTTAAGTTTATTCCAAGAACTGGGAAAGGCCAGCTATCATCCACCAGTTCTCTTATTAATAGAGAGATGGTTTGCGCTCCGTTGAAAGAGTGGACTATGGTGCCGCACACTCCTTGGATCCACTCCTTGGATCTGGCTTGCACAGACATCATCGCTGTTGGGGATCCTGGGGCCTTGGGAAGCACCTCTGGGATGTGCTGCAATCTGCCCCTGCTCTTTGGGACCAACCACTTCTGCTTAAACTCGGTATTCGTTCCTAAGTAGGTTGGAAACTCTGACTGATTTAGTCTATACGTGCGTGTCTGCGCATGTACGTCTGTGTGCGCGCGCATGCGTATGTGTGCTTGCGTGTGATCTTCCTCTACACATCTGTAGCCCAGTGGGTCGCAAACTTTAGTGAGCGTCAGAACCGCCTGGTGGGTTTGTAACAACACGGACTGCTGAGTTCACTCCGGGTTTCTGATACCGTAGGTCTGTGGTGGAGCCTGAGACCTTGCATTTGTAACAAACTTCCAGATGCTGCTGCTGCGGCTGATCAGGGGACCGTATTTTGAGAACCACTACTTTGCCTTCCTGAAATTCTTTCCCAGGATTTTTGGGAGTGTTAAATGAGGCAGCCCACATAGGGGTCTTGGCACAGGGCCTGGCACAGGGTTAATGCTTGCTATTTGCTGCACCACCACTATCATGACAGCTGCCCATCGCACGGCTGCTACTGTTCAGCTGCTGTTAACTGCCCGGTAATCCCTCATCCCGGATAACGTTAGTTAGGTATTAAGAGCAATGCAATCTGCCTTAATTAATTAAAGAATATAATTACCTCTTTGGGAGTCATTTGCATTTTAAAGAAGCTTGTTAATTCAAAGAGATTTGTAATTTGAAGAATATTAGACCCTGTGATAAAGAGATACAGAAAACTTCCGGCATTGTATGGTGGAGGATAATTTTGAGACGGGTCTATGCTGGGTCATCTCTGTATGCCTGTTATATAGCATTCCGCATTCTTTCTAAAAGTTCTGAGCGTTTTCATAATGGCTTCCATATCAGGACAGCACATGGCCTGGGGGTAGGGTAGGGCAGCTGTGGCCATTTAGATCTGTGGATTCTTTGCAAATCTGGTGTTTATAAGCTGGACGAGGCTTGCATTGTTTTTATTTATTCAGTGATGTAATAGAAGATGCACATAAGATTTATTTGAAAAGTACGCCTTTCAATTTCATGCTGAGACTAATGCAGGAAGTTCGGTGTAATGCAATTATAATAAAATAGTAGCAGAACAACGTTTTAGATTGTGGAATTAGCACATAGAAAACCAGTTGGAAGCCAACCTTCTGAAAGTCCTTTGAATGTAATTTTGAATCGGAGAATATGGCTCTATGGACTTAATCTTCTGACCTAACCCGGGAGTATATATAGAGAACACAAATAGTATAATGAACAACAGTTTTGAATACAAGCTTACTAGCCATCTTGATAAAATGAGTATTGACATGTATAGGAATGTCAGCGTTGTGTTTTCTGACTCAGAAATATGTTATGCCATACAACTGGTGCAGTTAAACCAAATTTAAGATTAGTTAAAAACTGGTGGAATCCTTGAATTTTTTCCTGCTTAAAAAATCCGGAAAACATCAAACTTTTCCTATGAGTCGAAGTAAGGAAATTAATGTCAGCGACAGAAATACAGCGAATCTAATTAGAAGTCCCCGGGCAGCAGCTCATTAGTGTGGTTAGTTAGTAAATGAAATTTCAGCTGTAGTGAATTAGACTATGTGTCTTCGGTTATTTTTTCTAAAAAGAATTACAAAACGTCTACAACTGTTTTTTGTTAGGAGGGCATTTTTTTACTCGCAAACAAAAAATATTTAGGATCTTTTGTCATGAGGAAAGAAATTGCCATTTGGGGACAGATTTCCTTAAATGTCTGTATGTTGAGTGTGGCCGAGGGAAACAAAAGCCATTTTCTCCGGCGAGGGAGAGGCTTTCATTTGTCTGGTAAGCTGCTCAGTTTCACGTGTTTCTTTTGTCAAATCCTTTAGTTAGTTAGTTTGTTTGTTTTACCCATTTGTACTTCTTGATTGGATTTCTCTAAAAAAAAAAAAAAAATCTCGGCTAAATTGAACAATACAATCCTGGTATCAGATATTAAGGGTAGGTTGGAAAATTTGTTAATTATTAAAGTGTCACTCTTGGTTCTTTTTTTATGTTACTGCTATGGATGTTTATACTTCTGCTGCTTGAGAGTTCATGGGTAAGTTAGTGATCCAAGAGCCTAAATTCCAGTATTTCCCAAGTGTTCAGAAGTAAGGTATGATAACCAGGGAACTGCTGCAGGGTATGATGCCCTGTCCTCCCCCAGGGTGTTTAAATATTTTTAGATTATATTAGATGTTTAGCTCTGGGCTCATACCTTTCTGTAGAGAGCCTGGAATGCATTTACTGGATCCTCTATGTCCACATTTTAGCCCTGATTCCAGTGTTTTGGGGTCTGCAGGTTCAGACTGGGGAGAGCCTCTAGGAGTTTATCAACTGGAGGTGACTTCGTCCGATAGGGAAGAGTTGGCAATATGTGCAAACAATTTGGGTTGCCACAATTCGCAAGTGGGGGTGTGGGGAGAGGGAGTGACAACTGACATCTACTGGGTAGTGAGCAGGGATGCTGCTAAACATCTTACAGGATAAAGAATAATCTGGCTCAGGAGATGCGTGGCTGGCTCGGTGGGTAGAGCACGTGACTCTTGATCTCAGGGTTGTGAGTTTGAGGCCCATGTTGGGGACTTAAGAATAACTACTTAAAAATAAAATCTTAAAAAAAAAAAATCTGACCCAAAATGTCAGTGCTGAGGTTGAGAAACCCTGCCCTATGTCATCAAGCTCTCGCTGAATGAGCAGACACCACATATAATGGATGGTACACAGCTCCCTGAATTCCTGCAGAATGCAAGATGGGGTGTGCATTAGAATGTAGCCAAGCATTCCAAACACCTCTTAGCCTTGTCATTGAAAAGACTTTTGAAATAACTGTTTATACCTCTATTCTCCTTTTAAAAGATTTCCATTTCCAATTTATTTCTCTGTGGCAGTCTTTAGGTCAGAGGCACACAGAACATAGTGTTACACTGTCAGCAACTGACAGATTTTCCAGTATGACTGTTCGCAAATATCAGTTGCCAAAATATTCTTCAATCTAGCTTAGATGTATTTTTTTTAAGTGGAGAAAGAATCATGTGAGGTCTTGAGTGAAAAATTTAAAACATCGTGTTTCCTTTGCTGTGCATCACTTGATAACAAAACTGCATGTATATTACAAGAAATGTAAACCATAGGACATTGTGGGGAGGTAATTCATAGGCTGGGCTGCCAGGTAGGGACATGGCCGGTGAGCTACAGTGGAGACCAAAGCAAAGGAAGAGTAAAGCAATGGGGAGAAGGAGCATGTCTCCCCCTTCCCCCACCTTGCTTTGATGGGGTTGCTATGGTCCTTATTTTCATGAAGTGAAGGAGGAAAAGTTTTGTTTGTTAACACACAGTATAATTCTTTATGATTTACATTCTCTTCTCTGCTTTCTAAAAGTTTCCCACTGACAACGAAAAGGAGAGGAAATGTGGGCATCAGGAGAAACCGACACACAAAGTGTCAGGAAAGGGAGATATTTTCTTCAGGTCATGAGAAATGGTACTCAGCAATGTCAAGAAACAGCAGCTTGACTTCACAGGTACTGCAGGCTCCTGAAAATGGTGTAAAACTTTGGTATAATTCACTCGTTCAAAGGCAATATAATATGTATGACTTGAATCTGGAGGCCAAATGCTCAGGAAAATGCAACATACAAAGAAGTGGTGACGAATACATATGTGATGTTTTACCTCACCTATTTTTCTTCACTGTTAGAGCATTTTAAATTATGTTGTTTATACCAAACATTTCTAAAATTCTGTAAACTCTTGGGTGTACAATTTGAGTCTAAAAATATAAACACAAAGAATAAAGCACAGAATGCAGGGAAGCCCTGTGTCTGCTTTCACAGTCTCTGGTGATGTGGCTTCTTAATGAATTTGTGTATGTCTTTCTTTTCTCCTGTTTCCTGAATGTTCCTACCCCCTCCATAATTCTTATTCTTTACTTCTCTTACCTTCATAAACTTTACTGAGTATAATTTATATACTATATAACTCACCTATTGTAAATGTTTAATTCAATGATTTTTAGTCAATTTATGTAATTGGTGCAACAATCATCACCATCCAAGTTTAAAATCCTTCTATCACTCAAAAAAGTACCTTTGTGTTTGTCTGTAGTCAAGTCCTCCTCCTGCCCCAGCCTAAGGCAACCACTGATCTGCTTTCTGCCTCTATAGTTTTGCCTTTTCTAGAAATTTCTTGTGAATGGAATGAAGTGATAGGTAGTCTTCCACTTGACCTAATGCTTCTGAGACCCGTGTATGCATGTGTTTCAGTTGTCCATTCCTTTATATTGCTTAGTAGTATTCCATTATATGGATGTAGAACATGGTCTTAGTCTGTTAGGGCTGTTATCACAAAATACTACAGATGGCATGGGTTACAAACAGTAGACAGGTATTTCTCAGAGTTCTGGAGTCTGGGAAGTCCAAGAATAAGATATTGACAGATTCAGTGTTTGGTGAGAGCCTGCTTCCTAGTTCTTAGATGGCTGTTTTTGTTGTTTGTCTGTTTTTGTTTTTGTTTTTTGGTGTGTCCTAACATGTCAGAAGGGGTGAGGGATCTCTGTGGGGTCTCTTTTTTTTTCCCCCTCTCCCCATGTTCATCTGTTTTGTTTCTTAAATTCCACATATGAGTGAAATCATATGGTATTTGTCTTTCTCTGACTTATTTTGCTTAACATAATACCCTCTAGCTCCATGTCATTGCAAATGGCAAGATTTCATTCTTCTTGATGGCTTAATATTCCACTGTGTGTATATATATATAAATATATATATATATATGTGGTATATATAGATATATACCACATCTTCTTTATATGTTCATCAGTCAATGAACATTTGGCCTCTTTCCATATTTTGGTTATTGTCGATAATGCTGCTATAAACATCGGGGTGCATGTACCTCTTTGAATCTGTTTTGTGCGATCATTTTTTATAAAAGCACTAATAGCATTCATGAGGGTTCCACCCTCATGACCTCCCAAAGACTCCCAACTCCAAACACCACCACACTGGGGATTAGGTTTCAACACAGGAATCTGGGGTAATACCAACATTCGGTCTGTAGTATACATTTTGTTTACCCTTTGTCAGATGCTGGGCATTTGAACTGCTTCCACTTTTTGGCTCTTATGAATAGTTCTATGAATATTTGCTTTTAAGGCTTTCTG
This sequence comes from Zalophus californianus, assembly GCF_009762305.2. Taxonomy (NCBI): domain Eukaryota; kingdom Metazoa; phylum Chordata; class Mammalia; order Carnivora; family Otariidae; genus Zalophus; species Zalophus californianus. The sequence goes on along the minus strand of NC_045595.1, from coordinate 111,835,432 downwards.
CTGATATGTTCTCATTTCTTTTGGGTATATACCTAAGAATTGTGGGGTCACACTGTAAGTACCCTTTTAACTTTTTAAGAAACTGCCAAGCTGTTTTCTAAAGTGGCTGTTTCATTTTACATTCCCACCAGCAATTTATAAAGGTTTCAATTTCCCTGCATCCTCACCAACCCTTGGTAAGTCCACCTTTTTGATTAGAGCCATCCTCGTGGGTGTGAAGTACTCTTCCTCCATGTCCAATGCCTACTTCCTTCATTCTACCTTCTCATTCTTTTCTTCCCAACTTGTGCCTTTAGTTGTTTGGGTTAGTACTGCAGATATACAGATCTTTCTTTCAAGACTGACTATGGGATTCCATCCCAATAGTAGTGTAATGCTAGGAAAATATCATAAGTTGAAAATGAATTTAATACACCTAGCCTACCAAACAGCTTAGCTTAGCCTAGTCTCCCTTAAACATGTTCAGAACACTTTCATTAGCCTGCAGTTGGACAGAATCATCTAACACAAAACCTATTTTATAGTATTGAGTATCTAATGTATTGAATACTGTACTGAAAATGAAAAAAAGGATGACTATACGGGCACAGAAAGGTTGTCAGTGTATGGGTTGTTTGCCCCCATGATCACAGGGTGGACCCAGAGCGCGGGTCGCTTATGCTGGCCAGCACCACAAGAGTATCATGCTGTGTATTCTACCGCATCTCGCCAGCACAGAAAAGATAAAAATTCAATGGTCCAAGAACAGTTTCTACTGAATGTGTATCGCTTTTGCACCATTGTAAAGTCAAAAAATCATAAGTCGAACCATTGTAAGTTGGGACCATCTGTATTCACTTATACCAAATCTCATTGCTGACCAATTCTTAGTAGACAAATAGTCAAGAAATGATGCTGGGGTGGATTCAAAGACTAATTCCCTTTGGCAATCCATTCTATTCTTTTCATGGGTGTTCATGTTTTTCTTCCAAATGCTCTAGTTTCACATGTAGCAGAGTAGAACCAGCAGCTTTTAGGGCCACGAAGTATATCTGTTCAGAATTGGTTTAATAACAAGGCTTCAACAACATTGTAGTCACACCTGTAAGTATATCCCCCCAAGCACCTAGGAATGCTGCATCTCCTCTACACCCTGCACGTGTGGCGGAATTGGAAGATTTCTGTTATTCCCTCGGTTGAGAGGGCAGATTTACTTCTGCTATTTTGTCTTTCTACCCTGAATGCTTTGCCCTCTTGGCTTGAGGGGTGAACCTGTGAAGCTGAGTTTCTGAGTTTCTCTGTGTAGACCCTGAGCCTAACTTGATTTAGCTTGGCAGTTTATGTTTTAGCAATCCACTAGGAGCCCGGCTTCTACACCCGGATGCCATTTAGAATAACTTACTGGGCTTCAAAGCACTACCCTTGTCCCAGTCCTGCCCCAGACCATTTAAACCAAAACCTCAAATGACTTGGGAAATGCAAAATGGCCTAGGGTCTTTCCTGTCCCCAAAGTAGGTTATTTCAAAGTTCAGTTCTTGAAGTTTTAAAGATATGGGAGGAAGCAGGCAAAATAATCATACTAAGAAATAAAAAGGCATCCCGTGAAAGCCATGCTTTAAAGGTAGCTGGACAGCTGTGGAGTTAGATCTGGGTTTGGACTCAGAAAAGCAGGGTGATAATTCCAGCCCTGTCCTTGATCAATATTCATAGGTTAGTCTGCTCTTAGTTGGGCCCTTCCTGGCTGTAACATGGGGACTCCTGTTTGCCTTGTGATTCTGTTAGAACCAAAGGGATAATCTACCTAGAAGTACTTTAAAATGACATGTTTTTAGATCACTCCACATCTGCTAATTATTTCATCATATTTTATTAAAGTTGTCTGGTCTTACTTTACCACACACAATTTGGGCTTGTTTTTATCTTGTGTTTCCTCTTTTGATTGGGCCAAGGGCCTGGGTTCTAGAGCCAGAAGGCCTAGGGGCAAATCCCAACCCAGTCACTGATTCACTGTGGGACCTTCCAGTGCTAACCTCCTTTAACCTCAGTTTTGTCCTCTGTAAAATGAACATAAAAGTACTGACCCATGGTTTCATGAGAATTAACAGAGGTAACGACCGCGAAGCACTTAGCACATCTCTTACATACTGGGGACAGAGGAAGTGTTAGTTTTTCTTATCATTATTATATAGAGTGAGTGCTTAAAAAAATCCTGTGAGATTAGGCATTTTATGGTAATGGTTGAAAGGACAATTGTGGCCCATTTTAAGAGATTTTCAAATCTCGGGTGGTAATGCAATCAGCCCGAGGGTACTTTTTTAGACTGCACATCAAGTCAAATTAAATGTCAATGTCTGTAAAAAAAAACCCAACAACTTTATTTGGAATTTCTTTGTCATTATTGCATTATCGATTTTTCCTTCCAAACAGTGCATGTGAAAAGATGCATTTCATGCAAGTTTCATCTTCCAAAATAAGGTAAGGGGTTGTGATCATAGACTTATACAGATCACAGAAAACCTATTTCCCTAGGACTGCATATTTGAAATTATTAAAAATGATACAGTTTAAAAAACATTTTTATCATGGCTATTGCCAAATAATCCATAACCCATAAGGTCAGAGAGAATAGTATAATGAATCCACATGTATCCGTCACCCATCTTCAACAAATAATGCTTAGGTATGGCAAACACTTGAAAGTGTCATGTAACTGAGAGGTAAAGGAATTCCAATCAAACAGAGTTGATATATTCTTGTTGTTAAAAAACATCCAAATAATTCGAAAGTGTGTGAAGTACAAACAGAATACCCATATTTCCAATCATTGGTAATAAACCCTTTAATAAGAATGCTGTATCAGTCAGGGCTTATAAAGTCACACAGTGTCATAATTTAATGAGTGATGGATAAAAATTCTGGTCATAGCCTCACTGGGGATGGTTCTGACATATCAGTTACTTAGAAAATCAGAGCTTTTCATACTAAAGCCCTTTGGCTGCCACTCTGTTTTAGATCATCATAATTCACTTGTTTCTTCATAGATACAGATTACAAAATTTACAAGTTTCTGTAATTTTTTTCATGGCCACAGAGGGAAATAAAAAACATGCATAAATAGCAAAATAAATGACTACAACTGTATTATGGGATGGTTGTATTCTAATGAAGCCTTGGGTGAGGGATTACAAATGTGAGAAAAAGAAAGCTCATTATCTCCTGGTTAGGTTCAAGGACACCATCTTTCTGGATGAAAGGTGATTCTGGTATTCACATTTAGTACAGATTCTGAGCTGCGCATTGAAGGTTATGGTTTGAATTTTTCCCAAATTAGGTATATAGCCATTTCTGTCTGTGAGAGAAAAATGGAAATTCAGGTCACATTTCAACTGGAGTTCATTTTTCAAATCGCACCTTCAGAAGCGGTGTCTACACAACCAACTGGCAGAGTTAGCCTTCCAGAAAGCCCTCTCCCGTTGTCCCACTTTCCAGTGAAGATCTCATTTGTTTACCTTAGGCCCTGGGTACACCACGACATTTTATTTTAGATTTGGCAGAAGTCTTGAGACCTCTAGTACTTTTTTTTTTTTTTAAGAAATGGTTGTTTCATGGTTCTTAATCTGATTCCACTAATTAATTTTAATGCTTTCTAATTAGACTCTATTTGCAATTTTCCAGAAATATTTGATGAAACATCTTTTGCACCATCCACAACATTTTCGGTAAGTTTTAAAGAAATATCCTAAAGAAGCATTATTAAAAAATATATACAAATTAAATTTAGGTCCTATATATACAGTATGTTCTGAAGTATTACTGACTAGATTAGTTCAACAATTGGGCCACACAGGATGTTTCATAAAGTTTAGACATTAGAATAACATCTTAAGGCAATGGTAATTTGATTTTTTTCCTAAATGTGTTGCCATAGATTTTCCTAAATGTTTCACAAACAGTTATTAAAAGCACATTGAGAATCCGAATTCCCTTTGGGCAAAATGTTTTAGTACTTAACTTTCATTTAATTCAAAATTACATATGGTTAGAGTTGCAGAAAAACATCAGAAAATCATAACCAGCTATCACAACACCACATATTTAAATCAGTGCAGTACAGCTTCATCAGAGGCACCTTGAGGTGCCTAATAATAAAAATAAATAAAGGCAATCAGTATTACTCTTCCTTACACTAGAAAAAAAAGGGACATTTTCGTTTTTAAGTTTATTCTTAACAATGCAAAAGCTTTCCTGAGATGCTGTAGAGAAATTTCCAGTGATTGGTGAATTTTTGAGATGGGCACACTGCCAGGGAGAGAACAGGAGGGCTCCATGAAGAATTCTTATACTGGGGAAATGGGAAGATCTATCTGGAGAAAACACTGATTAAGAAATTTGATCTAAAGTCCCAGTTCACAGTCACAAGAAAAGCTTTGTTTAGAAAATGAAAACATTTAGGATTACCTGAATTGGAACTCGGACAATTAAATTTGTAATTTGAAGGATATGCAAATAGGTGATGGACTAACTACTAATGTATTTGGAACTCACCGAAGAGGGAGTCTATGAAATGAGCCAGCTGGTGGCTGAAAAGAGCCAAAGAATTATGTTTTATTTCTATTTAATGTTTCCATTTTAATTGTGCCTCTAGGTAACGGGCTTATAAATGGAAAGCCTGTCTTTTGTATGGAAGGTAGAACTACTCATCTAAAAATTTTTAAATTGTAGGAGTTGAAAAATACCTTTAAGAGAATAATTTATCAAAGAAGAATATAGAGAAAATTTGCCAATGCAAAATTGTGCTGTTTCTGTACCCAAAACTATTTGTATAAAAATGCAAATTAAAGTTAGCATGTGTTTTAGTTGGCTTAAAGCAAACGCAAGCTTTAAATTTTTCTTTTAGGCCCTATTTCAATAAAAAAAAAATCTCTGATCTGGATTACAATTAGGCTTCTCTTTCTAAATCTATGCAGCTCCCTTGCAATCAGCACTTTTCCAGGGAATTAAAAAATTTTTTTTGGTGGGTGCTAGTTGAATTGGTACAACACTGAGCTTGGGTTTATGAATCTAACTCATAACTGCTGTGATTCTAGACCTGTCCATGAACACATTATTTCTAAGATCTGTACCTTGTTTCTACTCTCTGGGGTTTAAACTTAATGTGCCACTTGCTTTACTTGGCGCCTGTGGTTTACCATCACTTCTGAATAAAAAAATTAAAATTATACATAAAAAGGAAAAAATCTTTTAAGCACAATTTTCCCTTTTAGGGAAATCTGGGAAATTCTGGGATCAGATAGTTTTGATTTCTTTATACAAAAGAGTGTTACACAGGAGTGCACATGGCAAGTAACCGCTTCCTAACTGTGTTATCAAAATTCTAAAGTCATTGTACTAAAAAAAAAAAAAAAAAGTCATTGCATTGGAATAAGGCAAATTTTCTAAAGTATTTCAAGGATTTAAGAGTATACTTTGCAAGATCTTCATCACTTTCTAAGATCTGTTTCTATGGGTTGGTGTAAAAGGAAGCTAAATTGTGCTGATGAATGATGACAAAGAATAATGTGTCTTTTTTATTTTAAGATTTTATTTATTTATTTGACAGAGAGAGGCACAGCCGAGAGAGGGAACACAAGTAGGGGGGAGTGGGAGAGGGAGAATCAGGCTTCCTACTGAGTGGGGAGCCCAATGCGGGGCTCGATCCCAGGACTCTGGGATCATGACCTGAGCCGAAGGCAGACGCTTAACGACTGAGCCCCCCAGGCACCGCTAATGTATCTTTTTAAAAGCCTGACAAGATGGCCATCTTTAGACAACTGAGACATTTCACTGGCGACCCACCTCTTAGCAGTATCCTGTAATCAGAGGAGAACTGGGGGTAAAAGAATCCCAATCCAAATGAGTTGATTTGCAGAGCATGGAAATACTGACACACACACACAAAAAATCCTATATTATTTGTTGCACAAATAATAAATAGGTAAATGTGTTGATCTGGGTTTTGGTGAATCTAGGTGCTGAATCCTGATACATGGGAACCCGGGAAAGGATTCAAGTAATTATCTCTTGTGAAGTAGAGAAGGGCTCACTTCCTCCTCCTAAAATTCCTCTCCCAAAGATGGCCAGGTCCTGATGATCTTAACCAACACCCTGATCGGGTGGCTCCACTTTGCAATCTTCTCATGGGTCCTCTTTGGAATTTCCTTATTGACTCCCCTGCAAGATGCTGCCCTTCCAGGCTAGGTCTCTCTCCGTTCTTGTCCCCCTCTCACTCCCCTTGCTGCTGCCTTTGTTCTGGCCCTTGTCTTCTCTTTCACAGATTATCGCCACCACCCCCTTGACTTGATGTCTTTAATCTCACCTACTTCCAGTTTGCCCTCCATTCACCCTCAGAGTGCTATTTCTATCACAAAGATCTCCTTTGGTCATTCTCCAGCTCAAAATCCTGCAGTGGCTCCTATCTCCTGCCTGAGAAAATCCTGCAGTGGCTCCTATCTCCTGCCTGAGAGAATGGAAACTTCTTACATGGGCTATCAAACACTTTCTGACTGGCCCCGTAATCACATGCCCAGCAGCATCACTGCCATTCTGTTTAAGCAAGGCAGAACTATGTGCTCCCACCGCTGAATCTTTGTGCATGTTTTCTCTTGTCTCTCCTCTGTTTTGCTCTTCCTACCCTTCTCATGGCCAGCATGTTGGTCCTCCAAGCATCATTCTTTCTCTTAGGATGCTGAATTGACCCTTTCCTCACCCCACTATTGCCTCCCCCCAAAGTTCAGGCCTCTGTTACTGCTCCCATGGTACCTGGTGCCCCCTCTGTAGTCATACAGGGTATTATGTGGTAATTGTTTGCCTATCTATTTCTACTATAAGCCATAAGCTGATTAAGGTCAGGGAGGGCGTTATCCCCTTTGGGTATCTACAATGTGTAACACAATAATTTCTGAATATTGTTGCCCAATAAATCTTTGTTGAGTACATGGATATGTGAATAAGTTGCATGAATGGAACTAGATGAAACAGAGAGACTAAAAATGCCACATATCATTGAGAATGCACTGACTTAATGATTTTCTGTATTTAGAATTCAGACTTTGACCTTAATGCTCACTAAAGAAAATCCAGCAGATGTTAGGAGCAGTTGTTTTCCAAAGGAGATTTAATGGCTTAGATTTTGGAGAATCATGAAGGGATAAAACCATGAACACTATTTGCTACCATAGAAAAACTTCAAATCAAAAACACCAACAACAACATTCACTGTGCTTAACCTTTTCTGTAGACAAAATAAAATGATGAGGGAAAGTGCAGAGTGCTGTTTACAGATGTCTGAAAGACTTAGGGCTACATGTCAAGGCTGATACTGCAACCATCTTGGATTGGCACATCAGGTGACTTCAGAAGGAGGCCCACCCGGGAGACCCCAGAGTCGAGAGAGGACTGGAGGCTAGAAATGGAGCAATGCTGGATCCATGAAAGATGGGACAGATACCAGTCCAAAGTGGAATCATATGGCAGCAAAGGCATAACACGTCTGCAGGAGAATCCAAACAATGCTTTGCAGTTCTAAAGTTCTTTTCATCCTAAGAGCTCAAAGTGCTTTGCTCTAACTTTCTTTGAGCAAGAAACCTTGGGTTTAAGGCGAGGAGACTAATATGTAAGCAGAAAGTTTCAAAGGGTTGTGAGTTTTGTTTTACGATCTGGTCCTTTTCCTAATTACAAGTCCCAGGAAATTACTAAAGTGTCTTTTTCGAGCTCACGTGACAGCTATCACTTTATAAGTCTTCACGTTTACAAGGAAATGCGTACCCTATTTCCTAGGCTTTGTTTATTTGTGTCAGTTTAGAGTAAGATATAGGGGAGTGTTACAACCAGATTTTCACCTTTCAACATGGAGTAAATATTTCCCACCTTTTTAGTGAAGAATGACTGATAAAAATGACACCTCATATTGAGGAAGTGGTAGCAAACTTATACCAAATAACATATTTAAAATTGGATATCAAATTCCTTACCCTAGCACTCTATAAAATACTGATTAAACCAGAGAACCACAACTATTGAATATATGCCAGATACTGGGCTAGGCCAGATACTATATTTCCAAGTCAAATGAAACAATTCCTGCCTTCAAAAAGCTTGTAACTAAATGAAAGAGAAGGAGACTAGGTCAACCCTTATGGGACACTTTGTTTATTTGGTGCATTGAACAAGCATACAGGAAGTATTGTAGGGACTCCCTAAGAAGAGGAGCCCAAACCAGATGTGTGTGTGTGTGTGTGTGTGTGTGTGTGTGTGTGTGTCCATCCATGTGTGTGACAGTTTCTTGGAATTGAGTTTCAAAAACAAGCAGGAATTAATATTCTTTGTAGATGGCAGCATGTGTGGAGGATAGAGGCCTAAGAACACAGTGCTGCCTTCTGCAGTTCATACAATGAAAAGGAAGAGAGCATGGGATGGGGGAGGAGGGGAGGGAGTAGAGGGAGATGAGTGATGAACAGCAAGTGGTGTCACAGAGAGCTTTGGTGTTGGGGGGGGATTTTGACTTTCTCTGGAAGCTTTGGACCCACTTAGGGTTTTAAGCAGAGGAAGGACAGGATCATATCTACGTTGGATTGAGATTCCATTGGAAGCAGAAGGGAGGCTGGTTTCTAATGGAGTGGAACCCGAGGTAGGGAGACGGAGAAGATGCTTATACAGCCATCCTGCGAAGATAGTGGTGGGATCCATTCCTGAGGCGGGACATGTGAGGTGGTTATGAGAGAGGACTTGGTGACGCATGTGCGTGTGGGTGGGTGTATACATGACAGGGAAGATGTCAGTTTGGTTTAAATATATTGCCAGATTTTGAAGTTTTTTGTTAAAGGAAGTATCTTTTCACATGCTTCTTTAAAATCTGCTTTTTAAAAAGATTTATTTATGTGAGAGAGAGAGAGAGAGAGAGCATGTGTGCGTGAGAGAGCATGTGTAAGCGGGGAGAGGGGCAGAGGGAAAGGGAGAGAGAGCATCTCAAGCAGACTCCCCCCTGAACGTGGAGCCCGATGTGGGCCTTGATCTCATGACCCTGAAATCATGACCTGAGCTGAATTAAGAGTGGGGTGCTTAACTGACTGAGCCACCCAGGTGCCCCTCGAAGTCTATTTTTGGTTGTAGTCTTCAATAATAAGAATAACCTGTCTCATTGTATATTTAAGGTTCCTCATGGTTACCTTAATTCACTCCCATGAGGCCAAATTCCTCTTTACAGACAGAACCTGTGCGCAGCCGACAGTCAGTGATATACCACTTGTAAGTGGGAGGGCCAGGATACTATTTCTTGATTCTGAGCCTAGAGGGCAGTTCACCAAGTGTGCTTTCTCTATGCAGGCATGCCAGCTTAGGATGGCCTTTCCTGGGATGTGACGGCTGGGTTTGGCTATCTCATCCCTTTGATGTAGATTTTACAGCTTGTATTCTTAGAGAGAAAGAATTCCTTAGTGCTCCAAAGAAAGTACTACTTTGGTTGGGGCTGCGGCTGCTTGCTTTGGCCTGGGAAACTCTTGCTGAGCCTGACCCACAGCTACTAAGAGAAAGGAGAGGTTTGCTAGTAAATTCCATGACCCTGATGGATGTCGTAAATTTAATTCCTGGGTTCCTTATCCTTATTCTGGGCTCCTGCCTGCTTATAAAGTTATGCCTTATTGCTAGGAGAGTTTATGACATGGATGTGATGGTTTCAGAATTTCCTCCAGGCCCAGCTGTCCCAATTCTTCTCACTGTCTTTCCTGCCATTATCTTCACCAGCAGCCATTTCCTATGGAATGTTTTTATTAGAAGACTGGAACCAGAACGTCAAGGTTGGCCAAGCCTGTCTTTTCACAGGCCAGGGTGTCTGCAGGCTGCTGCAGGAGGTTCTGCCACTGACTCCAGCCGTCTAAGCCATGGCCCTCTCTGCCTGCAAAGTCAACCAGGAAACCAGGAAACAGTGGTGCTGGCTTCACAATTTAGTGGATTTTTTCTTCTCTCTCCTTTGTTTGCAAAGTCAACTAGGCAACAGTTATGCTGGTTTTGCACTGTGTTGGATATTGTGTTTTTTCCATCTCGGCCAGACAGAGCATAGAAAATGTTACTCGGAAAGAATGGAAAAAAACTGGCCGTGGATATAAATATGGTCTTGAGATTAGAGAGTTCTGGAATGGAAATCTGAAGACGGAACTCAGAACATAAGCCTTCAGCAGTGATATGAGTGGGATGGTATTTGCAGTTGGAGAACCAGTTTGAAAATTTTTCATAGTTATTACTTATTTTAAATAAGAGACAGCTGTTACACCTGTGATTTTACAGATATTAAGGCTTAGAATGAAATAATGATTGTTTAAAAGGGGGTTATTTTAAAGAAAAATATTCAGTCAATGGTATTAGAGGTGGCATCCAGCTATAGAGAACTTTGCGATGGGTCCTCCGAGGCCTTTGTGATGCGTCCTCTGAGGTCCTCAGAGGGAGGCAGGTAGCCATTTCTTTCCCCCTCCATGGGAAAGCTGTCCTGAGGTTAAGGTAGACAAATCAAGGAGGGCAGAATTTGGAGAACTGCAGAGAAAGGGAGTCACAGCTCTGCTCAAACTCGTTTTGGAAATTTCAGATACGCAAGCTGATACAGTCTCTTTATTGTCTTGTTTTCTGCTCCTTGCAGCTGAAAGCATCCTAATAGTCCGAACAGGCCAGATTTGACAATGTGAGGAAGGACGCAAGTGTCTGAGAGGACAAAGTTAAGACTCCTTACCTTGCCCTCAGATCTGGAATAATAAAAATGACAAAAATAGCAACAATAGCTAACGTTCCTTCAGGGCTCACTATGCCCCAGGCAGTGTTCTTGGCACTTCGCACAATTTACCTCACCGACGCCTCACAAAAACCCTATGGCAAAGGGAGTCAGAAAACCGGGATTCTTGTCTTGCCTCTGCCTTTTACTGGCTGATGACCTCGCACACAGCACCTAATCTCTGTATCACTTGTCTGCCCCAGAGGATTATGAGTATTGAGTGAGATAATGGGATCCAAACGCCTTATGGTGTTGCTTTTAATGAATGACATCTATCCCATCACTTGCCTCTGAAAATTCTCTGTTCCAGGGCAGCTAACCTCACGGTTATGCAAATAGAAACACATGCAATTCTATTTCTTGTGAAGCCCTCTTTTCTCCTCTCTTCTTGCCTATGTACCAGCCTTGTTTCAAAGTCTGGTTCAAGACATACCTGTTCTGGTAATTCCCCCACCACCTGCTAGGTAATGCTGCTCTCCTTCCGTGGACTGCCTGTGGCATTTGCTGTCTGCCCCATCCATTGGCTCTCATCACATGCCAACCAGTTGCCATTTACTTCTTGATGTCCAGTTTCCCCACAAGAACATAAATTACTAAAGGACAGGGACCCTGTACTCTAGCTTGTAACTTCTCACTCACTGGGTGCTATGATAACTAATGCCTTGCAAAGTCATTACCTCGAGAAAATCCTTTTTGCCTTATATTATGCCACTGCACACTTGCTTAGAAGAGATGGAGAGAGGAAAAGTCATCTTTGGTCAAAGGCATGAAAACTATTTTTGATTTTTTAATTTTTGTTGAATTTAGCTACCTGTATTCTTATCTCCTACCCATTTAAATTCTGGCTTCTGTTCTCCCTTCTTCATCCTCCAAACAATACAAATAAGCAAAAAAGCAAACATTAACAGAAACCAGAGAAAACCCCCACACAAACTGAAAGTAACAAGTGATTCGTGATGACAGGCAGGATGCTTGTGGGTGGGTGTAGAGGGAGCTGCTGGAGCTGACTTTCCTTCAGGTATCAAGGATGGGTGTGGATGGTATCCGCTCTTTTAAATAAGAGACAGCTGTTACACAAGGAGGGTGTGGGTATCCTTTGGGAAGAAAAGAGGGGTATTCTTCAGAGTGTGAGTGGACATAAACATTTTCTTCTTCTCTAGCACATTCCAGGCCAGTGGTTAAGGTCTCATGGTAGAGGCCCAGGCCCTGAGCACACATTTTATAAGGTGCTCCGAGTCTCTTTGAGTCTAGGTTAGGTGCTGGATAAACCCAAGGCAGCATTAGTTAATCCAGATGGGCACCAGGCTTTCTTTGTTTGCTGTCTTAAATGCCATGAACATTTCCTGAATCTCAGTAGTTGTTGTATGCCTGTTAAGGGTATAGTAACTCACGATGCATTTGTTGTCATTTCAATTAACTTTAAAACGTAAAAATCTCAGCAATTGCTTTTCATAAGTATTTGGCTGGTTTCTTTGGCGTCATGAGAGTTGTTGACCTTGGATCCAGGATGACTCATTTTCAAAGCAAAGAGTAGTAGAGACTGTGGAAGTGCGAGGAAAGTGGCAACCTGGGCTTTTCCTTGTTCCATCTAAGGAAAAGATGAGGCTGTCTTAAATAATAGATAATAATAATAACATACCTCATCAACATAGTTTTCAAAATTCTTTCACATTTTTTGTTCTGCCTTGACAGGAAGTCGAATACTAAACAATCACGATGGGTGAGCAATATGATGAAGATATGACACTCGAAGCAGGACTGGAGAGAATGTGGATGATCTAAGCCATTTGTTGAACAAGTGTAGGGCTAGTGTCATTTTTCAGTTAGGACACATGCACATTTCCTATTGCAAGAAAGGGAAACAGAAGCCGCCAACCTGTGTCTCATGAGATCTAGGATGGGTGTTCAGTGGGCCAGCTGCATTTCATTACCTTTGGCTTTAGGGCAGGCTCAGAGGTGAGGGAGCTTTCTTTTTCATATCACTGTTATTAACTATCTGATAAGTATTAAAATGTTGGTTAAAGTCTATTTTAAATTATAGAATAAGTAACTCAGACTGTATCTCAGATCCTTGACAAGTGACAAGCCTAGGTCTCCAGAACAATACTCCATGTTGGTCCAGATGCAAATACCACTAGTAACAGCTACCAGGTGAATAAATAAAAGAAATTGTGGTACATGTACACAATGGAATATTATTCAGCCATAAAAAAAGAAGGAAATCTTACCAATTGCAACATCATGGATGAATCTTGAGGGCATTATGCTAAGTGAAATAAGACAGAGAAAGACAAATACTGTGTGATCTCACTTACATGTAGAATCTAAAAAAAAAACTGAACTCATAGAAACAGAGAGGAGATTGGTATTTGCCAGGGGTTGTGGGGCTGAGGGAAATGGGGGAATGTGGTTAAAGAATACAACTTCCAGTTATAAGATGAATGAGTTCCAGGGATCTACTGTACAATATGGGGATGGTAGTTAACAACATTGTATGCTTAAAAGTTGGTAAAAGAGAGTAGATCTTAAGAGTTCTCACCACACACACGTATACACAAAGATAACTGTGTGAAGTGATGGATAGGTTACCTAAATTTATTGTGGTAATCATTTCACAACAAATGCATATACCACATCATCACATTGTTCACCTTAAACTTCCACTATGTTATATGTCAATTATATCTCAATAAAGTTGGGGAAAAAAACTCCAGTAAAGATAAACAATGAAAAACTAGCTATCATGTTAAGCACCCACTGTGTGTGTCAACTATGAGCTAGTTACTATTGTTGGTCCCCTTTTACAGATGGTGATACTGAGGTTTAGAGAGATGAAGTAATTTACCCAAGACTACCTAGATAGTAACTAATGGAGTTGGGATTTAAATCTATGCTTCTTGGCTTTAATAAACTTGACACTTTTTTTTTTTAATTTTATTTATTTGAGAGAGAGAGTGTGCACACGAGTGTGGGGGAGGGGCAGAGGGAGAGGGACAAGCAGACATCCTGCTGAGCAGGGAGCCCGATGAGGGACTCCATCCCAGGACCTGGAGATCATGACCTGAGCTGAAAGCAGACGCTTAACTGACTGAGCCACCCAGGTGCCCCCAAAGCTTGACAAGTTCAATCACTGTGCCGTAGGTGCACGTAGCAGTGCCAAATGCTGATGGCAAAGCTAGTAGAGGGGAAATCTGTATTGACGTCCATGTCCCTGTGAGAATCAGAATTAGGATCAAGCCCTATGGTTCAGTGACCACAGGTTAACAATCTACACACTGAGTGAGACATAGGGAGAGGAAGACGGCAAGGAACTTCAACCTTGGCAGTGACAGCAAGGAAATTCAATCTTGGCAGTACCAGAAGACACAAATTAAATATCAACAAATTAGAGGGTTTTTTTTTTTTTACACGAATGTGGCATTATTACCATATATATTTTAGTGGGTAGATTGTTATGATGTGATGGCCCTAAATGAATCAAGTCTCCCTGTGTCTATGCCCTTTGGCTATGTAACGTTGCCATTTTCACATCAAGAAGTGGAATCTATGTCTCTACTCTCTTGGATCTGGGCTGGCCTTGAGACTTTCTTTGACTAATAGAGTATGGCCAAAGTGATGTTGTATGGGTTCCAGAGCCAAGGCCTTACGGGGGCTGTGGCATCTGCTTTTACCCTCTTGGAACTCTGACACCATTGTGCTGTGAAAAAGTCCATTTTAGCCTATGAGAGGATGAGAGGCTGTGGACTGAGGAATAGATGGGAATAGACTGAGGTCTTTGCTAAGAGTGAGCACCAACTGCAAGACATGTTACTAGGGCCATCTTGGATCATTTAACCTCAGTCAAGGTACCAGAGAGATGATGGCAGCCTCATGAAAGATCCCAGGCTAGACCAGCAGAAGAACGGTCTCAACTGGCAACTCACAGAATCAGGAATAGTAACAAACTACTGTGGTGTTAAGCTACCAGATTTTGGGGCAGTTTGTTGAGCAATGAGAGATAACAAACAGTATTAGTAATCTTAATAATACTTTAAATCAGGTGACATTTTGCAGCTATTTTCATTAAAACCTTGAGGTACACCAATCTAAATGGAGAGTGATTGGCCCAATGCCACAGAGCTGGTATTGGAGTCTAGGTCTTGACACAGGTGTTAAGTACTGGAGCATGAACACCAGTATTCCTTATTTCCTTTGATTAAAAGAAAAAATAATGTTGGTTCACTTGAAAGGTGACTTAATTATGTACTTAATAAATTTGGATGACAGGTATTAAATACAGCTCTTAGTAGGTAATCATTCAATGCATTCAGGAAGGTGCACTGGAGATCATCCGTGCAGCCTCTGAAAAGCATGAATGTTCTCAAGCACTGAAGTCATCCATGGGCTTTTTCTTTTTACCGCAAGGCTTGGTTCATGAGTTCACTGCTTACACTGGGAGAGACTTCCCAATAAGGCGTAATTATTAGGAAGTTACTTCTCTTTCCATTTAGAGTTTATTGAAGTAGCAAAAATAAATTTCATTTTAAAAGATCAATGCAAGCTAACTAAGTTAACCATTTAAAAATGCTGTAGAACATTTCCGGAGTATTATCTTACAGAACCCCAGGGACCACTCTGTGGGCTTGTTTCAAAAACAAAGCAAAAGCAAAACAAAACAAAACTGAACTTGGCTTCTCCAGAGATAGTCTTTAACTTTCATTCAACTTAACACTCATTTCTAACTGTGATTAAACACCACGGGCTTTTGATTTTTGTTTTGAAACATCCTATGCCATTAAATTTTGTATGTTTTTGTTTTCAAGAAAGGCTGCCGTTTTCCTTTGAAATAAATCATAAAACAACTGGCAAAAGCATGAGGAAAAGTTGCTCCAGTAGCCTCTCACACCTAAATGGGAAAGAACGAGGTCCCTGAAATGTATACACAGCCTCACCTCTGACCAAGTTGTTTGTTGTTGTGCTTTTAACAGTGGAGACATTTGCTTCTGGAAAATGGAAGCCATTTGTAGAACTGTTTGTTATCTTAAGCATCTGCCTGTGTGCTGGAAGACTTGCTTGATTTGAATAAGCAGGCCCCTGTTTTAACGACGAAGTGATACACAATCAATAAAAAAGTAGAAATAGTGACAATTTTATAAGCTGACTTTTGCTAAAATTGAACTGTGGTTGATAGAATTGTTTGCAATAATTTTGAACACTTAAATACATATACAAATGTATATGCTCTGGGTTTACTGAAGTCGTGTGAATGTCTTTTCTTGGCAACTCAAAATGGCATTCGGTGTGTAAAGGCCTAGATATTGCATAACATGCAATGTGAAAGTGACCATAATGTGATTTCCTAGTCTTCAAAAAAGCTTCCTAAAAATTCCATTGTTCTGCTGCGATTATGCAAATGAGAAAAGATACAGGCTTTAGCTCCCATATCCTGTTTATTAGGTGATGGTAGAAAATATGAAGGTTTTCAAAAAAACGTCCAATGTCTATTTGTTTCTAATTTTCTTTCTGTTAATGTCACTGTAAATTTCAATGTCATATTCCCGCACGTTGCTGCCCCTAATCTGACAGTGTCAGAGGATCTATCTTCATTTTCTCACTCGTTTCATAATCTAATCCTCAGCTCTAACATGCAATTAGTGCCCTCTGCGCCCCCTGCATACCAAACAGGCAGACTGCTACAGCTTTCCCTGTGCAATCCGTTTAGTGAGGCCGCGCGTAATGAATATGTACATTTAGAAGACCTCAGCACAGAGGGTCACAGGCAATCAA
Organism: Zalophus californianus; assembly: GCF_009762305.2. Classification (NCBI taxonomy): domain Eukaryota; kingdom Metazoa; phylum Chordata; class Mammalia; order Carnivora; family Otariidae; genus Zalophus; species Zalophus californianus. The sequence continues at coordinate 111,818,895 of NC_045595.1, read as the reverse complement.
CCTTGAATTCAATTATGCGAGTCAAGGTTAATGACTCGCTGCAGTGGTCAGAGGCATTCAGAATCCTGCAGATTAAATCAGCCTGTCAGAGCTGACAATGTAGAAAGGACGGAATTACTTGTGTGAGAAACAGGGAATCGTGCAAAGATAAAATGGTGTCACTCCTCAACGAAGATTACATGGAGTTCTCTGTGGCAAATCAGATTGTAAATCTCCTCTGGACTTGCAATATGATTAGTCTACATAAAGACGTTTCTAGATTGTAATACGGAGCTACTAATAAAACCTCCTGAACTCCACCCTCACTAGGTAACTTTGTTTTTTACCTCATCATTAACATCTGATTGTTCAGCCTGAAAGATGAAACTATTATTTTTTTAGTTATTTTCATGAAGTGTGCCCTATGTGATCTTTTATAACATAACCCAACATATAATTGGTAGAAAAGATTAAAAATATTTTTGCTGGTTTTTTTTTTTTTTTTTTTTTTTTTTTTTTACACTCCATTTTCCCTTAGTTTTCTTTTATGCTCTTGTCTTGGTAATAGTAGAGCTAGCCAGGCAATAAAAATCAGAAATAGGTTAAAAAACAGTGTTGCTCATAAAAGGAAATGTCATATGATTTAAAATAAATATAAAGTATGTGGATGTTAAGATTTTATTATAATTCATTTGCAGAACGAACAAATATAAATTTGGCTCCAGACACTGGCCAATTTTTTTGTGTGTGCTGAGATAGGCATGTGTTCCCCAAATTCCTGTGAGAGAAAGATTTTCCTCTTTCCTTCCATATTCTCGTTAGAGCCGAGTCCCTGACTTAGCCTCATTTCTAGATGGAGAAACCCTGACCTGTGAATAATCATCAGCAACACATTTCTTGCATATTAAAAAAAGAATGTCTATATAATTTTACATTCCTTTAAATGACAGATGCGTTCTTCAAATGTTAGGTTTTATTAAGACTTTTGTGATATTTAATAATATATTAAATTCAATAGGAACGTTATTTTCCCTTAGTTTTCTATTTTCTTTCCCTTATTTTTTCCTTCTTTCTGTGTCTTTCTTTCTTTCTGTATGTATTGAGCACATACTATGTGTCTTGTTTGTGTTAACACAGGATCAGGATGAATGATCTTAATTTGTAAGGAGTTCACAGTTAAGTGAAGGAAGAAGGATGTAACCAGCTAACTGTGTAATACAGTACGGCAATAGAGGAATCGCAAAATACTATGGTGCAATAGAGGAGTAAAATACTACTCCAGATCCTAGGAAAGAGACAGGATTCATGCCTGTGTGAGTGTGCATGTCAGGGCATGGAGGTGATGTATCAGGAAGTGGGGCTCAAGCAGCAAGGAAGACTTCACAGAGAAGGGACTATTTGAGTTGAGCTTTGAAGTATCAATAGGAGTTTTCTAAGCACACAAGTAGAGAAAGGCCTTCTAGGCCCAGAAAACAACATAAGCAAATGTAAGATGTGTTTGCAATGGTAGCAAGGGATGCGAGCTGGTCAAGGTACACGGAGAGCAGCAGGAGACAAGGGGAGAGGTCATCCAGGGCCCTGAGTCCCCATGCTCTAGCACCAATAAACCTCCTGGCAAATTTTGTCATAAAGCAAGACTCATTATCTAAACCAAATCATATCATTCTTTTTTTTTTTTAATTTTTTTATTGTACCAAATCATATCATTCTTTCCCATTAATCTTTTCAATACATCTGGGTTTTTAAAGATGGACTTGCTAAAGTACACTTGTATTGCTGGTTATTTCGCATCCCATTAGTGAAATGCAGAGGTCTACTTCCCAGACTCACATGGGGAGAGAGCAGATTGATGGAGAGGAGGATACATGGCCCTGCTTCTCTGTCTTCACTCTGGGGACTCACAGGGGACCAGCCTCGTGCCTACCAGAACACCAACCCATGTTCATGTGTTGAGCAAAGGGCTTTCTGGATGTGTTTTAGCCCCCCCCCCCCATGGATACACAGTCTTTTGTGGCAATGAGCCTGGGCTCACCCCATTCCTATGACTGGCACAGAGCCTGTTTTCCCTGCTCCTCTTTGCGGCCTTCAAGTCTTGAGTTCTCAGTCTCTGGGATGACCTTCCAAGCCAGGAGGCCAACTGTGAGCTTGTCTGCTTCTGGCCTCAGAGCACTTGCTGCCTAGAACATGAACTTGGCCAATAAGCAGTGCTGAGGTGGCCTTTTTTCTCATTTGATTCTTGTCTCTTAATTACTGAGAGTATTATTGTTTAATCGCTCATTTAAAGGTTGACCCCATAGCATGGCCCACACTGCTTGGTGTGACTGGTTCCTCTTACTCGGTGATTTTTAATGCTGGTGGGGAGAACGGAGGATTGGAAATATGTGGGAGAAGTCTCTGTCGTCTCAATTCTTGGCTGACTGGGAGGTGCTAGAGGGACTATTGCCTGGTAATGGACAAAACAGTCTTGCAGTGAAGTGAGGATTGTTGCCACACTGAATTTTGATACAGCAAACTCCACCCTACCGCAGAGCCCTCACATATGACGTTGCTCGAACCGGAAGGTTCTCCCGCAATCTTCCTCTAGCTAGCGACTCTTCATCGTGCAGGTGACAAGTTCGTCTGTTGTGGATGTTCACCCCTCCGATTCTTCACTGCACAGCTCTCTTCTGATTTCCTTCACGGCACGTTTTTGTAGTTATTTCTTTGGTTTCTTATTTATTGTTAGACTTTTAGGTCCACGAGAATGGGGACTTTTGTCTACTTTTCTCCATTCAGCATCAGGACCAATCAGCACACAATTGGCACTCAGTAACTATTTGTTAAATTATTCTTCTTTTATAGACAGGGTTTTCAGATTTAGCAAATGAAAATACAAAACACTCAGTTAAATTTGAATTTCAGATAAAGAATGAAGATTTAAAAAATATAAGTATATCCCAAATACTATATGGGGCATACTTATACTAAATATGTATACTAAGAAATGATTCATTGCTTATGTGAAACTCACATTTATCTGGGCATTCTGTATTTTACTTGACAAACTTAGTTTAAGTTATCAATAGCCAGAGTATACACACATACCTTATACATCTTTCTGTTTCTTCTATTGCCTCAGTTTGTGCCTTCCAAAAGTAGGCACTCAAACATGTGCTGATGTTATTTGACTGAAATACATACCATTTTGATATAACTGAGGACTGAATCTCTCAACTAATAGATTTCATAAGTGAAATCCCAGGGTAGTAAATTTCCTTAGGAAAAAATAAGAGTGAAAATTATCTTTTCATTGGGTCTTTTTGTCTTGATGTGGTTATTGGAGTTACTTCCAGTAAAAATTTTCCCATTTCTTTAGTTAAGACAAAGCCTATAATTCAAAGAACTAATTGTGTTATGAGATATTTTAGCTGCTAATCCCTAAACGAGCTCCATAAGTCACCATCATTTTAAATGAGTTTGATATTACTCATAGGACACTTTGTTCTAAAAGATTATTCTGAGTCATGTTGAAAAATGTCCTCTACACAGGATTCAATGATGGTCAGTGGCCAAGGAGCTGTCAGTGGTTATATGGGGACTGGGGTTCTTTTCATTCAGTTCCATCAGAATTCCAAGCAAGAAAACAAATGACCTAGGGCTCGTTTTATGAGCCACATAGCCTGGAAATGGCAGAAATACCAAGAGGGCAGTAGCTAGGTTCCCAGGCCTAAGTTTGGCAGGGTCCAACCATGGTTGGTATCCGTCTGGTGACTGGGCTGGAGTGCTGCACTCTCTGGTCCTTCTCTTCTTTTGTAGGTGGATTTGTCTGGAGGAATCATGAGTGTTGGGAGGAAGACCCTGGCTTCAGGCTTGGAATACTGCAGGTCTTTTGGCAGGAGAAGTGGTAAATGAAGTGTGTGCATGCATTTTTCATGTATACTCCCAATGGCAAATATAACTGAAGGAGCAAACATACACTGTGTAGGAGCATGAAATAAACCAAGGAAAGAAGAATGAAATTTGACTAGCTCAAGAGATATGGGCTAAACTGGAGAGTCTGTTGAATAGTCTAGCATATGTCAATAAAAGGACTGGAGTTATATAAAATTATATAATGCCAGAAATTGTTGTTGTCTTTGTCATTATCAATATCATTCCGATAACATGATCCCAAAGCATCAAAATTAAAAAAAATTCATAGGATCTGAAATATATTATTGTTATTTTTTAAAAGATTTTATTTATTTATTTGAGAGAGAGAGAGAGTGCTTGAGAGCACAGGCGACAGGGGAGGGGGAGGGGCAGAGGGAAAGGGAGAAGCGGACTCCCTGCTGACATGGGGCTTGATCCTAGGACCCAAGGCAGACACTTAACTGACTGAGCCACCCAGGTGCCCCTGGGATCCGAAATTTAATCTGCCTCTACCCAGACCTTCCAAACAAAAGAATACCTATCTCTTCAAAATTGTGCTGCTATTTTGATTTGGTTTACATAGTTAAGAACAGTTAACATTTCAGATTTTTATATTTTTTATTCTGTACAAATAATATTTCCAGGTTTGTGCCTGTCCAATAAGCAAAAATTGTTCTAGGAGAGCAGAGTGTAATCGCTACCAAGTTGGTTTCTGGTCACACATGCTCTGCTTTTATGATTCCTTGCCATATCTTTGTGTTTTCCTTCTTTTCCCGTATCTTTAATATTATTCACCCCAAATCATTTTTTTCCTCCTTATTCTTCTCCTGATCCTCCCAGGATTTCAATTTTTCAAGAAAGCCATCTGATTCTATTAAAAAGCAGACAATGAAACAAATGCTTCCAAGCCTGGCCTAGCCTGGGAGGTCTGGCCAACACGGATACCATGGGACTCGGAGGACACCCTCATGATCTATGGGTCACACGCCCAATTTAATTTTAGATTATTTATGCTAAGTCAAGCCAGTCTTGAATTGACTACAATGTTCTATTATTATTCCCCAGCCCCCTTCCTGATCAGTGGAGGTGATAGAGTTGGCTAGTTGAGTCCCAAATTGTGATTCTCTTTCGTCTGTTCCTATGTGAGTGAACTGTGCCCCCGATGGAACTGTGGGAGCTTCTTTTAATGACGATTGATGGTGATTTTCTGCTTGTGCTGTTAGCATACAATTGCCTTTATGAGTAAGTTAAAACTTGTTTGATTTTTAAAAATTAAGCAACTAATAGTACAAAAGATAAATGGGTATGGCTGAAGCAGTAAGGTGGTTCAATCATGATCCAAGTTTGAGAAACACTGGGTGAGGGTCCATGGACTGACTCATTCAGAGGACACTGCACAGTTTTAGCCACATGGCACCAACTGATCAGTCTCAAATTGTACTAGCAGAGTTGCCCTTGCTAGAAGAAAGGAAGCAATGGAATTTTCAGGATCCATTACTATATGAATTATGGATTAAATCAGTAAAGGTTCTGAGCTATAGATTGACATGATGCATCCTGTCAAAGGACCACTTATAAACTTGGAAGGTTCATTTATGATGTAACATGTCAAAAGCCCATTTATTAAAATCTCTAGGCCCTGGATTGATGATATTGTCTTTTTTTTCAAAATATATTTTAGTCTTAAGTGAAGGGAAGAGGAAAGAAAAGACAGCTTTCTTTTTAAAGTGACAGTTAGGAGACCATTGTAATAGTCCAAGTAAGTGACGGTGAAGGCCTTCACTGAGCTGTGGCTTTGGGAATGGTTTGTAGAAATATTAATGGGCAGAATCGATAGACTTCAGTTGCCAACCGGGTTGTGTTCTGGTTTAAAGGGCTTTAAAAATGGGGCTTGACCTTGTTCATCCTTACAGCTGCCCTCAGGGCCTATAAGTGCATTTTGCACACATTTGGTCTTTTCACAAGTTTTGAAAGGAAAAGAGTGCAAACCAATTTTCTAAGGAACCGCCTCATCATCAGCAAATGCTGATGTATAATAACAATCTGCTTTATACATTTAAAAAGCTATAATAGAAAAAAATGCATGTTGAATGCACAATGATATTAAGGATGAGAAATTGGCAGGTAGTTACAGTGAAATAAAAGTCATGAATACAAAGGAGTACCGGGGTTGTTAATTAAATGATATAACAGTCTGTGAAGCAAGTTCTGTATTGGGTTGATTCTCCTGGTAAATAGAAAAGATGTAAGGATGCGCTCACTCATCCATCTAGTCTATAAATATTTATTGAGTACATTGATTATGGCTTTATGGATCAGCAGTACCAGGCGTGGAGGTGGCCAGAGCAGGTTGTGGACACTGTATTTCAGAAGCAAATACTCTGCCCAGGAACTGCTAGCTAAGTGGGATGTTATTTACTGGTGCAGACAAATTAAAAACATAAATAACATTCCAGTGTCTAAATCTTTTCAATAAACACAAATTATGAGTTTTGTATATGTAAAACACAATCTCCCAGGGGAAAAACACTTTATTGATAATTTATGTCGTACCAAGTGTGGGGCAACTGCTAAAGTCAAAACTATTTTCAAATTCTGTGTGCATTAATAGTGCCCCCTACCCCCGCCATAGGCCACCCAAATATATTTAGAGATTAATCTGTGGATAATAAAATAGTGTCTGTTTGGTCAACTCTCATTCATTCGTTTCTAAATGGGTGGCTTTGGCACTGTATTCATGTGTTTGACTCCCAGTTTGATTCCAAGTCTACTTTTGGAAATGGCAACCGGCAAAGGGGCTGCCTCTGGTCCTACTCACACTCTGTGTGTGGCCGACCCAGGCAAATGGCTGAAACAAGGATGACTTGTCTTTGATGGGCCTACACTAGGTCACAAGGAGGAGTTGCCTTTGCCTCAAACCCACTTCTTTCATGCCTACTAATCCACCTTTTAGAAAAATTTTTTATTTGAGTATAGTTGACACACAATGTTACATTAGTTTCAGGTGTACAACTCAGTGATTTGACAACTTTATACATTATGCTGTGTTCACAAGTATAGCTCCCATCTGTCCCATTACATCGCCATTACAGTATCATTGACTGTATTCCTTATGCTCTGCTCTTTATTCCCATGAGTTCCTCATTCCGTATCTGGAGGCTTGTATCTCCCTCACCCACTCACCCATTTGCCCAACCCTCCACCCCTGCCCCTCTGGCACCCATCAGTTTGTTCTCTGTATTTATAGTTCTGATTCTGCTTTCTATTTGTTTATTCATTTTTTTTAGATTCCATTTATGAGTGGAGCCATATGGTATTTCTCTTTCTCAGTCTGATTTTTTTTACTTAGCATAATACCCTCTAGGTCCATCCATGTTGTCTCAAATGGCATGATCTCATTTTTTCTATGGCTGTATGATATTCCAGTGTGTGCATGTGTGTGTGTGTGTGTGTGTGTGTGTGTGTGTGTGTCATTTTCTTTATCCATTTGTCTTCAGTGGAAACTTAGGTTGCTTCCATGTCTTGGCTATTGTAAATAATGCTACAGTAAACATAGAGATACAGGTATCTTTTCAAGTTACTGTTTTCCTTTTCTTTGGATAAATACCCAGTGGTGGAATTACTGGATCATATGGTATTTCTATTTTTAATTTTCTGAGGACACTCCATACAGGTTTCCGCAGCAACTGCACCAGTTTGCATTACCACCAGCAGTGTACAAGTTTCCTTTCTCTCTACATCCTCACCAACACTTGTTGTTTCTTGTCTTTTTGCTTTTAGCCATTCTGACAGGTATGAGGTGATGTCTTATTGTGGTTTTGATTTGCATTTCATTGATGATGAGTGATGTTGAGCATCTTTTCATGTGTCTATTGGCTAATCCCACCTTTTAGATATATTCTCTACCTAACAGCCAGAAAGACAACAAAACAACAACAAAGAAAATCCCACCTAAGTGGAATCACGTCACCATTCTATGGAAACCTTACAATGCATTCAGGAGAAATGCTGACTCTGCATGGCTGATCCTGCCTAGCCTGCCTCCTTTGCTCATTGTACCTCAGCCACATTAGTCTATTCTGTTCCGTTTACTCCCTGAGCTCCCTTGCTTATGTTTTGCATAAGATTTTTTTCCCAACGTGAAGCCTGGTGGGCTCCTACTGACCCTTCAGGTCTTGGCTAGGGAAGCCTTACTTGATCACCCAGTGTGAAGTAGACTATCTCCTTTTGCCCATGGCTAATACCACTAATAACATCCTATACCTTTCTTCATAACATTTATCATAATTTGGTATGTCTTTGTTTATATTTTTGTTTATTTGTCTCTAGTCTAAAGTCCATGAGGAAAAGTAAAATGCCTCCTTTGTTGACCATTGAATAATTAACACAAAGTGCATATCTGACATAGAGATTTTATGTCAGATTACAACAATAATTATTTGTTGAAAATGTTAACTATAAACATTTGTTCATTCAAATTCAACAAGCCCATTTTTGCTGAGGTGCAAACTTTAGGTAAGGCTTACACAGTTGTGTCTCTGTGGACATAGGGATTGTGAAAGTTCAGGGTACAGTTTGTGGTCAGAGAAGGTATTTTGTCTGTACCCCTGAAATTGTGTTATGTGGTGAGAGCCATGCAGTATAGGCAGTGTGTCGTCTTCGGCTCTGACATTTTTCTCTGTTACTTTTATCACTGTTGGAGGACAGTCTGAGCTGCTTGGAATTAATATCTCCTATGGTAAAGACACAGTGGCCTTGTTTGCTCCCAAGTCCTTGAATATGTACTGCCTCTATGAGCCATCTGTTTTCAGCTGGAACCCTGGCAGATACTGGCTGTGAACATGTGGGGCAAGATTAGTATGAGTTGAATAAAGTTTAATAAAAGTCTCAAAGTAGACTGATTTTAATTTAAATCTTGGGCCAGAGCAGGAGAAGGAGTCTTTGCAATTGCCATATGGTCCAGCCTAGCTCCCTTCTTTGAGGGGCTCTAGGGAAGTTTTGGGGTTCTCTTTGTTGTGGTTCCCTTGATTCCTACTTGGCCTTAAGGTTTGGGCTCAAGACAGAAAAAGGAGAAAAAAACCATAGAATAGAGAGAGAAACCTAGGAATGTGTTCTCAGATTCCCATAAATGGTACTGTTTTTACCATTTTTAAGAGAATCAAGTACAGTAACAGCTTGTAACCTCTTTACACATTCCACTGAATTCTTTATCCCCTAGTACCAGGACCCCAAAGTACCCTTGATTTTAACTCATGATGTTCTCTTCTGCATGGCAGAATGAGGGATGAGCACAGGAAGACCTGAGCCCCCATTAGAAGTTAAAAGTATACTACAGCATTAACTGTGACATTGCCCACCTGTCTGGTCATATTTCCAAAAGGAGCATATGTGTATGCTTTAGATTTGGAAGGACATTCCTCACCTATTTGTGCCCCCCTAAAATTCATATGTTGAAGCCCTAACTCAGTGTGATGGGAGGTAACTAGGTTTGGACGAGCTCACAAGGGTGGAGCCCTCCTGAATGAGATTAGTGCCCTTATAAGGGACAAGCTCTCCCTCTCTCTCTTTTCACCATGTGAGGATACAACAAGAAGGCAGCAGTCCCACCCAAGAAAGAAGGTCCTCGGCAGAATCCAGCCATGATCTTAGAATGCCAGGCTGGCACCTTGATCTTAGAATTCCAGCCTCCAAAACTGTGAGAAATAACTTTCTGTTCTTTATGAACCACCCAGTCTATTGTATTTTGTTATATCAGACAGAACTAAGATATTATTTCTGTTCTTCTCTTACTAACTCCTGGAGCTAATATTATGGCTGGCAAACTCTTACTCATCTTTCAGATCTAGTTAAAAAGCCATCTCCAGACTTTTAATGCAGCTGCTCAAAAGGGTGCCCCATCCATTGTCCCTTTAGCCTTTAAATTTTCATTGTTCTCAAGCCCCACCTTCCAACTGCCACTGTCAACCTGGGACTCTTTTCCTGAGGATTTATTCTGGGACCAGATCCTGCTCTCTTCACAGGCAAGACAGTTGAAGTGCTAGGTGACTAATGCCCCTTGGGAGCAGCTTTCAAGTAATGCCCAATAGGATTTGGTGTACAAATACCCCAGCTCCCTCATCCTTTCAGTGGGATAACATTGAGGTGCATGTTCAACGCTGGATCCCAGGGTTCTCAGCAGAACGAAGTGCTATCTACTCATAGCGGTAATCTAACTGATCACACACCTTTTTTAGCCCACTTGCCCTCCCAGGCTAACTTTCCTACTACCTGACTAGTGTTTACTTGATTCCTTTTCAAAGAAAAAGGAGAAGGAGAAGAATTTATTTCTGTGCCATTAGCATGGAGCACTGTGCAGGGCACACAATAAGTATTGACTGCTGAATGAACAAAGGATAGACAATTACTAGCTCCTGGAAGCAATAGCTTGCCTGACACTTTCTTGTTTGATTCCATAGCAAACACTGTTGGTCTCCTACTCACATCCCCTTGGATCCCTTTTATTATTTTTCTGTACCTCTCTCTTGACTTCATCCAATGACTGGAATCTGTAACTCTTCTATGAAAGTCTGCCCTTGGGCTACTGGAGTCAGAAGGCCGAAAGTGTCTGTGAGTTTATAGCTCAGCATCAGGGACTCACTTATAAGAAAACAAGTGGGTCCATATGCATATGGCCACACAACTTTTGGTTCTGTGGGTTTAGAGGTCCTGGTTCCCAGAGGAAGGATGCTTCCTCCAACACAGTATTAATTCCATTTACAATAAAGCTATGGCTGTCACCTGGTCATTTAGGGCTCCTTGTGATAGTAGAAAAGAAAGGAACTACCATACTGGCAGGAGTAACTGACCCTGAACATCATGATGCTGTAGGGTTGCTGCTACATAATGGGGGAAAGTTCTAGGGATCCACTAGACTTAGTCTTGGTGTTCCCGTGGTTATTTGAAACTATAAATGGGCAATTATAGCAACCATGGCCCAGTATGGGAATTGTATTGGGGCTCAGATCTCTCAGGGATGAAGGTCTGGTTAATTCCACCAGGCTAGCTGCTTACACAAGTAGCAGTGCTAGCTAATGATAAAGGAAATCTAGAGTGGGTGATAGAGGAATGAGATTATGAATACTAGTGATGAACTTGAGATCCATTGCAGCAGTGGGCTTTTACTCATCTGACTAACCTTCCTCTTGTAAGTTTTTCCCCCAGAAATTTTGACCACCCATCATTTTGAAGGAACTATGGCAGTATGAAGTGAACATAATATAAGATGTAAGTGGATCTAAGCAATTAGATCACTTTAGATCCCTTTTCCATTTCTGTGTGCTTCTACCCTGGCTTCAGTATACGTTTGCCTCCTATGTCCCTCATCTCTGCCTCTTCCTCAGGAACCCATCTGCAGGGTACTGGTGTTTCTTTTCCTGTAAGCATAGAGAGCTATAAATGCCTGAGAGTTTAAGCTGCATTGTAGTGGTCTTGGTCTATGACTGAAAGGGATAGGAGTTTTAGAGCCTAGATCCCTTTCCTTGGATTGAGACAACTCTGAGGCTTAATCTACACACCAGAGTTTTACTACAGGATCAGAGAACTTTACCTAAAATCCCCTTTTCACTGTTGCTTCACCCATTTTTTATTGGATTGCTCTGTGATCTTTTCTTTAAGAAATCATTTGCGTATGGATCTTCATCTCAAAGTCTGCCTTTGGAGAGCCCAACATAAGACAGATCCTTCTTTGTCCAGCTTTTCTGAAAATATATTCTGATTGGGTCCCAGTTGTCCTTTTAAGTGACCACAGCTGAGGAACTGGTTGTAGAACCACCTAGGAGGCAACTCTTTGTTGAGAGACCATTTTCTTTTTCTTTTTTTTTTTTAAAGATTTTATTTATTTTTTTTAACAGAGAGAGAGACAGCGAGAGAGGGAACACAAGCAGGGAGAGTGGGAGAGGGAGAAGCAGGCTTCCCACCGATCAGAGAGCCCGATGTGGGACTTGATCCCAGGACCCTGGGATCATGACCTGAGCCGAAGGCAGACACTTAATGACTGAGCCACCCAGGCGCCCGAGAGACCATTTTCCCTGAGTCTCTTGAATTTCTACATATCTTGCAAGAGAGGCACTGATTGCCATTTGTTCCAGACTTTTTTTTTTTTTTCCAAGATATTTGTATAGTGAAGTCTTGGAAGATATAGTGTCTTTCTCTAGAGCAAAGGGCTAGCATGCCTACTGCTCCTTATAAAAGATTTGTTTCCTAAGATCAGTGTTCCTTTCCCATAGTGTAACCCACTGCATGTGCAAGCATCTATGGAGGTCCATCCACATTGCCCCAGGGAACTTGAGAGCAAGAGGAACTGATACAAATATGCTGATGCTCATGTTGTTTGCTGTGCTCTGAGCATAAAGTCCTTTGTCTTTGACCCAGGAGTCTTGTGCTCTCTGCTAGCATCCATGAAACTGTGGTGAGCTAACTTCTTAGCTTGAACATAGGGTAAAATATTAGACTTTTCACTATTCTTGATACTCTTCTGCTCAGCAAAAAGAACCAGTGGTTCTTTTTTTCTTCTGGCCATCTGGTTCTACTCCTAATTCATTTGCCAAATCTGCCAGAAGATGCTTTTCTGACTGACCCATTGGATGTGGCCTCTTCTCCCTCAGATCTCCACTCTTAGTATCTGCTGGTTGGTTACATGCTACCTTAGGGATCTTCACTCTCAACAACAAAAAAGCAAAAAGCCTACACAACTAAAAAGCACTTCCCCAGGGATGCTCTGCCTCAAACACCAGATTTTCCTAATTGACTGTGACCTTGAAGCCCTAGCTCCCCTTTGGGCTCCTGAAGTCCCTGCTGGCAGGGCCTTCCTTCACTCCATTCTCACCTGTGCCTTGGGCTAGAAAGCATACCCAGACCAAAACATCTCCTTCTCATATTTCCTTATTTTTGATCCTGTATACAAAAGCTTACATTTTCAAATAGAATTTGAGTTGTTCATTTACATGTTAAGATGAACCCAAAGGACTTCATAAATTGGCATGTTATTATTTTAAGTGACAGAGAAAATTACACTGAGAAGTTAAATGCAGTTTCTTGATGGCTCATTTGTGAAATCAGAAAATCCAATTTTTTTAAAGTTTCAGTTTCTATTTTACTTACTGTCAAAGTAGTGACTTTGTTTTTATTACCACCCAAAGAGCCCATTATCTCTTTCATCACATGAGACTGCCCAAAATAACATGTCTCACTTAGAGAGGGACAACTCAAAAAACCATGCTGGGGTTGTGGTTTTGTTATGGAATCTCTCAGGCTTTGATTGGTTGAAAGGAACTTGGAAAATCTATATTATTGAGACTTAAAATCTGGTGAAGATTTTATTTGAGGATGTAGTACTTAAACAGTTTTAAGCAAGATATCCAATTCCATGGGAAAACTGTGGGTTAAGAACGAGCTCCATGTCTTATTTACTGATCTTGGGCACTTAAATTCTCTAAGCTTCTGTTTATTTGACTATAAAGTAGAAATAATAATAACAGTATCCCCAAAGGGCTGGGCTGGAAGGATTAAGTGAGATGGTGCATTTGTATGCACTATGAAGCATTCTGCAAAGCTGAGCATGCTGCCTGACAGAGAAGAAGAATTTAATAAATGCTTGTAGAATGAAGGAAGAACATGTTGTTTAGCAACTTCAAATCTACTCAGACCCATTAAAGGAAATGATTTTGGATTCTGATTAAAGATGAAGCTATTTTTCATAAAATATAATTCACAAAAATTATTTTCCTGTATCTAAACTTAGTTTAGGATTTTATGACACCAAGAGTTGTTTAGTAGGAACCCAGTTGCCCTCCATGACATTAGTTTCAAAAGTTTAGTGATTGACTCCCCAATCTATGACTAAATCAAAATTCCTATTCAATCTAATAATCTTTTACATTGTGCTTTCTGCAGGTGTGACCAGATATATGAGTTTTTATACAGTGGTATAAAGCAGGCCTTTTACCTGGTGTGAAACTTCTGACTTCAGTTATCTCTAAGAATTTATGAATGAGTAACCACCAGAAAAAGGATTTTAGCAGCTATTGTTGTCCCATAGTAGGATGAGTTGAAATATGGAATAGTGTTTTATGCTTGGAGTTTAAGCTCATATATACTGACTTAGGTTGATCTTGGTTGTCTCAGATGTGGCCCTGGGTTTCCACGACTGTTAGGCCTTAGTGGGAGCTGCATCTTCTTGTCTCTCATTTTCTCTTTGAAAATATCTGATTCTAGTACTCAAAATGTGAGCTATTGAATATTAGAATAAAATAACATATTGTTGGAATGAATTAACTGTCTAAAGACACCAATCAATCAGCGCTGACTTTTAATTGGTTCAGTGAGTTTAATCTATTATAAATGCTTCATCTTATAATAATGATTCTCAGGGTGTCTGGGTGGCTCAGTCAGTTAAGTGTCAGATTCTTGATTTTGGCTTAGGTCATGATCTTGCGGTCATGAGGTCAAGCCCCACATTGGGCTCCACTCTCCATGGATTCTCTCTCCCTCTCCCTCTGCCCCCACCCCCATTCGCTCTCTAATAAATAAATTCAAAAATTCTTAAACAAAAATGATTCTCTAAGATCTGATTTTGTCATTCCACTTGGACAAAAAAGCTTCTCTTAAGTTTCATGAGTGGCTTATCTTTCATTTATCCGTTTCTACATTTACTAAACATCTACTGAATGCAAATGAACATGAACAAATTTACACGAAATCATCAATGTATGTGATCACAAATAGGGGAGTTTGTTGGGAAGTTAGATATTTTTGTAAGATGTTATATGCTTCTTTTCATCTGGAAATTAATCAGTTTCACTTCAGCATATTGGGATGAGAAAGAACGAGAAGATAGAATACAGAGGAACTGCAATAAATAATTTCCCTCCATTTATCAATCTACCTTTCCTTCCTGATACATTATTCCAACACCATTGATGGGAGAAAGAAGAAAGAGAAGAACTATGTGAGCAACCAACTTCTGTTTCTCATAACCCTCAATGGATACTAATCATTCAGATTCTCACTGTTATTTACCAACAGTCACCTAGAGTTACCCATAACCAGTGACTGAACCAGTAGAAGGTGGAATTTCCCAGCACTGATTTCTCCTGAAATTTCTTACTGCTTAATGGCTTTCAAATCAGGCTTTTTAATGTTTGTGGGAGAGAAAGGGCCAATAGGGTGGTGATTTGCTATTGCCTGAAAGATAGGTTCATGCATGTAAGATGATTCTTTTTTCCAGGTTCCAGACTCACACGGTTCCGTCTGGTTCAGCTGCAAACAGCCTCAGAATCACTGTTCCAGGTGAATGAAAAGCCCACCAATATTGAGCCAGTAATGCTGGGGAATAAGAGGGAGACGACAGACATTGTAAGGAAGAAGGGGAGAAAAAGATGATGGCATATTAAAATGTTGCCAGAGTTGTTCTGGGGGCAGGAGCCTGTGTAAGAACATTTTGCATAGAGGTATGGGCTAACTGTGTAACCTTGAAGTCAGCACAGGTCTATAGGCCATAAGCCATGTCCCCAGGTGAATGATCACACTTCCCAACACAGCCCCTAAGGAGATGTTCTCCTTTTTTGACAAAGTAAAAGTTCAGGGAAGTAGGAAGTGAACACATACTCCACAATTTCTTCACATCTCTCTGTTTCTGTTCACTTTTCCTATAGGGCAAAGAAATACCTTTTGAATGAATTTCTGGCTACCCACCCACCTGGACATTTCATGGTGCATCAAACTAAATATTTATCATTCATCCACTCAATAAATTTATATGGCAGTTACTGCTCTCACCTTGAGGATAGAGCAGCAAACAAAAAAGTTAAAGTTCCTATGCTCAAGGAAGTTAATGTTTTAGTGGGGACTCAGGCAAGAAACAGGTAAACAAAAATATACGCTAGATAGTGGTGAGAGTAAGAAAATAAAACAGGGTGATATGATAGAGAACGATGGGGATAGGTGTGGCCAGTAAGGGGTTATTGGGAAGGCCTCTCTGGGGGTTGGGGGGAGGTGCCATCTGCCTTATGCCTAAATGTCAAGGAGAACTCAGCCATGTAGATATCAGAAAAGAACATCTAAAGAAGAGGGAACAGCAAGTGCAAAGACCCTGAAGCAAAAATAGGTTTGGCATATTGGAGAAAATAAAAGAAGGTCCGTGTGAATTAGAGTAAGTGAGGAGATGATATCTTTTTTTATTTCTTTTTTTTAAATTTTATTTTATTATGTTATGTTAGTCACCATACATTACATCATTAGTTTTTGATATAGTGTTCCATGATTCATTGTTTGCGTATAACACCCAGTGCTCCATGCAATACATGCCCTCTTTAATACCCATCACCAGGCTAACCCATCCCCCCACCCCCTCCCCTCTAGAACCCTCAGTTTGTTTCTCAGAGTCCATAGTCTCTCATGGTTTGTCTCCCCCTCCGATTCTCCCCCTTCATTTTTCCCTTCCTACTATCTTCTTCTTCTTCTTTTAAACATACAACGTATAATTTGTTTCAGAGGTACAGGTCTGTGATTCATCAGTCTTACACAATTCACAGCTCTCCCCATAGCACATACCCTCCCCAATGTCCATCACCCAGCACCCCCCCATCCCTCCCACCCCCACCACTCCAGCAACCCTCAGTTTGTTTCCCGAGATGAAGAGTTTCTTATGGTTGGTCTCCCTCTCTGGTTTCATGTTGTTTCATTTTTCCCTCCCTTCCCCTATGATCCTCTGTCTTGTTTCTCAAATTCCTCATATCAGTGAGATCATATGATTCTTGTCTTTCTTTGATTGACTTATTTTGCTTAGCATAATACCCTCTAGTTCTATCTACATCGTTGCAAATGGCAAGATTTCATTTTTTGATGGCTGCATAATATTCCATTGTGTGTGTGTGTGTGTGTGTGTGTGTGTGTGTGTGTGTGTGTGTGTGTATCACATCTTCTTTATCCATTAATCTGTTGATGGACATCTTGGCTTTTTCCATAGTTTGGCTATTGTGGACATTGCTGCTATAAACATTGGGGTGCATGTACCCCTTCAGATCACTAATTTATATCTTTGGGGTAAATACCCAGTAGTGCAATTGCTGGGTCATGGGGTAGCTTTATTTTCAACTTTTTGAGGAACCTCCATACTGTTTTTCAGAGTGGCTGCACCAGCTTGCCTTCCCACCAACAGTGTAGGAGGGTTCCCCTTTCTCCGCATCCCTGCCAACATCTGTCGTTTCCTGACTTGTTAATTTTAGCCATTCTGACTGGTGTGAGGTGGTATCTCACTGAGGTTTTGATTTGGATTTCCCTGATGCCGAGTGATGTTGAGCACTTTTTCATGTGTCTGTTGGCCATTTGGATGTCTTCTTTGCAGAAATGTCTGTTCATGTCTTCTGCCCATTGCTTGATTGGATTATTTGTTCTTTGGGTGTTGAGTTTGATAAGTCCTTTATAGATTTTGGATACTAGCCCCTTTATCTGATATGTCATTTGCAAATATCTTCTTCCATTCAGTCAGTTGTCTTTTGGTTTTGTCGACTATTTCTTTTGCTGTGCAAAAGCTTTTTATCTTGATGAGGTCCCAATAGTTCATTTTTGCCCTTGCTTCCCTTGCCTTTGGCGATGTGTGTAGGAAGAAGTTGCTGCGGCTGAGGTTGAAGAGGTTGCTGCCTGTGTTCTCCTCAAGGATTTTGATGGATTCCTGTCTCACATTTAGGTCTTTCATCCATCTTGAGTCTATTTTTGTGGAAGAGATGATATCTTTAAGACGAGAGTTAGGGACCATATGTTGCGGGAACTTCATAGACCACGGTGAGGAGTAGAGATACTGAGTAGGTGGTTAGAGCTCAGGAGAGTGGTCAGGGCTGGAGATACACATCTGGGACTCATGAGTATACAGATAGGGCTTAGAGCCATGGTATCAGAGGAGGTCAATCAGGCTGGAGCCTTGGAAAATTCTGATACTTAGATGCTGGGAAGAGGAGAAGGAGACAAAAGAGGAGGCAGAGAAAGAGTGGGCAGTGAGGTTGTAGGAAAACCAGGAGAATGTGTTCAAAAGAAAGCATTCCAAGAAGAAAGAAGTGATCAACTCTATCAAGTGCTGCTGAGACAGGTTAGATCAGATGAGAACTGACCACTGCTTTTAACAATATGGAGGGAGCAGTTCTGGTAGCGTAGTAGGAATGAAGTCTTGACTGGATACAGTTATGAGGGAATGGGAAGACAGTCCCTGAGTAACCTATATGGAGGAGTTTTACTGTAAAGGAAAACAGAAATGGAGAAGAGCTTGGTGGAGGGGGTGAGACACGGGATCGTAAGGGTCCTTCCTTCCTCCCCCCTCCTTCTCTTCTTGTTTTCATCTCTCTTCCTCTCTCTTCCTTCCTTCCTTTGTCCCTCCATCTCTCCCTCCCTTCCTTCTTTCCAAGATGGAAGATTACTACATGTTTGTGTGCCAGTGGGTATGATCCAGAAGAAAGGAATAAATCTGATGCTATAAGAACTTATGCAGGGTAGTGTGGCACTGGGGAGATTTAGCAATTGCTCTTGCCCATGTAAATTGTGCATATAGAATCATTGTGAGTTAAATAAAAGAAGCTATAACACAGCTATCTAACCAACCATGAAACCTGGAGAGAGAATTATATGAGCAGATCTAGCAATTGTAAAGCACTATGTAAATAATCCATGAGCTCGGAGACTGGCAGGGCAAAAATAATTGTCAAACATGACCTCTTCGGTGTCTACATCGCTTCCAAGCAGTCTTTGCACCATTTTGCTCATCTGAAGCCACAATTGGATGGGAGTTTCTGGGAAAGTATGGGTTTAGGTGGATGCTGAGCAATGTGGGATATAGGAAATGGCCACTCCTGTGGCAATTATGAATCGGAGAACAGAGGACATATTTGTAAAGAAAAACAAATATATTTTGTGAGGAAAAAATATTTAAAAGTCCATATTGGCTATCTAAGTTGAGTAAGTTAACCAAGTAATTAATTACTCAATTTTCAAGTTTCAGATGTAATCCAGTAGATTGTGCTATAAGGTGTCCCTTTTTCTTCCTTGAGAATCTTTAATTTGGGTCTGTTGGGAATAAAGTGTTTGCAGAAATCCTTTATGTTTCTGTTAAAGAAGGAAGTCATTGTATATTTAGAATGCAGTAATAATTAACCATTATTAAGGGTTTTTTTTTAAATCAGATCCTGTCACAAGAACTATTCTTCAACACATTTAATCCTTACATATTTACTGTCATTGCCTCCATTTTATGGATGATGAAGCAGAGCTTGAAATATATCTTAACTTGCCCTAAGTAACAAAGCTGAAAAGTGATAGAACCAGGATGTGAATCCAGGAAGCCTGATTCCAATGTCTCTGCTTTCAACCACTGGGTTATGATTCTGGTGTGTCTAAAGGAATAAAAATATTATCCCATGGTGTATAGACCAAGAATAAATACGATGAGCAAGCATGAATTTCACTGTGAAATTCTCATTTTGATGATGTCTCTGCCTCCTTTTTATATTTTGAGGCTTGCCTTAGCATATAAAACAAATTCAAACTCAAACATAACCGCAAACAACATCATGACTCTCTTGGCTCTTAAACACTATTTAACAATTTCTAATTCTGATTTCCATTTCTAGTGTGGAGCAGTTGGGCATGGGAGATGACCAGCTCTTTCTCACCTTCGCTGAGCAAACCCCCTAGGAAACGTCCTTAAATTGTAGCTGGGAAACTTCAGGTTATAAAGCTTTCATTTCTTGCTTGTGAATGTTTTCAGCAACTCTTGTGTCTGTGATGGTTGAGGGGCCTCTAGCAGAGTGGGATGGGTGATGGTTTGTGGCTTCTTTCAGGCTTTAATCTCCATAACAACAAAGAATGTGTCTATCTTTGAACACCTGTTCCCTAACACTGGGCCTGGTGTATAAGCATTTAATTAATCAATGAGTGAATGACTTCACCATCCAGAGGCAATTCCTCCTGGCCCACTGGACTTTTCTTCAAAGCATATTAACAAAATGGAAGCCTATGGTGTCTACCTATATTTAATGGCTTGTTTTTTTCCACCTATAATAAAGTATGAATATTATTCTCTTTCAATACATTTATTTCTACAATTTTACATGTGAATATATAGTAATTTCTCTATCATTGGAGGGTTAGATTTTTTTCCCACATTTCTTTACATTATAAACAAAATCACAAAGAAAATACTTGTAGATAAGTCCTTGCACAGATTCTTTTTTATTTGTCATGTTTCTGGGAAGGGCACTGCTAAGTCAAACAGTGTGCACTTTTTTACAGATTTTCCCCAAGTTTTCCTCTAGAATGCATGTACAAATACCATATGGAATGTCTATTTCTAAGCATCCTGTCTACGATGAAGGATATCCTCTAAAAAATATTTTGCCATTGTCTTGAAAAATTATATCACAGTTTTAATTTACATCTGTTTCTGTTCGTTTGATTCTGGGCTTTATGAAAAGTGTAACAGGGATAATATTTTTGAAATATATTAATGTTCTTTTCCTTTTTGTACTTCCTTTTACATGATTCTTCTGCTATCCAGCCAGAGGCATCCAGTGCTTTGGGGAAGCTTTGGACTGTTATAACAGAATGAAAAGGGAAAGAAAGATCCAATGTTTAGCTTTTGAATTCCAAAATAGGACTTCTGATCTGCATTAAGTTAATTGTCTCAAAAGAGAGGCTTTTTTTAAAAGTAAACTTTTGAATTGAATATCACATATTGACAAAAAATGCATAAATCCTAAGTGTTCTGCTTGGCAAATTTTTACAGGAATGCATTTGTGTAGCCACTATGCAATCGGGATAAAGCACATTGCCAGCACCCCCAAATTTCCCTGCCTTTCCATTTATTACCCCCATAAGAGGTAACTACTAGTCTAACTTCTGTCACCATAGATTTGTTTTGCCTATATTTGAACTTTATATAAAATGATTCATCCATTTTGTGATGATTTATGTCTGGCTTCTTTCTCTTAAAATTAGGTTTGTGAGATTTATCCATGTTATTGTATATAGTATTAGTTTGTTCAATTTCATTGATGTATGGTATTTGACTATATGAATATACAACAATTTATTTTTCAACACAGTAAATAAAAATTCCAGATGCCAATACTTACTCTTGTGACTTTTTTTTTCATTTTAGCTATTTTATTGCATGCATAGTGGTATCTCATTGTGGTTTTCATTTGTATTTCCCTAGTGACTACTGATGCTGACCACCTTTTCACATATTTATTAACCATTTATATATCCTCCTTTGTAAAAGGGTTATTCACACTAATTTTTAAGTTTGTTTTGACCATTAAAATTGTTGTCAGGTTTTTTTTTTCTTGTTGATTTGTAATTCTTTCTATATTTTAGATGTAAATCCTTGTCAGATAGGTGTCTTATAATCATCTTCCACTATGTCTTGCCTTTTTACTTTCTTAATAGTGTCTTTTCATGAAAAAATTCTTATTTTTAAAGTGATCCTATTTTTCTATCTTTTTCTTTATGATTTATGCTTGTG
Source organism: Zalophus californianus (assembly GCF_009762305.2). Classification (NCBI taxonomy): domain Eukaryota; kingdom Metazoa; phylum Chordata; class Mammalia; order Carnivora; family Otariidae; genus Zalophus; species Zalophus californianus. The sequence goes on along the minus strand of NC_045595.1, from coordinate 111,797,480 downwards.
TATTTTGTCTAAGAAATACTTGCCCCCTTCAAGGTCATGAAGATGTTCCTCTGTCATTTCCTGGAAGCTGTTTCTGGACTTTTATTCTGATTTGTCTATTCATGCATACTATACCAATGCCACACTGTCTTCTTCATTAATGCAACATCATAATAAATTCTGATACATGATATTGAGTCTTCCAGCTTTGGTCTTCTTCTTGCAGATTATCTTGGCTTTTCTTGTTATTTTGCAGTTCTATATGAATTTTAAAACCTGCTTGTTAATTTTTATGCAAAACAATCCATGGGGGATTTGATGATGATTACACTGAATCTGTAAATGAATTTGGGGGAGAATTGACATCTTTATTTTTTATTTATTTTTAAAGATTTTATTTATTTATTTGAGAGAGAGAGAAACAGACTCTCTGCTGAGCAGGGAGCCCGACACGGGGCTTGATTCCAGGACCTGGAGATCATGACCTGAGCCGAAGGTAGATGCTTAACCAAATGAGCCACCTAGGCATCCCTTTTGTTGCTATTTTAAATGACATAATTTTGTGTTTCATCCTCAAATGGACATTGCTACAGTATAAAAATAAAATTGGTGTTTGCATAATGACTTTGTATCCAGAAACTGCTAAGTTCACATATTAATTCTAGTGGTTTACCTGTAGATTCATTTGGATTTTCTACTTTCATAATCATCTGTACATAGTAGTAGTTTTATTTTTTCCTTTCTGATTTATATGCATTTTAATTTTTCTTTTCTAATTACATTGAATAGGATCTCCAGTAAAATGTTAAATACAAGTGATAATAATGGGATTCTTTTTTGTTCTTAACCTTTGCGGAAAGTTTCCAACATTTCACTGTTTAAAGATATTCTTTGTCAGATTAAAGAAAGTCTTTTTTATCCCAGTTTGCTTAGAGTTTTTTTTTTTAAATAGCAAAGAGCGTTTATTTTCATCAGATAGTTTTTCTATATCTACTAAGATGATCATGCAATCTTTTTTGTTATTGTAGGGAATTATATTGTACACATTAACTAATATAAATGAGTTGATTTCTGAATATTGAATTAATCTTGCATTCAAACTGAACTTGGTACTAGTGCTTTATCTTTTTTTACTGCTGGATTTGATTTGCTAAATTATGTTTAGATTTTTTGAATCTATGTTCACAAGATATACAGTTCTATTATCTTTCTTATAATATCCTTTATGAAGTTATGTGAGCCTTATAAAATGAGATGGGGAATATTTCCTCTTTTCTGCTTTGTGGGTGACTTTGTGTAAGATTGTGTATTTCTTTCTTAAATGCTTGAAATCGTTCACTGATAGATCCATTTGGGCCTGGTGTTCTTTTTTGGGGGAAGATTTTAATTACACATAAAATGTATTTAATTTTAATACATCTTTCTTATTGTGTAAATTTAGTAAGTTGTCTTTTCAAGAAAATTATCTATTTGGCCTAAATTTTAAAAATTGTTTGCATAAAGTTGTTCGTAATCTTATCATTAACTTTTTAAGGCAGTGATGTCTTTTTTTTATTCCTAATATTGCTAATTCATGCATTTTCTCTTTAAAAACCAGTCTTTGGTATTTTATCAATTTTGATAATCTTTTCAAAGAAGTCTATTTTGCCATAGTTGATTTTCTCTATTTTTTTCATTAATGTCGGTTTTTTTATTTCTTTCTTTTTACTTTCTTTGTGTTTCATTTCCTTATTTAAAACAGTGTCTTGAGATGAATTCTAAAATCGTTAACTCTCACCCTTTCCTATTCTCTAAGACAATCAAGTTTTTTCTGTTTCTTTTAGTTATATCATGCAAGTTATGATATATTTTTTATAATTTTTATCATAATTCAGTTCAAAATAGTTTTCCATTTCCATTGTGATTTCTTGATTGTATTCAACTGAACCTATTCAGTTATTAATTCAGTTATTTCTTAAATAACTGGATGATTTAGGAGTATATTGCTTAATTTCCAGACAGTTTGGATTTTCTAGTTATCATTGTGTTATTGATTTTGTCTTAATTTCACTGATCAAAGAAACTACTTTAAATGATTTCCATAGTGGGTCATTTGTTGAGAGTTTATTTGCTTTAGTGATTATTCAGCTTTGGTAAATGTAGTACATATAATTGAAAATAATGTGTATTAGGTACAATGATACATACACATATGTATGCATACATACAATTAGGTCAAATTGAATAATCATATTGTTCAAAATTTCTAGATCTCTCCTGATTCTTGGTCTATTTGTTCTATTGATGTGTTATGTTGGTTACCAACACAAGTGTGTTAAAATGTCCTACTGTGTTTGTGGATTTGTCCATATATACTTTAGTTCTTACAGTTTTTGTTTTATATGGTTTGAAGCTACATTTTTAGGTGAATACAAATTTAGAAATGTTATATTTTCCTGGTGAATTGATGCTTTATTATTAGGAAATGCCCCTATTTACCACTACACGCATATTCCCTTTTTATTTGATCAGTCAAATTAGACTCCTTGCCCTGTGCAGTATGCGTTTTCTATTCTTTTACTTTCTGCCTTTTAAATCTTGCTTTTTTAGGCAGCATATATTGATTTTTTCCCCCATGGTCTGACAAACTTTTTTTTTTTCATGGATTGCTTAGTCATTTTATGATTTATGTAATTACTTCTGTATTTGGGTTTTAATCTGCTGTCTTAATTGTTTTGTCTCTTCTTTGTTTTTTTCTTTTCTCACTCTCATTTTCTTTTGTATTAATTACTTTTTTCAATCTTTCCCTTTTATCCTTTTCTTAGTCAATTAGTTCTTACCCTGGAAATCACAACTTGCATCCTTGACTCATTAGTGTTTTGCATAAATTAGTACTTTTAATCATTTCCTTAGAAAATTTTCACTTCATACATTCATCTCCTCTTTTCTCTGTTACTGTTTTTTTAATCATGTATTTTTTTTTAAGAGATCCATTTATTTATTTTAGAGAGAGAGCATGTGCATGCATGCAAGTGAGAATGTGAGAAGGGGGAGGGCCAGAAGGAGAGAATCTTCAAGCAGACTCAGTGCTGAGCATGGAGCAAGACTCAGGGCTTTTCCATAAATGTGATTTTCTGGCTCTCTTCACCTCTTCTTGCAGTCTGTATTTCTACCTATTTCATTGTATAAATCCTTGAATTTGTGAGTTGGTGATTTTCTCTGATTTTGGGAAATTCTCAACTATTTCTTTTCAAATATTGCTTCTATCATGTTCTCTCTCTTCATCCCTCTGGAGCTCCAATTATGCATGGTTTTGCACCATGGCTCTAGGCTTCACATGCTCTTTTCTCTATTTTCCTTCTGTTTATCTTTCTTTTGTCTTTTTCTTTTCCTTGTTTTCTTCACATGCTTTAGTTTGGACATTTTCTACTGACCTACTTTCCTGTTCACATCTTCTGCTACATCTAATCCACATTTAATCCTTGCCTTATCTATCAAACCCATCTACTGCATTCTAAATATCAGTGTATTTTTCTTTTCCTTTTTTCTCCTTTCAAGTTTTTATTTAAATTCCAGTTAGTTAACATACAGTGTAATACTAGTTTCAGGTGTAGAATTTAATGATTCGTCACTTACATACAACACCCAGTGCTTGTCACACGTGCCCTCCTTAATCCCCATCACCTATTTAGCCCATCTCCGGCAACCTCCCCTCCAGCAACCCTCAGTTTGTTTTCTGTAGTTAAGAGTCTGTTTCATAGTTTGCCCCCCCATATTAATCTGTTTTGTGTTAAATTCCACATATGAGTGAAATCGTATGGTATTTGTCTTTCTCTGACTAGCTTTTTCGCTTAACATAATACTCTCTGTTTCCATCCACATCATTGTAAATGGCAAGATTTCATTCTTTTTTATGGCTGAGTAATATTCCTGTGTGTGTGTGTGTGTGTGTGTGTGTGTGTGTGCATGTATACCACTTCTTTATCCATTCATCCATCAATGGACATTTGAGCTGTTTCCATAATTTGGCTATTGTTGATAATATCAGTGTCTTTTTCAATTTTAGAATTTGCATTTAATTCCCTTGTAAGGATTCTAACTCTCTGGTGATACTATTTATTTGGTCATTTTCTTGACCATACTAATCCATAGACATTTAAAGTCTATAATAATCCTAATACCTGAATCACTGGTGGGCCTGTTTATATTATCTTTTGATATTTTCTTGTATCCTGGCATACATGGTAGTTTTTAATTGTGTGTTAGATATTATAAATGAAAAATTGTAGAGGCTTTGGGTGACAGTATTTTCCAAGGAAAATGTAATTTTTTTCTTGTGGGCACTTTGCTTTGATCTAGTCAGAGATCAAGGTGATTTGAAGGTGGGTTTCAGTGATTGTAAGGTCATTCTGATGTCCAGTTCACTTCCTTTCTAGGGCTTGGTCTTCAGGGGTCTCAGTGGAAATCCTGGAATGTTTTCTAAGGCTTCTCTTCCTTGTCGGGTGTGACTTAGCTTCTTAGCATCTCAGCTGCTGCTTTCTATGTGGTATCTTGGCCTCTTGCCCTGTATAGCTTGGACACTGGAAAATGCTTCAAGAAGAATGTGTAAAACGTTGGGGTCACTTATCTAAGGGTCACTTTACTCCCATCCCCTCAAGTCCTGATTGCCTTAGTAACCCTGACCTTCAGCTTTCGTCTTTCTGGCCTTATGAAAATGCTGAAAGTCTTTTTTGGCTGCATTCTTGGCTGTTAGGGTAGGGTCAAATCATATTGATTTAGGGTCTCAGATTGAGACCTCAGATAGGTCTCAAGGCTGGACTTCACGCTTAGTAAGGCCTTGTTTATTTCCAATGTATTCATAGTCCTACAGTTAGTCCTTCAGGGCTCCAAACTGAAGGACTCCTGTCTTTGCCAAAGCCCTCAACTTCCTGTCTCCCGAACATCAAAGGCAATGAATAGCTGTATTTAGCATCTCAGTCTCTTAGTAGCTTTTTCTGCTTGGATTCTCCACCTCTCTGCCTGTCCAGTTTGCAAATAGGCAAATACTTTGAGGGGGAAAAAAGCAGTTCAGACCATCAGGCTCACATCCCTGAGCTCGCCTTCTCTCCTGGGGACCAATCCTTCCAGTCCTGGCTGTTCTGGCAAGCTTGAACTCCCACTGTCCATATCCCAGTCCCGTGAGTCTTTTGAAAGCTCTGACCTGTCACTTTCTTTTCAGTCTCTTGCCTAAACCTCTCACAGATTGGTGATTGCCTTATGAGGAGAAGAGGAAGAGAAAGCCGAACTCACCCCAGGGTTTTTATCTTTTCTTCAAGATCTGGGCTCCTCAGGTCTGGAATGCCCTGGTTGCTCTTTGATGGCTTCAAACAGCTGCTTAAAAACAAACAAACAGCTTTATACCGTTTTTATAATTGTTTTAGTTGTGTGTTAAATTGATGCAAACTACTGTCTTAGCTGGAAACAGAGGTCCAAAAAGCTAGGTTTTCTTCCTAAAAAGAAAGGCTTTTTAAATTGTATAAAGCTTCTCTTTACATATCAACAGCCAGGTTTGATCAATCTATGTGTTTTTACTGTAAACGAGATTATAGTGATGAGTTTTACTACAAATGATGGTGCAGAGGGTACAGAATATGACGACAAAGATATCCTCACCAGACAGGAGGAGGATGTAGGAAACTCGCTACCATGGGAGGAAGGGGGATATTCTGGAGGAGCAAAGGCAAGATTAAATGCAGTCCATAGTCTTCAAGGACTCTGTTCTCACCAACTTGGGCTTTGGCTTAAGAATTCATGGAGATAAGAATACATGAATCTTAGAATGTTGAATGAACAAAAGTGAGCCACAAAGCGTACATGAGCTATGAACCATCATGATATTCAAAGACAAACAAAACAAAAACCTATGTACTTTAGGCACATTTGCCCATATCCTAAATTCATGCAGATAGGCAAAGGAATGATGAACAGAAAACTAAAGAAAATAGGTGAAGAAGTTTGGGAAGGGTCTTTTAAGGGACATCAACTGTACTGATCATATTCCATTTCTTAAGTTGGGTGGTGGATTCATGAGTGTTCATTATCATGCTAAGTTACTTACCTATTACAGAGATAATTTTGCATGGATCAAATGCGTTAGAATAAAAAATGCAAAAAGGAAAAAAAAAGTGAAGAAAAAAAAGAACATTAGGCAGGAGCAGCTGTGCATCAGTTGTGACCTGTACAGTACTCCTGGGGGGTCAGACCAGCCACCTCACAGCAGCTTTCAGTAAATTCCAGAGGACTGCCCAAACCCCACACAGATCCACCCCTCCCCTCTCCCACTGCTATGGGGCCACAGAGCTCCTCATAGACTCAGCTGCTATCTTGAGGAGACGCAAGAAGAAGAAATTTTCCAAGTCAAGCATTTACCCAAAGGAGACTGAGGTAATCCGAAACAGGAAGAGAATTAGTTGTCTTCCATTAGCAAGATCTCCCCACCTTGCCTCTTCATCACCAGTGGAAATGTAGGGGCTCTGGAGCAAGCGGAGGTCTGTCTCAGAGAATAAAAGAAACTTTATTATTATTGCGTATCATAGTAACTGACTTTATGAGTAAATTTTGACCCTGGTACAAACTAATGCCTACATACCCTGGACATACTAGAAAAGGGGAGAAGTTGTAACAGACCCAGATTCTCAATCCTGTCCTGACCTCTGGCTGGCTGTGTGACAACCTCAGGTCCCTTACATGGCCTGTAGTAGAGTGAGAAGGTGATTATGGGATCGCTGAAGTTCCTTCCAGGTCTGTGAGCCTAAGTATCAGGGACAGCCTTTGTTCTCTTGAGCATTCTTGCTAAGTTTTCTTTATTTTTCATTCTATGATGTGATGCAGGGATGAAGCCATCATTTTGAATGTGTAACCATCAGTCGTGGGGCCATTGGATCCCTTACTTCATAACGATAAATCACTTTAGAATGATTTTTATCTCTCTCAACAAATTGTGTGCTTTTCAGAGGGTTTCATAAGGGGGAAAAAGTCGAGAATACTGAAAGTTAAATACAGCTTCCAAAGGACTTATCAGGTAAATGTTATGGATTGTTGTGATTTAATTTATGGGATTAGTTTGACTTTCAATTACCAGGCATCACATTGAATCACTTAATATTTTGAACTCTGTAACTAGGACTCCTTATACTCGATCTTTCATTTGGAGAGGGATTATCAATAATTAGACACTGTGGCCTTATTGATCAGCTAATCAATACCCACATTAATCACCAGTGGTCTAAAAACAATTCACTCTTTGCATTAAAAGGAATCAGTGTGATCAAATTAGCATCTTTTGCTACAAGCTGAGCAAAGCTGTAGGTCTCCAAAGGGAAGCAAGGCTGAAATAAGATGTGCCTACAGAATTCAGAGCCTCTCATGACAGTCCCTTCTCATCATTTTTGTTCTGTGCTCTGATATTTGTGCCATGTAATAAAATGTTATTTCCTGCAGAAAGGGGGACAAAATGAATATGGTCTACATTGTAAATAAATGTTCTTCATTCTTGCAATTAGACCAGAGATATTTTATGTTGTAGAGAAAATCCAGGTACCTCAAAGATTCTAGAAAAATAGCAAGTGTTTAGGGTTAATAAATGTGAAAGTGATTTGTTATATTAAAGATTAAAGGTATTCCTATTTCCCAAGGTACACATATCACACCCGAAACAGAGCTCTAGAATGGAAAAGACTCTTTTTTTCGCTCAGAGATGCGGTTGATCTGGTTTCAAGTTAAAGCAGCTTGGTGGGTAGGAAGACAGAGCTTGCCTTGGACTAGTCCATACAGGCTTCGCCTGCACTGTCTCTCAAGCTGTCACTCAAACCAGCGGCTGTCAAACAAGGTCACAGATTCACCCAATGGCTTTTAATAATTTGGCATTACTTTCATATGAATAATGTATAATTCAAAAGTACGAGACTATTATTTATGGTTAGTAGCTGTGAAATAATGAGACACATGGTTTTAGGGCTGTTTTTATTACCAAGTGGTGTCCATATAGTTGTAAGGAGTTAAAATAAAGAGAAGTGAAAGTGGATCTTTTTTTTTTTTTTAAAGATCATATCAGAGGCAGAAATGATATATCACAGATGAGAATAATACTGGCTGTCTCTTCAAATTTATCCATTACAAACACCACACCACTTCTTTGAAATGGGAGCTTACAGCAGCATTCTGGTGGTTTCTTGAAGTTGGTCATTTTCACTCTCTGAGGAAATAAAAAACGGCCTTGTTTGGTCTTTGAGTCTCAGTTCCTACTGGGAATAAGACAATTAAGTATCATTTTTTTATTTTCATTTTGGGTTTTAAAGAATAAAAACTATTTTGTCACTGTGAAAACTTGGAAAAAAATAGATGTGTATAATGAAAAAATAACACCTGTAATACCACCAAATAATTTTCACAGAAACAGCATCATAATGAGTAGGTTTTTTATCCTGTTACCTTTGATCATTTCCCACATTTAAAAATGACTTTTGAAAATGTTATATTTAATGATTAAAAATATTCCATTGTATGGATGTTACATAATTTATTTCTGTTATTTAATGGTTTTGATTTTTCCAATTTTTTATTGTTATGAATAATTTTTGGTGAGAGTTCTTGAACATATATCTTTATTCATATTTTTTATCATTTCCTTGTGATAGATTCCCAGGCGTGGGGTTACTGGGTCAAAGAGTAAGAACTTTTTAAACCTCTTGATATGTTTCATCAAGATATTTTCCAGAAAGTTCATAATAATCTACAAGCCTACCAACAATGGGAATGGGAATTTCTTTAGACACATTTTACCAAGCTGATAAGTTAAAAAATGGTGCATCATTGTTCCAATCTGCAATTTGTGGATACCAGTCACTGAACAATTTTAATATGTTTATTAGCCATTTATACTTTTCATAGAAATGTCGGCTAGTGTCCTTTGCCTGTTTTATTCTTTCGTGTGGTTAACACTTTCCTTATTGATTTGTAAGGGCTTTTTGTATATTAAAAGATGCTGACTCCATTTCACATTTTAAATCTACGTATACATCTAAATGGGAGCAGAATTGATAAGACTTGGTGACTAATTGGATATGGTGAAGAAGAGGGAAAGAGAAGGAGAAAGATGAATCCCAGATAAACCTGAAATTTGGAGCCTGAGCAATTCAAGTTGTATTGCTTGCACTCCCACCCCTAGGAGTGTGTTTTCTTTAGTATGCAGGTATATAACCTGCATTATAAACATTACACAGTGGGCTGGCGTCAAAGGCTTCTGGTTTCGACATCAAAGGGGGAAACTTCTCTCCACACTCCTCACAGGGACATACAGCACACTGGTCAGGATTCTGGAAAAAGAGTGGTTGGAGCTTCAATCACAGTTACTTGCCCAAGAGATACACTAAGCTGTGGGACACTGGACAGTTTCCTCATCCTCTTGCAGCCTCAACATCCTCATCTGAATTCACTTCCTTGTGTAGTCTTAGGAATTAAGTGAACTAATGAATGCAGATGCTTCTCAGAATGACTAGTATATATAAGTGCTCAATAAATGCTAGCTATTTAATTGATAGTGGTGGACATTTTGGTGCTACTTTTTGAAAAGTTAGTATAGTGATACCCCCATGTTAAATTCAACAGCCGAATGAATATACAATAACTTGGAAGGGTTGCAAATTCCTAAAATGAATTCTGATTTAGAAATAAAGAATAGAAGCCTAAGCTATGCTGTGATCATAAAAAGAAAAAAGTAACTCAAAAATGAACTATTATACTCAACTCATTTTTCTTGCCTGAGATGGCATCCCGGAAGTTATCCCCTGTTCCATCCCATCCCTATCGACTTACTTCGAAGTTTAACATGGCTTGACACATTGTAGACTTACCAGATGCTGTATTTAATGCATACTATTTATTCTGTGATATTCATATTCCTCAGGATTTAAGGATTAATTCAAGCCAGTTGTATTTGTGTGCCAACTAGATATTTATAGAGCTCCGAGCAGATACCCGGCAATCTTTGTGAACGCGGTATTTCTTTAGACAGGCCTAAAGCACTGATCCAAATGAGACGCTCTCTCTTACAAGTAGGGTTTAGTCATATTAGAGGGAAGTTGCACAATGACAGTGTCTTAAATGTTTTCTCAGACTGATGACCTTGAGCAAAATGTCTTTCTAAATTAAATGAAATTACATTAAAGAAAACAACAGTGATTATAAGTGTGTGATCTCCAGCAGCAATTCAGTAAATACACATGGCACCTGGTCTGTGGGTGAGTGACTGGTTCATTAAAGGGTGTGTGCACCTTACGCTTCCTTGAAAAGGAGTCCAGAAATATGAAGTGCGAAGGCAGTGGAAGTTTTTACGAAGGCATGAGCAATAATGGGAACTTGAATATAATTTCAAGGCTTGCCCCTTTCTCATGAAAATTCAATTGTTGATGAGTTTTGATTTTCTTATTCTTAACATTTCTACTAAGTCTCCTCTATTGACATATGGCTCCTTTTGGAAAGCAAGAAATAAAAAAAATTTTTTTTAAAAAACGAATATTTTTGCTCTCTTGGTAATTTCTTTTACATTGAAAATTGTCTTAGTGTCTTGACATTTGAGAAATGGTCCTTCCTTGAACCACCATATTTTTAAAGTACTTGTGGATTTCAGCATCAAAATAAGAAAGGTATTAATAGATTATAACACATGAGTAAAATACGAATTTGTCAGTCGTGTAATAACAAACAGACAAATGAGGAGAAGAGGAAGCTCTTCCTTACATTAGAAATCAAATGAATAAATGTAGACAGAATGAAGGACGATGAAGTTAACAAAAATAACCATGTTGTAATCATCAGGAAAAGAATCATTAATGGATGCTAAAAGTAGTGGCTAAAAATTTGACGAGGTACAGGTTTCAAAGTTTCAAAGGATAGTTTAAAAGTATCTTCCTAAATTATTCATTAATTATATAAAGAAAATGGTGACATTATAGTGGAGAAACTGGCAGTTGTCACCTGTACCCAAGTGATCAAAGTGAGCATCGCCGCTGATGGGACAAACCAACAGTAGGAGCCTCCTGATCTGATCCCCTGAGAAGGACACAGTATCACTTTTGTGGTATTCTTGCCAAAAATGCATAATCTGAATTTAATCTAATCATGAGGAAACACAGACAAATCCAAGGTCAGGGGCACACTACAAACAACTGGCCTGTTCTTTTAAAAAAATGTCAAGACCAGGAAAGACAAAGAAAGGCTGAGCAACTGATTTAGATTAAATGAGACTAAAGAGACATAAGAACTAAATGCAAAGTGTGATCCTGGATTGGATCCTGAACCAAAGGGGAAAACTGTTATAAAAGACGTTATTGGAAAAGTTGATGAGCCTGGAATATGACATGAAGATAATATAATATTGTATTAATGTCCGATATCTTGATTTCGATAACTACTGTGGTTATGTATAATAATATTCTTATTCATGGGAAACACACTTGAAGTTTTAACAAGTAAAAAGGAATTATGTATACAACTTATTCTCAAATGGCTTAGAAAAAATAATATGTATATGTACATATAGGTATATAGGTATATCTATGTACATGTGTACACACACAAACACACACACAATGGGGCAGGGAGAAGGACATGCAGCCTGCTTAAATAAACTGTTTCTCAAAGGTAGAGTTCTTAAAGGAAAATATTCAAGCTATAAGAAAACGTGAAGACAGATGGTAATTACCTACTGATTATTTTCTCTCTCCCACTCTCTTTGGCTGAGTGGACTTGTGTGAGAATGTAGGCAGAGGTAGGCAGTTGCCTTGACATTGGTTTGGGACTGTCTTGTCCAAATGATTGAATATCTGTTTAAAGGGACAGTGATTTTTCCTTTTCTGGACAATCAGAATATAACTTCTTTTCACATTTTTAAAATTTTAAATATTTTATTTATTTATTTGACAGACAGACAAAGAGAGAGCACAAGCAGTGGGGAGCAACAGAGTGAGAGGGAGGAGTAGATTCCCCACTGAGCAGGGAGCCCGATGCAGGACTCGAACCCAGGACCCTGGGATCACGACCTGAGCCAAAGGCAGACGCTTAACCGACTGAGCCACCCAGGCGCCCCTCACATATTAGTCTTAAACACTTGGCTTTTGACAGGTATTACATATACATGTGTGCCTTAGTTTGTTGCTGAACTATAAAATTGGACTTTTAAATTTGAAGTACTTCCTGTCTTGTTGTTATTAAGAGGAACTTTATTCTGTTTGCATTATTATAATTACTGTTGGTCATTCAACAGATAACTCCCATGTAGAAAGGAGTTGTCAATAAATCCCCATCTCTTTGTTTTATCCACCTTGATCTTGATCTAAATTAGAATTTCTCCACTTTCAGAATAGTCCTATCCAAAGTGGAAGTTCTTCAAACATAATCAAGTAAAAATGCCTGCCCTTGAATAAGTTTAGGCCTAATATTATGCATATTTGTCTCATTTGTACATGTCACTTGTTTTATTACTCAGAACAACTTTAATTAAGTTTTAAATTTGGCTCACTTGCATTGAATTTTTCAACGTCTTCCTGCATGTGGACTGGGGAATTTCACTGAACTGCATTTAGCACATGTCTCCCCAAAGCGAACAATGTCGCATCGCCCATAAATCAGATTAGACTATTAGGAAAGTAGTAAACTACCTAATCACCTACTCACCAATCGTAATAAAACTGAACTTGGTAATTAATGTAGTCAATTTACAAATTGGGCCTTAAGCCACTTGGGCCTTGGTTTAAGACTTATAAGGTACTTCGGATATTCAGTTTGGCTAAAGCCATAAAATTCCTTCAGAGGTTAGTGACATTTTGTTGTGTGTCATTATTACAGTGTTGCCCCAAATAGGTAAAATGGCATTTGCTTTACCTGTATATCATTTTATTCCGAGGCTGGAGACGTCAGAGTTAGCTTCTAGGTAGAAATTAGGATGAGACTTAATCAATTAGAGTTAATCTTAGCTTGATTCAATTCTGAACTAAAGCCAGTTTCAATTTGGCCAAAGCCGATGTTTCTAGTTTATTATCAGTGCTTTAGCCGTTGACAAATAGGGCGATGTGTTCCAGTTGCAATCGTCTTTCGAATGGGCTGGAGAGATCTTTGACACAGCAGGCTCACTCTGGCTCCCAGGGCTGTGAGTGTGCACACAGGTGGGGTACGTCCGGGGCTGGCTTCGGGGCTCTGCTCTTGGTGTAATTTTCTGCTGTTGTCATCTTGAAATTCTTAATAATTTTTGAATAGGGGTCCTGCATTTTCATTTTGCACTGTGGCCCACAAATTATGTAGCCTGTAGCCCGACCTGGATGATACCACCCACGTCCATTTACGTAACTGGTTAAACTGCTGGATGGGCATGATGTAAGTTTTCCTCTCTCTCTTGTCCTTTTTCTGAAGCCACTTTGGCACATGCAGATAAGTTTAACGAAAGTAGGCTTCCTTCTCTCCAGTATTATATGTGTTGGGGTTTATATACTCAAAGCAGTAATAGGAAGATAAATTCACAAAAAGCTAACTAGCATTGAGCCTGAAAAGTTCATTACAATCCTTGGAGCGGATATAGGGTTTTTGCGTAGTGGCTGGGGCTGATTTTTACACAGCACAGAGTGGGGTTTCTCTTGGGCTCCCTGCATCAGGGCTGCTTGCTTGTTTTCTACAAAACATATCTCTTTACCTTAAAGTTTCGAGGATGCAGTATAAAAGAAAGACCAAATAATTAAGTTCCTTTCAACTCTGAGATTTTAGAATTCCTTAAGAAATAAACTTAGGAGAAATGGAGATTTACTTTTTACATGACAATAATTAAAACGAGCCTTACTTCCCACCCCTACAATGAGAGCTACCATTTATTGAGCATTTACTATGTGCCAGGCAGTTTGCTCTCCACTGAATCTTACGGTAGTCCAATGAGGTAGGGTTATTATCCTCCTTACACTGATGAGTGAGTGGAAACTTGGAGAAGGGAAGGCAGGGTAGCCCGGACTCCAACTGGCTTGGCTGACTTCCACGCCCCCATGTGCACCCTCTGCTCTCTATGGCCTCCCATCAATTAAATAAGGACGGGGCTAACCCTGACTTGCTCAGGGAGTCAAATATAAGGGTGACCTGGCGGTGACCCTACCACAACATTGATTGCCAGGGAGCATTACACTGATGTGGTGGCCCTGGGTCTTCTTTCTCCCTCCCCTCTGTGTGCATCAGGCTCAGACAACAGGAATGACCTTCCCTGATAAAGGATTTGTCATCGGTAGGTCCAAGCGGTTGCAAGCCCTTCTCAGAGATTCCTCACGATGGGGTGCTTTCTGTGGCCCCAAAGTGCCTCCCAAAGCGTTGAATGAATTCTGTGGGAATGCACTGGCCGGGTCTCCTCTTGCAGGTCGCCTTTCCCTCCTCCAGTCTCAGCCAGGCACATTTTCAGGGGAGTGTTTGGATGGACACTATTAGCTTGCTCTGTTGCTGGTGCTCATTTTTCTTTAGTGAAAGATACATCAAGAGTTGAGGATGAATTTCCTATTGCTGATAAATTCTTTTGCATTTCAATTCATTGTCCATTTAATTAAAGGAATGGAGAAAATATGCTGTCATGGAAGCATATACTCAATACGTTAGAGAAATAGCTCATGCTTACATAGGAATTAGCCCTGTCAAATCAATGAAGTGGGGTCACTGAGTACATAAATTCTGTTTACATAATTTTAAGCCAGCAGAGGTAGAGAAGGTATCTTTTAAAAAAGTTTGTTTTGAAATTGTTGTAATGTTTTTATTTAAAAAATGAATTTGTATTTGCAAATTAATCCATTCATTTAATGTAGTTTATGTCAAGAACTAAGTCCCTCCTCCCCTTTTTAGGCAGATATTGAAAAGTTGTTCTAAAGGTCATCCATAAGAGCGAACATCCCCAAATAGGGAAAATTTTAAGAAGAGAATCGCTGTGATTGGGAACAGTGTGCCTAATCGGGAATCATTATGAATCATAATGGCTCAGTAAATTAAAACTGAACGGTGTTGGGCCAAAAGTAAACAGACAACAGGATTAGTATATTTAATAATACAATGTTGATACTAATCTCAAGTCAGTAGAAGAAGGATATATTGTTGAATAAATGGTGTTGGGAAAACTGACTTACTATTTAGGAGAAGTAAAGCTATATGCCTTAATATAAACAATAAAGCTGTATTTTATATAAAAATAAATTCTGGGGTGACTGAGTGGCTGTCAGTTGAGCGTCCGACTCTTGATTTAGGCTCGGGTCGTGATCTCGGGGTCCTGGGATTGGGCCCCGCGTTGGGCTCCCTGCTCGGCGGGGGGCCTGCTTCTCCCTCTCCCACTCCCCCTGCTTGTGTTCCCTCTCTCGCTGTGTCTCTCTCTCTGTCAAATAAATAAATAAAATCTTAAAAAAAAAATAAATTCCCTGTGGATTACAGATTTAACAATAAAAGGTAAAATGATAAAGACATTTATAAGAAACTGTGGAAGAAAACAATGAAATCTCAGGGTAGAGAAAGACTTTCAAAGCATGACTGACGGTAGATACCATGAAGGCAAAGGTGGGTATCTGCACATTTAAAACTGCAGAATAGCAAAACAGCGTATAAACCAAGGTAAAATGCAAATGACAAACTGGAAGAAGTGTTGCCGCATATGACAGAAGGTAAAGATAAGGAGCTCTTTCAAATAAATAACAAAATGATTATCTCTCACAGAAAAATGTGTTTGGGACGAAAGCAGGCAATTCAGTAAAGCAACATAAATGGCCTATAAACAAATTAAAACTGTTCAATGTTACTTGTAGTCAAAGAAATACAAATTAAAAGCGAAACAAACCATGTTCATCTGTAGAACTGACAATATCTGCGTTAGCCAGGGTATGGGGCAAAAGGCATTGCTGGACCCCGATTATTGGAGGATACGTCTTTGGCTTGGCAAATCTATTTTTAGAAATGTATCCTAAAGAAAATGATGGGATATGTGTGCAGTATATGCATGAAGACATTTATATTCTATTTTTAAAATAACAGTGAAAAATTTGAAGCGGCTTAAATCCTCAGCAAGAGGGGATTTGTACAGTTCTGCAATGAACTACTCCGTGGACATTTGAGAATGCTAACGTGGCTATATAGTTATTGAATAGAGTGTCACTATTATTGCGTTCCCCGCGCCCCCACCAAAGCAAACGGCAGTACGGCATATAAAGTATGATCCCATTTATTGTCTGTAAAAAATATTTGTATAAACTGGGGAAGAAGTTGGGGAGGGTAATCATCTAAATTTTGATAGATGCTACTGGTGGGAGTAGGATTAGATTAGGGATAAATTTTTACATTTTTGTGTTTTCTGATATTAAGATAAAATTTAAAAAATATAATAAAAATAAAATAAAAACAAAAAATAAGTTAGCTATAGTACCCCCAAATACTACAAGTGTTTATAGTAAGGTAGTAGGATTATAGGTGATTTAAAAGTTCTTTCTCTGTTTTCCAATATTTCTGCACTCAAATATAGTTGTATTACTCTTTCATTCAGAAAATAAAAAGATTGGAAAGGAGGCAAATAAAATTTATATGTGAATAAACACAAATGCACACACATTAAAAGTCTGAAACATTGTATATCAAAATCTTAATAGTGTTTATTTCTGAATGATAATGATAAGTGATTA
This sequence comes from Zalophus californianus, assembly GCF_009762305.2. NCBI lineage: Eukaryota > Metazoa > Chordata > Mammalia > Carnivora > Otariidae > Zalophus > Zalophus californianus. Next base: position 111,780,816 of record NC_045595.1, on the reverse strand, counting down.
AAAATAGTTTTCTTTTGTTCATCTGCATTTGCTAATTTTCAAAACTATACATGTATTACTTGTGGAATAAAGAGTAAAATTATGGACTACAGCTCCTTTAACATTTTATATAGTATGATTTACCTTTGTTTAAAAAACTATCCCAAATTCTAAGCGTAAACAAGAAATCTGGGACCAAACAGCAAAATAATGTGTGTTTAAATAGTTTTTGGAAGACAAAAGTTATTGCTGAGATTTTCAGTACCCCTTGACATAATTTGGGGCAACGTGGAGTGACAGCACACTGAGGCTGGGCATCCCTGTTGCTGACCCAGACATGGCTTTTGTTTCTAGGCCTTGCTCCACTTTCACCAACACAGGCTCACATGAATCAACATTTGGAATTGCAAAGCAAGTGTTGATTGAAGGGTCCAAAGGGATTTTTAAATTCGGGATCCTGGGGACTATGGAGCATGGGCTTTTGTCTCTGTTTGGGTTTCTGTGTCCTTCCCCTGGGAGCTGGGCTTCATGTCAGACCTGGAGTGTGGTGGTTTTACCACAAGAATGTTTTCTTAGGCCTGGCTCCCAGAGGCCATCTCTTCTTGAGTTGGATGGTGTGGTTGGGCCAGGCAAGTGGCCGTCGAGACGCTATTGCTTCTGTGGGCATGACTGACAAATCAGTGCACATCAAAGTGTCAATTTTCCTTCCACTCTTAAATCAGAAGAGGGGAGGGGGAGACCCCACCTCACACCGAACTCCCCGCCTCCCTTCCCTTCCCTTGCCATGCCTGTAGCATCTGTGTTCCTACAGCACTCTATCCATTGACAGTCTATCTTGTGTTGGTTGTTATTTTTCAACATGTGCACCTTGACGTGTTCCTTGAGGGTAGGATTCGTGCCTTTTAATTCTCAGGATGCTGTATTTTTTTTTAGGATTTTATTTTTAAGTAATCTCTCCACCCAACCTGGGGCTCGAACTTGCAACCCCAAGATGAAGAGTAGCATGCTCTACCATGGATGCCGTATTCTTGTGGGACAGGGGTAGCCTTGTATAGAGGGAAGATTGTTGTTGGAGGCCCCCAGTTCTCGTCCCAGCTCTGTTGAGTGAAACTTGAGAACTCACCTTCCCTTTAAGAGCCTCAATTTCTTTTTCTTAGGATCACAAACTGCCCTCTAAAGCCAGGCTCTAACAAAGTGGGTAACAGCAATGAGTGAAGAACGCCAGCTCTATGAAGAATACTTCTCAGAAGGCTAATGCTTGACCTATTTGTCCCACATCTGAGAAAGTTATGGGTACTGGGAACTATGGCATTTTTAAAGAGGAAAAGTAGTGCGAGAACGATAATAAACAACTACTGGTGCTCTGCCTCGGTATTTGGGGATGTATAGGGAGTGGTGGGGACTGTGGCAAACTGAAATCTCATGACCAGTATTGTCCAGTTGATTGTTGCCACACTGGAAAGGGGGCCAGGCTTTCCAGGTCCTTGAGTTTTTAAGAGAAACCAGAGATATATCTGTTTATGTTAAATCTCCTGATTTTTGAATGTTGGCAAGCAATGTAAACAGATTTTACAAACAGTCGAAGGTAAACATTCCTGTAGGCCCTATCCAGTCTGAGGCCTGAAAATTTGCATTTCTGAACTCCAGGCCATCTAGATGCCTTATTGATCAATTATTCTACTTCATCTGACAGAGAGTGCTGTTATGTGAGCACGGAGAGGCTCCTGACCAATTTCCCTGAACTCGTTTTTAAGAAAATGCCCATTTTATCAAGTGCATTATTTAGGATATTGAAAGTGCTTCCAACATTACCACGGGTGAAAATGATAATGCCCTACAAAAGAAGCTTGACATTTAAAAACAGCTTCTGCTTTCCCCGATTCCTAGAATCGTGGACAATCAGAGCTGGTAGGATGCTAGAGGGAAAGCGGGTGGGGTGCAATATAAAATACCGGCCGGCTGGAGGACACGAGAAAACAACGTAGACGGACAATCTGGAGAAATGAAGGGGATTTAAAGGAGGGTAGATGGCAAACAAAGGGGCCTCTCTTTGATCTCCTGTCTATAGGGAAGTGATAGGAACAGTGCCGTTTCTCTCACACACTCCTCTCGCCTTTAGGACTGTACATTTGTTTTCAATTTTAACAGTTACATTGCATGCTTTCATTATACCATTGTCTAAAATATTGCGGAGGCCCTAACCGTTGTAATTTATCTTTTGTGCTATATAATTTGGAGCTGTTCAGGCCAGAAAGGAACATCTGTATCGAAAGGTTGAACTTGACACAGTTTAGAGTCCTACACTGGGCCTGTTCTAAGGTCAGTTTCCTTATAAACTTCGTTATCACTGTTGGTTTTATTCATTCTATTTGACATATTAAGCTTCTGTATCTTGGCATAAAGGACACAATATTGCAGCATATTGGCAAGCTCATTTGCTTTTCCCAGCTAGTGTTGTGTCCAAATATCAATCCCCAGGGATAAACACATGTATATCGACTGCAGGAAAATGAAGCTTAGCAGCAGGTGGCCTTTTGCCGCCTAATGAACATGGCAATCTGTTACTATCACCACGGCGCTTTTCACCAGACAATTAGGCAACTAAGCATGTAATTATTCAGGCCAACGAGAAGAGGCTCTCCTCTAATTTCATCTTTTCATTGCTGTTTACTCACCCACACTCCCCTCATTAGCGAGAGATTTTCCAGTCTATGCTAATTGGTTTCAATAACATTCATTTCAGTTGAAAGAGAACGATTCCGTTAATTGAGAATCGAAAGAATCTTTTCATTTTAAGTGCGTCCTGCTATGGAAATCTGAATACTCTCAACAGGTTCGAGCTAATGAAATTAAGTCGCACAGCCATTAATGGTGTGTAATAGAAATAAAGTAATTTCTTTTCATTGAAGCATGTGCTATAGGTCCAGAACAATTAATACAGCTTGAAGAGGGTAGTAACTTGGAAAAAAAATAGATTGAGGATAAACGGGATGATTTCCCTTCAAATGGCTTGTTTAATTCTTGGTTGAAACCCCTTGTCCATTTGGTGCCACTTTCTATGTATCTAAGGTGAAGAGAATTCATTTGTAAAAGGACACTTATCTAATTGTATATGAAAAGCCTGTTGTTTCCTATAGTGGCCACTTAAATGTGTCAAGATGACTCAATTGGTTAGCTGTGTTGGATATTTTAAACTGAATGTGCTTATAAAAATTTTACAGAAAAACAATTAGTCAACCTGAGGATTATGTAGTATGAGCATATTTACATGTGTGTGATTTAGAATCGTACCAAGCCCTATGTCACAGCTATTATGGCTTGATGGCCCTTGGAATCCATCACAGGTATTATGATATTCAGGCACTGCAGTGTCAATTCCAGGAACAGGCAGGGGCAGAATTTTTAAAAACGAGGTGCTAGCAAATGTATTCATATAAAAAACATGCCCCTCCAAATAAACTGAATTATCAAAGAAAAATCTTAAATGTAAATGAAATAAAGGGCTTTATTTTGGGCTGCCTGTTATAATTCCATATTGACAAGGTACCCCGATTAGAAGACTAGTAAATTTTCTTGCCAGCAAGAATTCGTTTCTTTTAAAGCAAATCTCTTCCAGTTTCAGAGGGTGAAATATTGAATATATTACTTTCACACATACAAAAAATGTACCTATATCATGACACTTTTACCAAAATTCTCATATCTTATTTGGTTGTTATTTTTTTAATGGAATAATCAATATGAAAACCATTTGGGTTGCTGTCAGACTAGCTGCCTGTGTATCAAATTCCCTTTCCTTCTCATACACAAGAACCAGAGTTCTGCTGTGGCCATTAGTGTATAGTACAGGTCTGCCTGTTTCTAGAAGCTCCTGTGGATGTCGGTTGGCGGGTGAGTGGGAGCGTGGGTGGGGTGCTGCGTTATGCAAATGTAATGTCTATTTTTTTTTTAGTTAGATTCAAAAATGCATAATGGGGTCAGACTTACAAAATAATACACTGCCTAGTGTTATGAATATTTCAAAGAATTATTTCTTTATTTTGTGCATAGCTCAGAGTGCTGACATTTGATTTATAGCTGCATGGATGTACCTGGGGTTGCTAAGGTTACCCAATTTCATTCACCCATAGATATTTGAGATCTACATAATGCCATCACATCCTCCACTGCATTTCAAAGTGATGTTGATAAATGGTGCCTTCCTTAGATGATATTTCCATTTAGATGTGATATATCTCATGATTTCTGTCTTTTAAAATATTGTGGTTGATGAAATTTTACATTATGTGCATATACAGAAAGCAGGGATACATATTTTTTCAGTTTTAAAGGTTTGAAAAACTATGAAGTGTGCGCTTCCCCTCCCCCTTCCCCGCCCTGCACCTATTCCCATATGTTGAGGCTTACCGTGACTAATATTTAGTTCTTTATTTTTCTTGAAAAAAAACCACCTTATTGTTTGTCTTATGTTTAGAGATATAACAAAAGACTGGCTAGTCACCTGCAATCATTTTTATGATGTTTTATATCTTTGTAACAAAGGCTTAAGGTTTTCTAAAAAATGAAAACATCTTTTGAGATTTTGATAACAAACCTATGGAAGTTATTTTTTTCAACAGATCTTTTTAGAAGTAACACTTATTAGATTCTCTATGTGTATATATATATGTACATGCATGTGCATACACATGGACACATGCATGCATATATATAATTTATAACATATATGTTTTGTTACTGCTTACAATGACCACTGACCTTGTAGCTTGTAATGTATTCCAGTCCTAGAAAGAAGTCTGGTTCAGGGTCTCCTAACTTCAAAGGAGTAGGAGATTAGACCTATGCAAGAAAACAGTTAAAAACTAAAAATATCCATAAATTTTGGGGAGAAGAATAGACCTGGCTCCACAGGGGAATAAAGTTGCTCGTGGGGAGAGATGAACACATACAAAGAGTCACGAGCCCCTCTTATGAAGGACTAATTTGTGGTTTCGTTTCTCCCTAAACAGCTGGGTTGAATTCTGAAAAATTAGTTCTTTACTTCCCTCGTCTGAGTGGCAAAACAGTAACGGATAAGGTTGGCATGATGAAATGCAGGAAGGACGTATAGGGGCCCTTGGACTATGTTCCTTGGAAGGAAACAGACTGGCTAGCCATAGAGGGTGAGAGGGAGAGGGTGGAGCAAGGGGGCGGTTGGGAGCAGGGGAAGCTGGACCAGAAGGGCTGGGGGGGCAGCAGTGGGGAGAGAGCAGCAGCAGAGTGCACTTGCCAGCGGTGGGTTGCCGGGGGGGGGGGGGGGGGGGGGGGGGGTTGGGGGGAGGGGGTTGAAATGGGTGGCAGTGTCAGCCCCGCCCCCAACAAGGTTCTGTGTTACGAATGTTTTCAGAAGATGACAGCAGGGTGGCCTGTAGACCTGCTGTGTGAGGCTGTTGAAAATGTTATGAATTACCTGTAACATTTAAAGATGGGAAGATTTCACAGAAGAGTTCTGAGTTTTGGATTCTTCTCAAAACCAGAAGAGCTGGTAACACTGGATCAGCATTGCCGGACGGAGCAAGTAGATGGAGCTGAGTAGCATCTGAACTCTTAACAAGACTATGCCTCTCCAGATTGCCACAGCTCCCTGCTCCTCAAACCCAACTCCTTATATTAACATGTCTAGTTCCTTTGGGCAAGTGAGTGCACTTCTGCTTGGCTCTTTGAACTCATGGGACTTTGCATCTCTTTGTTCTGCTCTATGCCTAATGCCTGACAGATAGTAGATGATCCGTAAACACAGCTATACCTTGGAGATATTGCAGGTTTGGTTCCAGGCCATGGCAACAAAGTGAATAGCTCAATAAAGCCAGTCAAATGAATTTTTTGGTATGCCAGTGCCTATAAATTTTATGTTTATGCTATATTAAGTTTGTCTAAAAAAACAGTGTATCTGCCTTAATTAAAAAATACTTTATTTCTAAAAAATGCTAACCATCATCTGGGCTTTCAATGAATTGTAATCTTTTTGCTGGCCAAGGTTTGTGCCTGGATGTTGATAGTTGCTGACTAATCAGGGTAGTGGTTGCTGACCGCTGGGGTGGCTGTGGCAATTGCATTCTTAAAATAAGACAACCGTGAAGTTTGCCATATTGATGGGCTCTCCTTTCATAAGCGATTTCTCTGTAGCATAGGATGCTGTTTGATAGCATTTTAGCCCTACCAGAACATTCTTATTTATTTATTTATTTATTTATTTATTTGAGACACACACACGGAGAGAGAGAGAGAGAGAGAGAAAGCACAAGTGGGGAGGAGGATCAGAGGGAGAGGGAGAAGCAGATTCCCCGCTGAGCAGGGAGCCCGATGTGGGGCTTGATCCCAGGACATCCAAGGCGGATCATGATCTGAGCCAAAGGCAGATGCTCGACCGACTGAGCCACCCAGGCATCCCTCTACCAGAATTTTCAAAATTAGAGTCAATTTTCTCAAACCCTGCCGCTGCTAAGTTTATGGAATATTCCAAACCCTTTGTTGTCATTTCAACAGTCTTTAACGGCATCTTCATCAGGAGTAGTTTCCATCTCAAGAAACCATTTTCTTTGCTCATCCCTAACAAGCAACTCCTCATCTGTTAACATTTCATCATGAGATTGCAGCAATTTAAGTATAATAATAATGGAAAAGTTTGAAATATTGTGAGAATTATCAAAATGTGACAAAGACACAAAGTGAGGAAATGCTGTTGGAAAAATGGCGCCAATAGACTTGCTTGACACAGGGCTGCCGCAAACTTTTAATTTTTATAAAATGCAAAATCTGCGAAGTGCAATAAAGTGAGGTACAGTGAAATGAGGCACGCCTGTATTTGTTGAATGAATGGAAGATAGCACCTTGTTGTATTATGTACATATAGGCCCATCCTCCATGGGAGATTGTGAGAGCTTGTAGGGTGAGGGCTGTCTTATTCTTCGTTGTATCTTCAGTGCTCATACAGCACAGTAAATAATAAACATGGGTTCAGTGTTACACATATTTTGTGAGGCTGAACAATTGCTCTCCTTATATAGGGGAAGAATAATACAATTGAGAGATGGAAGACAGTAGGTCTGCCAAGCTGGTGGCCACTATCAGCCAGCAAGAACAGCACGCTGTCCAGGTTAGGATGCCAAAGGGGCGCTGGCCTCCCAGTGTGGAGCACGTTCCTCAGAGTATGCTGATCTCTTTTGGTCTTTAGCTTTCAGGCTGCCAGAGAAGGCTTCTGGAAGCCTTATCCTTTGTCCTCCTTGGGTGGATGCCCTTTCTACCTTTGGTGTCATTTTTCTTGGCTCTACTTGACCTGTCTGTGGACTCCTTCTGTTTTCCCTTTAGATTAAGGTCACTTTTTACCCTTTCTTTGCCCCTTACCTGTCTGATTACTCATCCCTTCATTTCCCCATGTAGCTATCTTCAATTTGATGATTCCCAATTTTGTGCTTTTCTGTTACATGTTTGGTGAGGATTCAAGGTGGAAAAAGGCGTAGTTATGGTGGGAGTGGAGGAGAAGTAACTGGAATTATACATTCACCTTTAGTGGTCTATTCATAATTCCTGAACAAGACCACTCAGCAGTAAAACTGGGAGGTCATCAGGTGCACAAGCTCCACACCAGATTTCTGGGGTTTGTGTTCTGGCCCTGCCTCTTATTAGCTCTTTGACCTTGGATAAGCTATTTAAGCTCTCTGGCTTCAGTGTCCTCATTTGTAAAGTGAAGAAAATAATAGTGCCTATGAATGGTGTTATTGTGAAGATCGAATGAATAAATATATGTATGGTGCTTGGAACAGTGCTGGCGTATGAATGCTCAACAAATGTCGGCTGTTACTGTCTTAGCCACTTATTTACCCTCATTCCCAAGCCTTTCGGGTAGTTCCATGACAACCAAATCACCAGTTACACAAACTCTCTTAAATATTTTTATAATCTTGGGGCATAATAAAACATATTCTTTGAAGAGAAGTTTTTAAGCTGGATTGAATAAGAAGAATAAAAACTAGCTACGCATCTATAATATTTATGTCCAGACATTAGTGGTGATATATAAGGGTCTTCTAGAAGTCTCTCCAATGATACTTTTTAATACAGATGCAGATCCTTTCTCTGCAATCCTGAAGTTCAAAAGACCCCCCAAATTAAAATATTTTTCTCCATATTCTTTGGCAGCAAGGTCTGACCTGCATTTTATGGTCAAACCTTCCCTGAGCTGGCAAAAGGCTGTTTTCAGTGTTTGTCCCACTTAGGGTAAATAGTCTATATTTTCTGCAAAAATATTAACATACTTGATTATGAAGTGGTGTCCCAAACTCTACCCTCAGTGTCCCAAGATATATGATATATGCACTAAATTACATTTCTAAAATTTAAAAGTTTTGAATTCCAAAGCACTGTGTATCCAAGTGTTTGTGGGCCTACATAACCACATCTGCACTCTTGTTTGGAACAGAGAGACACTATCTTTTACTTCCTTTTTACCACCCATTTCTCTGCATCCTAAGCACAGCGCTCTGGATCACCTGTTCATTTAATCAATATTTACTGAATGACTACTAAGTGCCAGACACAGTTCTAGGCTCTCAGATACAGTGAAGAACAACGCGGGCCTTGTTTTTGTGGGTTTTATACTGTACCTGGACAAGATGCTCAATAAAGGAATAAGAACATCTCAGTGTTTTGAAGAAGATAAAATACAATCATGGGGTGGGCAGTTACTCCGCATAGGGGCTGTGCACATGCGTGTGTGTGTGTGTGTGTGTGTGTGTGTGTGTTGTGTGAAGTCACTTTAGACAGGCTGGTCAGGAAGACCTTTTCGGGGGAGGTGACATTTGGACAGAAACTTGAATATTAGAACAAAGCAACCATGCAGTGAGCTGGACAAGAGTGTTTCAGGAAAAGCAAACAGTAACTGTAAAATCCCCAAGTCCAGAGTAAGATTTACAGCTTCCAAAAGGGGAAGAAGATATGGGTGCTTTGGGGAACACTGAGCCATGGTGGGCAAAGGTGCAAGATGTGGTCAAATATGATTTCATATGCCTTGTGGGGAAGAGAACAAGTTTGGATTCCATTCTATACATAATGCAAACTGTTGGAGGCTGTTAAGGGAGTGACATAGCAGTTTTTTTTTTCCAAAGATCATGCTGTTGAATGGTTATTGTACATATGTGTTGTCAGTATTTGTGGAATGAATGATTTAGTTATATAATTACACTTTGAATACAATGCATAGGTCATCTGCAAGTAATAGAGCCCCAAATAACAGTGACTTAAATGAGATAGTTGATTTCTCTTATGCATAAGAGTGAGGAGGTAGGCAATCCAGGGCTGAAAAGGGGATTTGACTAGATGAAAAACTTAAAGTGCAGTCCCCTTTTAGATTTCTGGTCCAGTATCCCTAGCTTAGCCTTTATCCTTTGGTCTAAAATAGCAGCAGGAGCTCCAGTCATTGTATCCACCTTCCAGGCAGCATAATAGATAAAGTGGGAAAGGACATATGTGAACTGTTCCGTAAGGAAGCTTTCTGGAAGCTGACATGTGACACTCTCTGCTTACATCTCATTGGCCAGAACTGAGTCACATGGCCCTACTTAACTGCAAGGAAGACTGGGAAATGTAATGCCCTTTATTTGGGGCAGCTAGGTGAGCTAAAGCTCAGGAGTTTTAATACTGTAGAAGAGGGAGAGCAGATATTGAGGGCCCATTCAGCAATCTCTCTGGCATATATGATCTTGATATTAATCTCAATCACAGTTCATTAAAACTGGAAGTGAGATAGAGATTTGCTAGGTCAACCTCTCCTACCGTACCATTTATATAAACCCTCTTTCTAACAGGCGCTTGAACTGAGCTCCAGAGACTAGATATGAACCTGTGGTGTTGCTCCCCTCCGTCCCCCCACATAACAAACAACAGCCAGGAGAATTGGGTGGAATGGGTGGGGGTTTGCATATTTAAAAAAAAAATGTCCCTTCAAAAGCCAAAGAAACTCAAATCTAAAAGGTTACTGTTGAGGAAGCTCATCTATTAGTTCCCCAACAGAGGATCTTCAAGGTCATGATTAGCAAGTAGTAGGTGTAGACCAGGCATAGGCCTTTAACAGGTGGGGTCTTCCAGCTCCCAGAATCAGTTTTTGTTTTTCCCCCTTTCTTTCTTATTTTTAAAAATATTCATGCCCTGATGAGCAACGAATTCCCCGGAGCAGAATGGAGATGACCCCATGGAGCACTGGGCTCTGTTGATGGGAATTGCTTTTACCTTCTGGAAAGAGAATAGGCCACAAAGGATCAATCTTTTCTCTGTTGTATCTCTTTCAAGTTGAACTGCATTGGACAATGAGTGGATTAAAAAAAAATCCTGTGGCCTGGTGTGCCTCAGATGTATTTGCCAATTTTAACATCATTCTCTAAGTTATATAAAACTGGAGAATAAATGCCCAAGCCTTCTGTATGATGAGCAGTTTACTTCCCAGGCAGGGATCACATTTGTAACAAATCTCCTCGGAGATGCATTTTGTAAGTGAAGTGAAGAAATCATTAGCAAAGCAATATTTGAAGAAGCAGACTGGCCCAGTTCTGAAAGCAATTCTATTTTAACCTTTAAAAGATATCATTTTACTTACTAGGCTGCTTATTACAATTATACAGTGTTTTTCTTGGCCCCTGGCTCCATTAAACATATGTTTTATAGCAAGTTCTCAATTACATTACCCTGACAGGGCTGGCTCAGAAGGACATGTTATAAAGGAGAGAGACTGCAAAGTGGTAAACTGGCCCTCGTTAAGTTTATAGTTTTATTACCTTGTTTAGGGCACTTTTTCTTCCCTTCCTCTCACCAGCTTTCTTTCGTGACATTTAATTTATAAGAAGCAAGGGGCCACGCTCGTCCTCCTGCCTGGCGAGCTTGCTTCCAAGGGGCATTCGAAGGATGCGCATTTAGTTCCATTATGGCCCTCCCACCTACCCACGTTCCCCACCCGCCCCCTCACCTAAGTTGGTTTTCTTCCCCTGAAGGTTATCTCCTCTGTCAGTACCCTTTCGGTGTTAAACATCAGTGGACTGTGCACTTTGGTCTAAGACTGGTGGCTCTTAGATGGAGAAGAGATCTTCATAAGCTTGCAAAACGCACTTAGATCAACGGACGTTTAATAAATGATGTGCATTACCTCTTCCAGCTGCCGGTTTTGCTGAGCCATGTGAGACAGCTCCTCTGCCCCAGCCCACAGTCAGCCTCTCGGAGAGGTGAGCTGGATTCACCGCAGCACTCAGGTCAGCTGAACTATTTTAATTTACAGAACATTACACATGCATAAATGTATTTATATCTCCATACTCTGACAAGGGAATTAAATCAGCTTGAATTTATGTAAAATGTGTTACCGTTATTGGACGTGGAAGGAACGTTGTGCTAAGATGCACAAACGTCATCTGGCCACTGCTAATTATAAGCATGTAAAAAATGGCTGGTGGTTGCTTCTGAACCCAGACAGAATCTATGGATGGTGATTATGAGGAGCTATTATATATTGATAGGTTAGGATTTATTACTGAAAGTATAAGCCAATTGCTCTGGATTGGATGGTAGTCGGACACTGGGGAATGGGTCTTGGAGCTGTTAGCCCAGGGTAATCTATCAGGAGGAGGGGAGTGTATTCTATCAATTAAGGAACAAGCCATTCTACTGATTTGCTATTGGCAGACTAATAGAGGTAATGGGCTTCCTAGACAGTCCAGGTACTGTATAGCCGAGTTGGGGAAAATAGTGACATTAGACAAATAGAAGAGCAGTTCATTAAACCTGAATGAAGGCTGCGATGGGGCGAGAGAGCTGGAGGACCCTCAGCTCTGGCATGTCCTGTGTGGGGGCCTCTCAGGCAGGGAGAGGTGGCTGAACCAACAGGAGTGTGGATCCCTTTGCCACTGATACGTGCAGCAAACTGGGATATTCATGGGATATTCACAGGAACCCTTTGGTGTGGAAGGGTCTTAGCGGTGTGTATCACCAAGCTAGTGCCACAACAGTGCTGCATTAAAAACAACCTCGACATCTTAGTGGCTTAAACAACAAATATTTATCATGGGTCTGTGGGCCATTTAGGGGTCTGGCTGATCCTGGCTCCGGCTGCAGGGCACATCTGGCTCTCTCCTGTACATCTCACGCTAATGCCCAGGATGATGGGGCAACACCGAGTTAGAGCCTATCCTCATGGCTTTGGCAGAAGCACACAATTCCAAGTTGGACTCTGCAAGCACTTTTCAATCTCTGCTAGAGTCATATCCACTGCCATCCCATCGGTCAGAGGAAGTCACACCAAAGGAAGTCAAGCCAAAGTCCGGGGGCAGGCAAGTATACTGAGCTCATGAATGTATACCTTTATTATGGGGGAGGAAAGAAATGGGATCAGCAATCTAATCCCTCACATACTGGATTTGTTACATGGCACTTCCTGCGGTTGCGGCTGACTCTTCTTCATCCACCGCTGGGCAGTGCCACACTAGTCCCTTTGTCTTGAGAGGCAGAGTTTTTATTCTTTTATCTGGCTCCTCCTCGAGTGGTTGCAAAGTTTGTGTATACAGTGGCACATATACCAACATGGCTTGTAAAGTTGAACCCGATTTTTAGAACGAGAAATTTGCACTACTGCCAGTGTTTATGGTGTAAGTTACCGCAGTTGGCCCCTCAGCTCTCCCAAATAGGCCTCCTACTTCAAAGGTCAGGAGGGTGTAGCTGCAGCCCCGCTGAAGTGAGGTGGAGAGGACTGCCAGGGCCACCGCCCTCAGAAGGGAGGGTGGGGGAATGGGGCTGGTGAGCTCTTAGTCCCCTCGGGTCCCAGGGTATATGTATATATTAGTGCTAGTCTACTACACTGTTAGCTAAAGTTTACCTGAACATAAACTCCGTGAAGACAGAGATTTTTTGTCAGCTGTGTCCATCGGCCATCATTCCTGCACTATAACCAGCTGTTGGTGCATAGTGGGCTCTCAATATGTATTAATTGAATGAGTGAATGACAATAGTGAAAGCAGAGAGTTCTACTTCTGGGGTGACTATGGCCTATAATGATGTCCAAGCTTAGGCTGTACATAGCAAGCTTATAGCTTCTTTCCATTTAAGGGGTTGGAGGGGTGACCTTGCAGGGTTGGGGAGTGAAGAGGAAGGGACCGTGGAAACTTGGCTTGGAGGCAAGGGTATAGGGAGGCTAAAGAGAGGGCTAAGAACATCTGCTCTTCGTTCTGCCATTAAGTCGCAGGTGTCTTGCAGCTCACTGTCCCCTCCCGAGAGACTTCTCAACTGGCCCTTCTGTAAGGCCTGTAGAAACTGCCAGGCCACAATAATAAAGCATGAAACATGTTGGAGCAAAGAAGCCAAAAGAGGGGGCATCTTGATTCTAGCAGGCTAAGCAGAAATTATGACTTGTTTGTAGGGGTTAGGGAAGTAAAAGCCTTAGGTCTAGCCTGGCTGCAGTGAGTAGGCAAACAAGGGGGTAAAATAGCAAACAGCCGGAAGGGGAGGCTCGACCACACCGTAAACTTCTCCAGGGCAGGACCATGCTTTTTTTCAATCTGGTCACTTTAGAGCCCAGCCCAGAGCCTGCCACATGGTAGGTGCTTCATAAAGAATAACACCATGTGGTACCATCTGGAGGGCGATCAGGGAATGGGAGAAGAGCAGCTGGGAGGGAGAAAAGGAGCCGTAAAGTTGGACTGACCTCAGGCGCCAAGATTTTTCTGGTTAGAATGCAATTTCCTGGCTTTCCCCCAATAAATAGAACAGGCTGTTTGGGACCACACTTCTAAGCACACACAACAAATTCTATACCATCCGCACATTGTAGCCCACATTACTTGAACAAGGCTTCTGGTTGAATCACACTCTTTTCTGCCTCTACCGCCTCCTTTCTCAGCCCATTCCTTGGGAGATTTCCATGCATCCCGGATCCGAATTCCTGAGACTCGTCGTTACCTCCTCCTCATGTCCCTTAGCAGCTCTGAGCTTTGGGTTTCTCCACCTGGCAACTCCCAGACTCCTTATTATCGATTTTTCCCAAAGTGTCCTCCTCAAATTTCCCCAAGCCCCGCTCCTCCTTCTAGAGCCCCTCTCTTAATTAATTGCTCCAATCCCCTGAGGTAGCTTGTCCTCTCGTTCCTCATCTCATGCCTAATTAACAGCATCCTGTCGTTTTTTTGCCCTAAATATTTCCTGAATCCATTTCCTGCTCACCAGCCCCACGAACGCTGCCCTGGCTCTGGTCCTCTTCTTCATCGCTTGCTGGTACTCTCCCGCTTAGCTGACCACCTGGTCCCCTGCCTCAGGTCTTAGCCTCTTCCTGTCTGTCCTCTTCAAGGCTGCCAGAGGGCCCTATTTAAAATGCAAATCCGGCCTCCGAGGTCCCCCTTCTCCTGTCACCTCCAGGGTAAGTGTAAGCTCCTTAAGAGCACGGGAGGTCTTTCCTGCCTGCCCACCTTCTCAGCATCAGCTCCTGCTGTTCCTTGACTAATACTCAGTGCCCTGGAGGCTTTGAATGATTTAGGGTTTGTTCTCTGCACACACTTTTGTTGTTTCAAGTCTCTTGGCCTCTTGCTAAGCTGGACTGCCCTCTTGTCAGCTGCTTTTTTTTTTTTTTTTTTGGCCTGGGTATCTTCTATTTACCCTGCAGCTCTCGGCCATGGTGCCATCTCTTCTGAGTGGGGCGAGGTGTTCCTTTTCTGGGGCCCCATGGCATCTGTGTGATCCTCAGTGATATTTAAATTCACGTCTTTACCCTTCTGCCATCCTCACCAGGCTACACACCATTCAAGGACGGGGCTCTGTTTTATTCATCTTGTTCTCTCTGGCACCCAGCATAGCACCTGATACATAGAAGATGCTCAGTAAATATTTGTTGGGCTGACCAGATCTGACTGGGCAGTTTCCTTGTCTTTCTTAACTCTGATTTACCAGCCTTCAGTGATAAGTCAGACTGAGGTGGAGGTTTTCTTTTGGAGCCTAAAATTGGTACATTTGTCATTGTACACTTAACCAAAAAAGAAAAAAAAAATCAACTTTGATGTTTTTGGAGGCTATATTTGAAGTTGAAAGGTTGACGTATGCATCGTGATATAAAGTAGTGGTCTTTTCAAATGATTTTGCTTCAACCTTCCCAATAAAACAAATGAACTGTGTTCATGGGATTTCGATGTGCTGGTTTTTCTTTGACACTAAAATGAAATGAATGTGCAAAGGCACAAAAACAGTATGTATCCGCAATTGGATAAAAGCTCACCTTTATCTCCCTTTGACCCTTTTATTTTCACAATACGAAAGAAATATTAAAAATGGTTGGGGCTGGCGAATTTTAGAAAAGCCAACAGTTCTCACTCACTTTGCACCTGGGTGCCCTCGCGTAACCTTGAGCTCCTCTTCCTCTCCCCTCTGCAAACACTTCCCAGAATTGGCTTCCTTGTGCTTTCTGAAGCCCACAGTCGACAGCCACACAATGGAAAGCCCTCTGCTACATGATCTTTTCTTGGAATCCAGTCCCCTGGGGCTGGTGTGGGCTTGATCTCGTCATCGATCAATGTCTCTGGGGGAGAGCTGCCACAGAAATGTCCGCAGGAACCCTGGCTCGCCTCCCTGCCAGACCAGACAAGAGGGGCTTTGAGCAGAGGCACATCCAGGTTCTAACGCCAGGAAGGTGGTCCTGGGGGACGTGGCGGGGGGTGCCGTTCGGTGGTGTGGAAGGAAGCACAGAGAAAGCACCCGTCTTTGACTATATTCTCTTCACTGTGTTTCTTTCACACTGTTTTATCTAGGATCACAGTCAATAAGCACAAGGGCCACCTATTACCTAAAAATTGTTGAAAAGCTACTACTTTTGGAGAATAAGCTCAAGGGAAACCACTGACCCCCTTGTTTCCCTCTAGATTTGCAAAGGGCCTGGGGGATTCAGCTTTGGGTATGAGTTTGTGTAAGTGTGTGTGAATGTGTGGGTCCGTGTGTGTGTGTGTGTGTGTGTGTGTGTGTATGCTTATGTGAACGTATGTGTGGGTTTGCAAAGTGTGTGTTTGTGCATGTTTGTAAGGACATGTGTTCATGTGAATGTATGTGTGAGTGTGTGTGTGTGTGTGTGTGTGTGTGTGTGTGTATTTGTGAGTGTCTGTCTGTCTGGAGATACAGTGTCTTGAGAAGAAACTCCCTCCCTCCGCCTCCAATTGTTCTCCTTCTACAGTGTTCTATGGTGGCAGCACCATGTGACTAACTCCCTCGTGATCTCCATCATGTCCCCTCCCGCCATCCAGATAAGTCTACACCCAGGTACAAACACGTGCTTTTGACTCCTACTTCTAACCAGGTTTGCCATCTCCAAGTTATTTTCGTGGACATGTGCTAGAGCTGCCTCTGGTCTTGTAATGAGTTATTAATGACAGGAACCAGGAAGAAAGGAAGTATCTAGCTACAAGCCCTGGAAAGCCACTTGAAAGAGTAAGTTGGCTTAAAATAGTAGATAGCTGTAGGGTTTGGGGAAAGTCTCTGGGCTTGAGAGATGGTAGCTGTAATCTTTTATAAAGGCCCTGTAGCCATAGGTCTGAGTGTGTGCATGTGGGTAATTAAAGGCACTGGTGGGGTCAAGAGACACTTGCTAAACAGGTGGGAAGGTGTGTTTCCAAACAATATTCCACAGCAGTATCTTCCCTCCTATGTTTTTTTGCAATGTCATCTTGTCATTTGTCTATTTGTCCTCCCTTTGAATCTGGGCCAAACTGTGATCTATTTTGAACAAAGTAATGTGACAAAAGTGACACCACATAACTTTTGAGGCCAGGTCTTAAGAAACCTGCAATTGACCTCTTCACCTCTTGGAGCCCAGCCTCTATGCTGTGAGAAGCTCAAGTCATGTGGAGAGGCCCTATTGAAGGAGAACTGAGGTCCTCCATCAATAGGTCGCACTGGCTTCCAGATGATGTCCGGCACCACCTGCCTGCCACAGGAGTTAGCCATCTTAATGCTTCAGCCCATCTGAATCTCTGCATGACTCTAGCCACAACCAGTACCACCTGGAGCAGAAGAATAGCCCAGCAGGGCCCAGGCAACCTGCAAAATTATGAGCAATGTTAGGAATGGTCAGTTGTCCCTGGAAGACAGTAATTTTTGAGGTGGTTTGATATGCAGCAACAGATAACCAGTTTATTCAGTGGGTTGCTCCTATAGATTGAGCTGGGTAGAAAACGGGCTTTCTTCACAGTTGCCAGAGAGTGAGCAAAAATTAAATTATGTAGAAAAGGCAAATGATAGAAGGCACATTTCATTCATGTTTTTCTTTATGGGGAAGCAGTCTTCAAATCTTTAACCTTCATATGATACAGAATAGCTAAGGGAAAATGTTAATAGTGGTCATTTTTGAGTAATGGCTGCTTACCTATATTAAATGTTTCTACAGTGAACATTTATTATCTCTGTAACAAGATAAAATATTACTAAAAACAGCTAACGGGCTTCTTATTTAGTTTTTCTGAAAATGGACTAGTACTTTTTTTTTTTTTTAATGGACTAATACCTTAAGGCATGCTGCACCTCACACTGTGAGGAAGGCAGGGGAATTTTTTCTCTGACAGCATTAGCTTTTCCTTAATTACTAGGAAGTTCTAATGAGGATCTCATTTGCCTAGTTTTCAATACTCAAAAATCCTTTTTATTTAGAGTGAATAGATTTAAATTATACTTTGTCAGCTTGAATGTGAAATCCTCCTTTTGAGTCAGTCTTAGTTAAGTTAGATCATAGATTTAGATGGGTTCAGAGAGAACAGCCCATGGGCTGGCAGGGTGCAAGGCACAGTACATTATTTTTGTTCTACTTTTAGTCATTTACTACCAACATCCGTGTCAGTGAATGCCCATACATATGCTTTCCCTCTCTTCCCGGAACATGCCTAAATGGCTTTTGCAGCCACTGGCAGGTATGCTGGGCCCATGTGTCTGTGTTCTGGCAAATTGGATGACTCACTGAGACTTACTTCCATCCTCCATTCTCTTTTCTAGTTCCACAGAGCCTTGGAAGTCACAGGATGAAGATGGTAGCACCACCAGATGGAAGGGGGTCTCCGAATGACCAAGTAGAGCATGCCAACACAACCACCCACCTCAAATAACCTCCAGTGGACTTGAGCATGAAATAGCTCTTTGTTATGTCAAGCCACTGAGATTTTCTATTCCCTGAGTAATGCATATTTACAATTGTAAAGTGTTTTCATAGACATTATCTCACCTGATACCCACAACAGCTCTGTGGTCTAGGAAGGATGAATATCGTGCCCCTTTTACAGAGGAGAAAACTGAAACACAGAGAGGTAGATTCCTTGCTCAAACAATGTTTTCTGGTCAGTAAATGGCAGCTCATGGACTTGTCTTCAAGTTTAATATTTTTTTCGTCTTCCCCTACTGCCTTTCTCTAACTCAGTTCTTGTTTCCTATGTGAATTTCATTTTGACTCTAGTCTCCAGAGTTAAACATCACAGAGCGATGCTTTACCTTCCTCTTTTCCCATGAGGGAAGTCAAACTAAAGTGATTCCTCTTTGTAAAGTCAAGGTAAATTTGGCAGTCATTTCCACGTGCTCCCCAGTAACTTAAACAATGAAATGGATTGTTTATGCCAGTGTTTCGCAAAATGTGGTCTGGTAACCCTAATCCTGAGAGATGGCTAGTGTAAAAAGGACTTCTGATCAAACACTTCTGCTCAATTCTGGTTGCTATATCCATTTTGGAGATAAACCGTATTAGCATGTAAACACTCTGAGAAGTCCTGCAGTTAAAGCATCTATTCTATAGTATGACACTTCTAAATATTGTTCTGCAGAACTTAGTTTTGGTAACTTGGTTTAGATATTTAATTCCCTGAATATAGGAAATGGGATTAAAAAATATTTTGCAGTTCTCTTTTGTTCCACGACTGCATTATATTATCTTTCTCCATTCTCTTTGTTTTTCTTAATTATTCTCTAACCAAACTATTTTTAATCAAATTCCTATGTTCTCTCTCTTCATCTTTCTCCTTTTTCCCCCTCCCCTCTACCCTTCCTTTTTTTTCTCCCTCCATTCTTCTTGTCTGCTTCTTGTGATTTGTCATTGTTGTCTTCATTTTCTAAAATGTTTGGCTCCTGTCTTAGTCTCTTCAGGTGGCTATAACAAAAAAATCACAGGCTGAGTGATTTATAAACAACTGAAATTTGTTTTTCACAGTTCTGGAAGCTGGAAGTCTGAGATCAGGGTGTGGGCATGATTGAGGGAGGGTTCTCCTCCAGGTCCCTGACTTCCTGTTGTAGTTTCACATGGTGGAAGGGGCTAGGAGTTCTGTCAGACCTCTTTTATAAGGGCACTAATCCCATTCATGAGGTCTCTGGATTTCAACATATGAATTGGGGAGGGGCGGGTGTTGGGGAGGAGGTAGGTAGGCACATTCAGAGCATAGCAGCTCCCTATCTAGTTGATTGGAGAATGCTGCAGACAAGAGCCATCTGACTTTCAGTAACCATTTGACAAAATGTGTCACATTATCCTTGGACACAAAATGGATAAATGTAGGTTAAATGGATCATGGTAACTGACAGGCCATGGGGAGGTAGGGATGGTGGCCTTTAACCCCACCTGATTCAACAATTTTAGCAGTGATTGGATGAGCACATTAACAGTAAGTTGACTGGATTTATGAATGATGTGAAGAAGGAAGGGCTGGATAAATATATTGCATGCCAGGATCAGGATCCTTTAAAATATCAGACAAGGCTGAATTTAACAAGACATCATTTAACAGGGATAAATTTAGAGTTAGGCTCTTAAATCTAGAAACTTGACTGTGTAACTACAGTATCAGATGACATGACTGAGTAGGACCAAATATAAAAAAGTCCTGGGGTTTCTAATTTGGTTGTGCATTCAATATATAATCTTGTGGCTTCCATTTAAAAATGGCAAAGTAGAACATTTTAACCCTCAAAACCCACCCAAAACTTAAAAGAAAAAGAATAAAAAAAGAGAGAAAGAAAATCTTTTTATTCAATGAAACCAAAGAAAAATGGCACAACCCAAGCCACAAAGCAAGAAGCACACATGGCAAATGCTGTGGCTTCCAGGCTGAGATGTGGGAGATTGCTGAGAGTATAAATGTGGATCCCTGGATTATTTTTGGATTAGGATCTAGAATTAATGTGCCACAAGTCTGGCAGATGCGGACAACAATGCTTCTGGGAGCAAAGACAGGCCAAAGGGGTGTCGAAAATGCTTCTAGAAAGACTTCATTCCATCCAGTGAAAGATGGGGAAGACAGACTTGAAGGACAAACTTTACTGACATGCTATTTCTAATGTCTATCATGCTGCAGTTTGCTGAGAGAGAGAATGCTGGAGATGAAGGGTGAAGGGTGAAGGTAAGAGAGGAAACTGGTAATTGCCAGGTCTGAACCCAGAGAGCTTCTCACCTACTTGCTTTACTGTGAACTTCAGTAAACACTTGAAGTCCAAAAGAGTGAGGAGGAATGGCCCCAGGACAGCAGAAATAATAGATTTGGTAAACTTTATCAAAGATAAAGCTTATAATCAGTTTGTTGAGGCAACTGAGATATTACTTACTTCCTCCTTTAATGGACTTATATTTCCATGTTCTTCCATGGCTCATGGTGACAGTATTAGCTTTTAGTATAATTCTCATTCCTTGACTTTGAGCTTGGTCATGTGACTTACTTTGATAAAACATGATGCAAACAGAGGCTTGAAATGTGCTTCCATAGTCTGGCTAGCCCTGTTGTGCTCCTGTGATTGCAATGAGAATAAGTAGGCTCCAGGTAGCTACTTCCTCTTCACCTGACCCCAGAGTGAGATGGAAAAACGTTGATCTTACAGGAAGCATGAAGCCAAGCCCAGCTGAAGCAGAGCTTTCCCAGTCAACTCATAAACTAATGAACAAGTATTTTGGAAGACGTGAATTTTGGAGTGGTTTGTTAAACCTCTTTAATGCTGTGATAGATGAGTAAATACAACCATAACAATCAACGAGGACTCTGAACTTTCCAGTTTCTCCATCTTTTTTCCACTTCACTGATTCTATGATATTCTCAAACAGGTAGGGACTCCTTTCAAAAATAAGCAGAAAGGTGGAAACTATGTATCAAAATCTGTAAGGGAAAATGAGGCAAGGAACATAAACAAAAGGAATGTAATGGGTATTCCTCCATATGAGGAATTATTCACAAAAAATAGAGGTAGATTTTAAATAGGCCTCCGTAGGGGCACCTGGGTGGCTCAGCCAGTTGGGCGGCTGCCTTTGGCTCAGATCATGATCTCAGGGTCCTGGGATCGAGTCCTATGTCGGTCTCTCTGCTCAGCGGGGAGCCTGTCTCTCCCTCTCTCTCTGCCTGCTGCTCCCACTGTTTGTGCTCTCTCTGTCAAATAAATAAATAAAATCTTTTAAAAAATAAATAGGTCTCCATATTTCAAAGAAATTATATATAAGGTAATCTCTTAAAAATAGTCTGAGAAGTGATACAGGGACCAAAAAAGAGATCATGGATCATATCAATGGAAGGAGATAAAAAGAAAACTAATAAACAAGGAAAACAGAAAAAATTATAATGGGAAACTCTTATTACATGTCACATAAACTAGAATAAAATTGGCCAAAAGGTAGGGTAACATTATATAAGCTTGAGAAAATCAAGTACAAAGAACGTAAGTATAAAACTGGTTACAAAGAAAAGGATAAATGGAAATTCAACAAAGGAACAAAGGAAATTCAACATATACATAATTGATATACCTAAAAATGATAGAAAAGGTATTTAAAGATATCATAGAAGAAAACTCTTCCTAACTCAAGGCAGACATGAATCATTAAATCAAAGAGCACAGTATGTTCCAGGAAGAAATCAATACAGAACATTCATGCCAAAATATTACAGTGAATTTACCACAATTCAGGGATAAAGAGTCATATGGAGAATGAGGCTTAAAAAACACAAGAGAAATATACAAAAGGCATCAAATAAGGGCTGACTAGAGGATGTCCAACAGTTCTGCTAAATCCTTGGCTTCAGTTTTGAGCTTTAGAGATTAAATTGCCATCTAATAAAATATAAGCCAATCTTAATAAAAATCCCCTTCGAAGGTGTAAAGACAATTTTAATGTTCATTTGTTAAAATAAGTGTGGAAAAATAGGGAAGCATTTGAAAATGAAGGATGTAAAGGAAAAATTACCCCACCAGATATTAAAATATAAAATTACAATACTAAAAATCGTGAGATTCTGGTGCCAGGGGAGGTAGACAGAACTCCTGTATGGAAGAGAAATACCTGGAATTCCATCCCTACTCTTAACTGCTTAAAGATAACCTAGTTGTCCTTTAAGTTTTAGCTCAAAGATCATCTTCTCTGGAAAGTATTCTCTTTCCCCTGTATTTTCATTGCACCTTGTATACACATTCATATTTGCTTCAGGCATCTGTCTATACTGTAAGGTTCCTGAGGGAAGGAACCATGTTTTTAACTTATATCACCAATACATACAGCTGATACCTCAACAATCTGTGTTTGAAGTGCATGGGTCTACATGTATACAAAATTTTCAACTCATACAGCACTGTACTATAAATGTATTTTTCTTCCTTATGATTTTCTTGGTAACATTTTCTTTTTTCTGGCTTACTTTATTGTAAGAATATAGTATACAATATATATGACATACAAAATATGTGTTGATTATTTATGTTATTGGTAAGGTTCCTGGTCAACAGTAGGCTATTAATTGTTAAATTTTTGGGCAAAGTTAGACATGAATTTTTGATTGCATGGGGGTCAGTAATCCTAACCCCCTCATTGTTCAAGGGTCAACTGTGTTAGTTTAGTGCCTGGCAAATGGGAGATACCCAATATTTATTGAAAGAATGAGAGAAGAAGTAGTAGGTGGAAGAAAGTAATCTTGAATTACATAGACCTACTTAGAAGATGAAGCATGGAATTAATAACTTTCAAGCTGAAATTTGACATGAATTTTGCAACTATGTGAAGGTTCCCAAAAGGAGAAAAATAATCAAATAGTGAGTTATGTATTAAGTTAAACAGTGCCATTTTCCCTTTTCTGTGTTCTTTCTTGAATTGGAGGTACTGGAAACCTGGAAACTACATTTCCCCAGAATCACTACAGCATGTTCCAGGTTAGAGTTCACCAAAGAGAGGTATGAGATTCAGAAGGCAGAAGATGTGCAGAAGCTACTGTTGCTCCTGTGGCAGAAGTAGTAGGTGTCAGGCTTTGGCAGACGACAAACATGAGATTTCACCATTGGCTTGCAGATACCTCTTGTAAATCACCCATTTTAGTATTGTAGGCTGCTGGTATTTTTGGTGGCAGTTTCCTACATCCTGCACTTTCCTGATTTCTGTATGTCAATGATTAGTAAGCCTCAAATTCCCTGAATTAACTTCCTCCCTGCTCGAAACAGCCAGAGTGATTTCCTTTTACCGCCTAAATTCTGATTGACATATTACAGAATGAAATAGATTACGTGTTTTGGCACATGTTGATTTATGGAAGCTTTCAGCTTTTATGTAGGTTATAGTGAGTATGTGAGTTCTGTTTTTAGCTACCCAGCCATCATTTCCCCTCTTAACAACATTTTGACTTTTCTTTTTTGAGTATAAACATTCTTACACTGTGTGTAGTTTTGTTAGGATAGTAAATTAGGAGTCCTATTCTACTCTGTAAACTGAAGAAAACTAAGGGGTTTCTTTCTCTCGGATTCTATGCACCTAGTTTGGGCACGTGACCTAAGCTTAGCAATCAGAATCAGATTTATTCTTTGGACGTTAGACCTTGCAGAGAGTAACTAAAGGCCCAATACATTGTGGGGATGCATTTCTTTTAGCAGAAGTGACCCTGTAAGCCTGCCTGGTCATTCTTTTTGCCAAGACTCCCTAGCTGCTGATTCCTGTACATTTTTAGCTATGTTATTCAGCCTTCTTTTAGATCCCATGAGCTTTTCCATATCATCACAATAACATACATGTTTGTTTGTTATCCAAAGATGGACTCTTGCTTTCAAAGAACCTTGATATATGCATAACTTGGGAATGTCATAAAATAGGCATTTAAATTTTATTTCTTGAACATTGAACATTCTAGAAAAATACATCTTTAGATTATTTTATCAATGAGAGGAATAACATATTTATTCATAATCATAATCTTCCCTCTTATGCTTATAATATTGGTACAATGTTAACTAAGTTAGTGATCTAAATTAGATTTAAATCTAATAATCCAAATTTAATAAAATGTGCCATCACTGCTCTTAGAAATGGCAAGGGATTTTGCAAAGTGCAAGAGAATGTATTTTATCTTCACAATTAGTGGTCTCACTATTAGTGAGATCCTGATCCTGATAATTAATGTCTGCTAATGCCACAGGTGAATTATGAAGGACCCATTTCACACACAGGAATAAATGAATAATCCCACTATAAAGCCATTAAAAATGCACAGGCTGCAAAGAGTATAGGTTAATAAAGTGCCCAATAAATAAATTAAGATACTAGCCATGAATTATTGTGTTCTGTCAACATCAAATTTGTTAACCACAGTACAGCAGAGAAGATTTTCAGATTGAATTAGTGCTGTGGCTGAATTAATAGGAAGGAAGAGAGAAGGTGTGAGAGGGAACAGTGCTTCTGAATAAGGGAAGTTACCTCAGTGAGTTAGAGCTTGTGCAGTTATGAAAAGTAAAGTGTATCAATCAGCATGGGTTAAGTTATGCTGCTGTAACAAAAGCTCAAAATTTCAGTGACCTAAAACAATGAAAGTTGATTTCTCTCATATGTCACAAGTCCATTGCCAGTTAGCAAGATGCTCCTTGTCATGGGCCCAGGACGATGGAGCCATCATCAGGAGATCGCCAGTTATCATAGCAGAGGTAAAATGAAATCTCAGGGGAAATGATTCCAGGAATGAAATGCACAACTCAGATGTGACTAGGTCATTTCTGCTCCCAAGTTATTGGTAAGAGCTAGTCATTGACTCCACCCAACACAAGGGGCCAGGAAGTACAATCCCACCATGTACTCAGAAGCTAGGTCAAAATATTTGATGGCTAGATTAATGACTATGGCTTAATTTGAAAGAAAATGGCAGATAGCTTAATCTTAAATGACTTGAAAATTTTCTGGTTGGAATTTAAATGCTTCAGAACGTTAACTCCTGGCAACAAGGAGTGTAACTTAGAATTCGTACTTAGTAGATAAAGTATGAGACGACTCTTCGTACAATTTTTTTCCTTTCCCTATTCTTTTTTTTAAAGATCTTATTCATTTTTTTTGAGAGAAAGAGAAAGAGAGAGGGAAGCACGAGTGGGGAGGGGGCAGGCAGAGGGAGAAGCAGATTTCCCAACGAGCAGGGAGCCCAATGGGGGCTGGATCCAACTCCAGGATCATGACCTGAGCTGAAGGCAGACACTTAACTGACTGAGCTACCCAGGCATCTTCTTTTCTATATTTTAATCAACACTCAGACCTCATCCTTTTCTATCAAAAATAACTCTTTTCCACACAGAAGCTTAAAAATGAAGTCTAATGACCTTGGGTGGTAGAATTCAGCATTTTTATATTTTGAGGGATGGGGTAATGAGGGAACTGTTTTAAAAGCTTCTTATGAATATTAAGCAGAAATCCATTAACAAATAATTTGTTCTGTGTCTTCTTTAGGTTTCTGGTCACATGGGTGGTATTTACATTTTTTTTTTTTTACATAGAATGCTTTACATCATTTGAGTAACAATTTTATTTCAGGTGTCTGATTTTATTTTTACCCACTCATCCCTCCACTCCCCTTTAATTTTATTTATTTTTACTCACAGGAAGGAAAATGTTGACAAACCCTGAGGCACTCTTCTGGTTACTAGGCTGTAGATGGTCTCTAGCAAAAAGCTACTTGAAAAGAGCTCTTGGTATCTTTCCTTGAAACTACAGCAACAGAAAGATTTGCATGGTGATATTATATTTCACTCTTGGTTCTTTGAGTGCCAAAGCAAACCAGCTTGCTGGAGTTGTTGTTAAAGTTCATGAAAGGCGTGTTGCCGCGTATTAGATGCCTAGATCGAAGTAAGCATTAAGAAATATACTGGATTTTAACCTTAAAGTCTGTACACTTAAGAAAAGATATAGAGTACATTACAGACAAGGGTAATAAACAGAATAATTCATGACTCCCTGAGGGGGTTGGGCTTTTTTTCCAGGGGACAAGTGAATGGGAACAAAATGCCTCTCAAGCCCTTGAGGGAAGAATGTATTGTGTAGCTAATTCTCATGGGCACAACTACTACTTTATTCAATGGGAAATTGTATTTTTTTATTCGACATCTGTTTTATCACTTTTCTCCCCTTAATTATCTCTTTTTTCAACATTGCAGACCGTTTAATCATACTCCAAGCATGGAAAAACAATTGCTGGTGATCAATGGTTTGTATCCTCTCTGTCTTGATCAGCAGAGGGAAATTAATAATAAACTAGTTCACGGAGGCATGAGGACATTATTCCAACTGGTTACTGGGTGCTGGGATAGTGTAGATGCATCACAGTACAGCCCAAAGTGAGGTTCTGGTATTCTGAAACCTTCTTTTAGTGTATATAGGGCAAAAAAAATTCAGTAGATTTTCCGAAAATGCTTCAATCTTATCCTTCAGAGCAAGTGGTGCAAGCTAGTGCAGAATAATGGTCATACTCATGGTAGCGACCAATGACTTAATACCTCCCCAATACCAGCTACCCTACTAAAATGCTGGTCCTCTGTTACTTTTAATTTTTTTGTGAGGAATATTTTATTATTCCCAACTTATAAATGAGAAAACTGAATTTAAAGGCATTAGGTAACTTGCCTAAAGTCACCTAGGCTAGAGAATTTTCTGATTTTTGAGTTCTGGCCTTTACTACTCAAGCTATTTTCTTTCCTGTATTCCTCTCGTGTTGCTCTGGAATCTTCCAAAATATGGTTTTGTGTGTAGACTCTAAGCTTCTGAAACCAGACAGAATAATTAAGCCAACACTGTTTAGTCCTTCTGTTCCTAAGTCCCATATTATTTCAGACTCTGTCAGATTCTGTCATTGGGGAGTGTCTGGATCTGGGACTGAAGGCAGGATTCTTTTTTTTTTTTATTAAGATTTTATTTATTTATTTGAGAGAGAGACAGCGCAAGCACAAGCAAGGGGGAGTAGCAGAAGCAGAGAGAGAAGCACACTTCCTGCTGAGCAAGGAGCCAGATGCTGGTGCTGGGGCTCAATCCCAGGACCCCAGGATCATGACCTGAGCTAAAGGCAGATGCTTAACCGACTGAGCCACCCAGGTGCTCCTGAAGGCAGGATTTTAACACTTGCTCTATCACCCACTGATTGACTAGATGACCTAAACAAGTCATCTTTTCTGGAGGGAACCTTTGGTGTTTTTACCTAAAAAATGGCATGAATGATCCTCATCTATCTCCCTTACAAGCAAACGAAGCAAAGTTCATGAAAATGTTTGAGAAGAACAAATTGCTATATAATGGAAGCATTACATTTACAAGTATTGATTTGTTGAGGTACAGAAGTGGTGTCTAACCAGAAATTTCAGAAAGATCCTCCATTTTAAGTTAACTCAAAGCCAACCAACCAACAACAAACCAGCAGACATCAGCAACTCCCTACAGAGGAAGGAAGATGATTTTGAGAGGCTGCCTCTAATGATTCTGACTCCGTCTACATCACCATGTTTTACTACTTAGACTGATTATCACTGTCCAAATTTCATCTTCCAGTTTCAGTCTTCCCTTTTGGCATTATCTGGTATCTCAGACCCTTTGGACTCTGGGAATCTTACATACTCTTTGGGCTGTAGCTACCTCTAAGTGGGTAAAGTTGATCAGCATAGTCTCTGCTATTTTTGCTGGTAGAAAATGGAATCGTCTAAAGTCTTCTAGACTTCCCAAATAACAGTGATGTTTAGTCCCTGTGTGGTGAATGAACTTCTCTCAGAGAAGATATATCTCTCCTTTAATATGGCATATCAGTTTCTCCGTGATCTGTTTCTTCAGGAATCATCTGCCATTTCCCACCTCCCACTTTCTGCTCCAGACACACTGGACCACCTTGGGTGTCTCTATGCTGCCAGTAACCTCTGCCTTTGCTGCTTCCTTTGCCTGGAGGCCCCCTTTCTCAGCAAAACCCCTTCCTTCCCCTGGCTTACTCCACTCCAGGTTACTCTTCTGGATTTGGTTTTGGTATCATTTCTCCTGGGAAGGTGTTCTCAACCCCCTACTTGATTCCCCACTGCTCTCTGAATGTAAGTTTCTCCTATTGATCTTCACAGTGCATCCCAATAATCTCTTTATATTTTCTATCTTCCTGACTAAACTGTATGTTCCTTCAAAGAAGGTAACATCTTTCTCATCCGATGTCCTTCACTTCTACAGCGGCACATGGTGTATAGTAAGTGCTAAAAATGTTAGTTCCATGGATTTCTTTATTTAATTTGATATATTGAAATTAGAAAAATCTTTTTTTTTAGAACAATGGTTTCGGGTGCCTGTGAAGCAGTTATTTTCAGTGATTTTTTTTTTTTACTCTTCAGGCTGCATACCGCTCCCCGCCCCGGCTGAGGAAGGGGTTGTTGTAAACCTCTTTCTGACTGGGAAAAGATGAAAGAACAGAATTTTGAAATTATCTAACTAAAAAATCCTATAAGCATAGAGATCTGCTAGGTGTAGTCTAACATTAGGCATTCCTTGGAACTGAGAAAATGGGACCTGGTTATGACTTGAATTTGTCTCTTATGGGACAGAGGATGAGAAGCATGAATACTTGAAGAACTCATGTAGTCTTCCTGATACAGATCCCAAGGGTAGTTTCAACAGCCCAGAGCCTTCTTTGTGTAACACGTTACAACTGTGTCTAAGCCAAACCCCTATGTCTATACATCTATCCTTTTTACCTCTGAATATATGAACATTTCTTCCTCTTATACTTGGGTTCATAAGTTCTCCTTTTGGTTTCCTGAGTGTAAGACCACATCTAGATAGAAGAAAACAAATTAAAATGATTATTTGGATATAAGTAAGTCCCCAAGCCTCTTTTCATCAGTTGAAATGAAACTGTGGGGTTGTAAGATGGGCTGGAAATGAGCCGGCTAATTGCTTCGACTCCTCACCGTGCTCTGTGTCCAGAAAGGACAGACTAAAGTTTTTGCATTAAGACATTCATCCCTCCCTCTTCTTGCTCTTTGATTTTTGCTTCTTGTTCTGTGCTAAAGCTGCCTGCCTCCTCCCTTCTCCAAAACCATATTTCACACTTGAATACACTTTCTTCTCTGCTTTTAAAATTTTTGGTAATCAGATGATGATTTTATAGTCCTGATTTATGTTTTAGAAGTTACTTTTCATAAATAGCCCAAATGAGATCTATTTGGCCCCTGCTGCAGACCAGATGCTGGTCAGATCTGGCAGAGCTATTGATTTAATCCTGTACATTTTCATAATTGGTAGGAATCAGTTTTCCCTTTTATTCTAACATTACAGATTTGTAACAATATGTGAAACAGGCTTCATTCTTTCATGTATGGTATGGCCTTAATAAACATTTAGTAGTTTCCTGCAAGAGCATCAAATACATTAGGTTGTGGGGCTTTCATTTTGTTTTCTGTTTTTAGTAAACGAATTGGGTTAATAAGAGAGATTGTTAAAAAAAAAAAGGCGGGGGAGGAGGGCATGGGGAAACAAGAATGTATATTTTCCTTATTGAGTCTTTTCATTCTTGGTATGCATCTGACTTTTTTCCCATCTTTGAAATTCTCTTTAAGATTGTATTCTCTTGGGAAGCTCATCATGAGCCTTATTAGGAATTTCCTAGGTTGAGGCAACCCCAACTTGTGCCTAATTTTAAAACAGAGAGTTTCAACCTTCAAGTTTACTTTGGGTAGACTTGGCAATGAGTTTGGAGATAGGCTTTTCTCATGACAATTTTTACCCTGGGTGTTAGAGCCATGAACTTGCAGAGAAAAGACCTAGACTGAATCTCTGCTTTACTACTCATTTGCAACATGAACTTGGACAAATACCTGAATGGTTTTTAACCTCAGTTTTCTATCTGTAAAATGAAAATCGTAATTCATACTCTGGCTTATTCTGCAGATTAAAATGAGGCTGAGGCAATTCATACATATGGCAGTCCCACGCTTGGTACTAATTTTATGGACATTTAAAAATATTAATTTCCCCTTATCTCATTTTTTTCCCTTACTGATACTGTGCCTCTCCTCAATGGGAACAGGTTGGCCTATTGTTTACAATGCCTGCTGAGTGAGAAAGGCTTGATGCCACAGAAACACGATCATTTCTAGGAGGTAAAAATCACACGTTGAAACATGGTGTGCATTGGTTTTTTTTCTCCATATTGTAAGACCTTAGAAGGCTGGTCTGTGAATTGCCTGAAAGCTCACCCTGAAAAATCAGCTCGTAGTGTTAAATAAATACAGATTTGTAGGACTAGAAAGCACTTTAGAGGTGGTTTAGACAGAAGTCCTCATTTTTAGCTGAGAATATTCAGGACCATAGAAGTGAATGACTTGCCCACGGTTGGTTATATCAGCAGTAGATGGTTTACATAGAGAGGAATTTTTAAAATAACAATAGGTGGTAGATAGAGCCTCTGGAAGGGCCAGAGACTCACACTTGGAGGCTGTAAGACCAGAAGCAATTTCCAAATTGCACTGGTGGAGAGCTCCATTGGAGACCCAGCAGTTACTACCACAAGGCACAGGCATTATGGATGACCGCATGGGACCCTAACACTGGGCCTGTCCTATTGCCTTGTCTGGGGGCTGGATGACTTCCTACCAGGCTCCATCCCCTGTCTGCATGAGTTCCACATGGAGATTTCTTTCTTCTTATCTCTCTCTTGTCATTTGAAATATACCTCATTTGATCAAGAGCATCTAATAGTCCTAAGTCTAGACCATGGGCCTGGACCTAGCACCAAGGGAGGCCAGGAAAACCAGTTTCTGGCTTCTATCTTGGCAAGGTGGGCCTCCTGTGGTGGGAAATTCCCTAACTGGAAACCATGCTGGGCAGTTCAAATGAGCATCAAATGTTCATCACATTAGAAGATCCAGAACTGGGGCCAGGTGGCCATATGGTGCTTCTTTTACTATTCTGAAATCGTTCTTCATCAATATAGGGCCAACCCTGGTTTCAAATATGACACTCACATTTCAGTAAAAATATTCAATGTGTCAGGGCTCTGCAGGCCTCCTCTGGGGGCATCACTGAATATCTGTGGAATCTCAGTAGAGAAGTATATTAATCTCCTCCAATTGTATGTATCTTTCTATGATATTAAAATGCAAATAGATTTAGATAAACGATCAATGTTGCATATGAAATATACTTGGGCTTTCATGCAAACTTGTCTATATAATAGCTCTCATATAGCCCAATCTTTTGATTTGTATGGGTCAAAGTTAGGATTTACCTGCACAGGTTGCTTGTCCTAAGCTGCCCTGCTTTTTTCAGGAAATCAAAGAGAGAGGGAGGAGCCAATAAACTCAGGGCCACCAAATCTGATGTTGATCCAAGGTAGGTTACTAAATTCCTAGTTTACTAGCACTTAGAGAAAAGTTGATCCCTAGGACCTGTGTAAATTTGCAAAGTGGGAACTTTATGTGTTTAGACTTACTGGGAATGGCCTTGAGGTATAGGTGTGATAAGGAATACATGTGTTATTTGTATTCTACTTCAGTTCCCATGGTGACGTAAGCTTGAGAGTGAATAAGGATAAAGAGAGAGAAGGGAATGTGGAGGAAGAGAGAAAGAAAAATAGACACTCTGGAGTATTACTGACCTCTCATATCCATTTGGATTATGAGTATGAAAAACTTTAGAGCTGTGTTCTGGGTACAGATGGGAATTTCTTCATTCTGTAATCATTGCATATTTATTTTGTGCCCAGCATATGAAACTACATTTTATTTGATACCTTTTATTGATACCTTACTATGTACTAGAAACTATGCTAGGTTCTTCATACCATTTTCTATTTAGCCATCATACCATTTTCTATTTAGCCATCTTCCCAGGTGAAAATCATTACACATTTTCATAAGCCACATTGTACTTTTTTCTAGATCACTAGATTATAGCAAATGGATTTTCAGAAAAGTTAATGATTTGTCCATGTTAAATTGCAGAACTGTCCTTGTGTTTCTGAAAGTTATCCCCCTAGCCCCCATGTCACAGTCTCTTGTGAGTCCCACAGGAGGAAGTTTGTGGGACCAGGAGAAGGGGCCCCATTGAAAATGGCATTTAATCTGGATCTTGAAGGAAGAGTAAGAGGTCACCAAGGAAAAAAAGAGGGGAAAACTATTTGGAGCACAGAGAACATGAGGCATGAAGCCAAGGCCTTATATCTTAGGCTAAAAAGCTAAAGCTCTACCCTGGGTAATGAGATTAATAAGCAGGAAAAGGATACGATCACATATTTTAAGTTGATATTTTACCTAATAGCCAAATGAAATAATTAGAATCCTATTTGGATCATGCATTAGAAATTCTAGATCTTTGATGCAAAACGATAGCCTGACATGCCTTGGGATGGCATAAGCTCTGCTGCCTTTTCCAGTGGGGGAAGGCCACTCAGCTCCTGCCCCTCAGCCTCCCTTTGGGAGGGAGCTTTCCTGCTCCTACCCCTCAGCCTCCCTCTGTTGCTTTTCAACACCCTCCCTGTGTGCAAGATGGAAGCCAAGGAATAGAACAGAACTAGGAGGAACTATGAACTAATGATTATTAGTTAATGCATTTTGTGAACATGGGCATAATTAAAAAAAAACATCTCCAAGTACTACATTCTCCCTGAGTTTGACATATTAACATCCCTAAAAATAACACGGGATCATTAAGGGGAAAAAATGAACTCAGCCTGCTACCAGCTCTTAACCAGTACAACAGTCCCATGAAATGCAGGTAGAATGGCTTCCATTGTCTGGACTCTCTCGTCAAAGTCTTCCCTGAACTGACATTATGTTCCTCTCATCACTCTTAGGAACGAGGCCAGCATCCATGTCCACCTCATGCTCTGGGTTAGAAGAATGTGGGCTTACCTTTTAAAGGTGTCAGCTTTTCACTGACTTCTCAGGGCTTTGTGACAATATTGCAAGCTTCATGGTCAATCCATAGACTCACAATACCTTGGTTCTTCATCTGTGGTTTGTAACTTTTTTTCTCCCTTCAAAAAGTAGAAGAGATGTATCTGATAAAACCAAAACCACTTTTCAGCTGTCTCAGAAAACAGTAAGGCTGTAATAGTGGATCTTCAGGACAGTCTTGGTCTCAGGTTCATCCCTTGAGAACAAAGTTATTAATGCAACAATTTTCCCATGACTCTGTTTGCAGTATATGTACACTTAGTATACATGTACTGAAAGATTCTTCTAAAAATAAAAAGACTAATCAAAATACTTGAAATTGCCTTGACCATTCAGATTCCTGCTATGGTGCATTTCTTTCATGTAGTTATCTTGGACATCATCTCTGAGAAGGCACAATGACCAAGTCTTCAACATACAAATCACCCTCCCCCATGCTATCCCCCTGTCTCCTGGCTGGGTCCCTCTGTGTGCAAGCAGCAGCTGGTGCATGGCTGCATTTTCTCCTCCTGGGTCCTGCTGTAGTAGGAAAAGGTGGGGACCTTGATGTTCTGTTGGGGTGGCTCTTGGTTTCTCATCAAGAGGCTTGAAACTCAGAATTCTGAGATCTACCCGCATCTATGGAGACTTGAAGCAAAGTGTCTTCCTAAAGAGACATTACTATCATACTAGTTTGGGTGAAGTATTTCAGCTGGGCCACTTGCCAGAAAATTCCATGCTCAGTGACAAAGTGGTGAGTAGCCTTGGCTGGGAGTTAGGGAACTTTGGTCTAGGTCTAGCTTTGCCATTCATTAACTCTGTGCAGTGGGTTGTTCTCACTTCTGGCCCTTAATTTCTTTATATTGACAATACTTTGTGTAGGTCTGAATCTTTATGAAAAATTATTTGAAAACACTACAATAGTCTCCCCTTATCCATGGTTTTGCTTTCCATGGTTTCAGTTACCTATGGTCAACCACAGTCCAGAAGCAGATGATCCTCCTTCTGACATAACATCAGAAGGTCCATAGTAGCTTAATGTTATATCACATTGCCTACATCACTCACCTCACTTTAATTCATCACATAGGCATTTTATCATTTCACATCATCACTAGAAGAAGGAGGGTGAATGCAGCACAATAAGGTATTTTAAGAGAGGGGGAAAGAGCACATTCACATACTTTTTATTACAGTATATTATTATAATTGTTCTATTTTATTATTAGTTTTTGTTGTTCATCACTTACTGTACCTAATTTATAAATTAACTTTATCATAGTATGTATGTATAGGAGAAAATATAAATACGTAGGGCTCAGTACTAATCTGCAATTTCAGGCATCCCCTGAGGTCTTGGAACATAGATAGGTGGGATCAGTCTTCTTATCTTCATTTAATAGATGAAGAAACAAAGTCTTGAGTCTTATCCAAGTTTATGTGATCCTTAAGAGACCACATAAAACAACTGAAGTCAGATTACCTGCTTTTTCCATTATTCCATTCATTCATTCAAAAATTATTTATTGAGCACCTACTGTGTATATGAGGCTCTGAGGATAATACCATGGTGCATCAGGAGTAATTCCACTCTTGAGGAGCTTTCAATTAAGAATCACACCAGAGTGCCCTATAAAATGAGGAGGTGCATTAAATTGAGGTTTCACAAATTTGCCTGCTCAAAAAGATCCT
The DNA here is from genome assembly GCF_009762305.2 of Zalophus californianus. Lineage (NCBI taxonomy): Eukaryota > Metazoa > Chordata > Mammalia > Carnivora > Otariidae > Zalophus > Zalophus californianus. Next base: position 111,745,986 of record NC_045595.1, on the reverse strand, counting down.
GTGGGGTGTTTGTAAACACATACAGATTCTGGGGTTCTGCCCCAGTCCTACTGAGTCATACTCTCCAGGGGAAGATGTCCTATAGTCTGTATATAGAACATGAGTCACCCAGTGACTCTTATGAACAGACAGTTTTGAGAAGCCCTGGACTAAATGAGCCCCAAGTTCTCTTCTTTTAGTGCAATGTTTTTCATCCCTGGTTTCACTGAATCATCAAGGGGATTTTTACAAATACCATTGCCGGAACCCCATTTGTAGAGACTGGGATGTGTGTTATTGGTCATTCTAATGTACATCCAGAGTTGAGGGCCATGGTTTGTAGCCCATCATCTGAGGTCTCAAGCCTATTTAAGAAGAGTTGCTCCCTCTGAGACCAAGGGGAGAATGCTTAACCCCAAATTACCACCGGGATATGAATGTTGGAAGATATTGGTAGTGTTGTGGCATCTAAGGTATACCTGATTCTTATTATTTAATTTATTAAGAGAAGTTTCTAGCACATTAGGAGCCAGCCTCTAAATGCTTTTTTTGGTCTCTTTCAGCCTGTAGTAATCACTTCTCGATTTTATTTGATCAAGCTATGTAATCATTTAGATTGCATCTGTCTAACCAATCTTCACAATAGTTGGATTCTGAGAACCATCAACCTATTACTGTAGCGGGGATATGGCTATTAGGAAAAGTGGTGTTTTGCTTTTCCTTCTTTCAAATCCAGAAGGAGTCTGCTAGGGAATGGGGAATTTAATATTTCACTTTAGTGTGTTTTGAAGGTAATTTGTAAACCCAATTCCATCAATAAAATTGCTTGCTCCAGTGACTGCTGCTTTCACCTGTTGATATCTGATATGCAAGTGACTCCCTGAGGTCATGGGGACCAACCTGCACCTGGCTCAGTGGCCAGGTGCTCCTGGAAGTGGCCTTTCTTGCGGGTAACACATTTGCTCTGGAATGTTAATCACTTTTCACAGGGCTCAACATTTGGATTGCCTGGCCCTAGTCAGGTACCTGGAAATCACACTGCAGCCCCCTCAGGTTGGAACAGGAAGCAGGTCAGGAGCTTTGAGATGCTCTTGGGCTGTTGTTGACATATGGCCATCTGATTGAGTGCTGTTCCTCCAGGTCCCCAAGGTTCTGGGGTTCCTCCTTCCCAGTTCTCTGGGAAATGAAGAAAACTGCCCATCTCCCTCTTATCTTCCTGTTCATGTGTTCATGGGTAGGTCAAGCTGGATCTGATGTGACTTGTCCCCTTTTTTCTCTCCAACAACATTAAGTGCCATTTGATTGTTAACCAGTAACGACAGTGGTAACCATTGGTCCCAAATGATTTAAAAAACCTTTAGCCTGGCAAGGAACTGAGGTAGTAACACTGAAAAGCCCCCAGGTAGACTTATATAACACAAATGCTTATGGGTTGGTAAGTAAGTAGCCAGCACATGCTTTTCTGTTTAAGTTAAAGATTAGGGTGCTATAAACCTTGAAGCTTGTCAAGATTAAGCAGCATTGGGTAGAACAATGTGCTGTGAACACCAGCCTCCAGTTACTGGGTCCAACCACACTTTAGTGAAATGAGATTGCCTAGCTGGAGTTTCATTTGTGGGCTTGTAAGTGAAGGGCGCATGGCAGATGCTATGATTAAGATTTCATTTCCTGGTTGAAGCTACCACAGTGATCACAGCAGCAGTAGGGGAAACTCATATTTGCTGGCAGGGTTAAACAGTGAGTGGTTCTGAGTTTAATACAAAGATTTAAAACAAAAGAAACCACTACCACCACCACAACAAAAACTCATGCAGGTTCATTAAGGAAGCTGTCTTTCACATTTCTGAAATAAATGAAGCCCTTGTCTCATGTTAGTGTCTTCCTGCCTTGTTTAAAGACACCAAAGTAGGGAAACTTTGGTTTGGAGGGAACCCATTCATTCTTTCATTCATACATTTATCAAGTTTTAGATGCTGGGGATTCAGTAGTGAACAGAACAAAAAAATCCTTGCTGTCATGGTGAGAGATAAACAATTTTTAAAAAAGAAACAAATATGTCAGTTTGTGATAAGCACTACAAAAAAGACCAAAGTAAAGTAAGAGAAGTAGAAAGGGTTGGGGGAAGCTATCTGGCAAAGATCAGGGAAGGTATCTCTGAAGAGGTGACAGTGAAGCAGAGGCTTGAATGAAGTAAGGAAATGCATCCTTGCATATTTGGGGTAATTGCTGTCCAGGTAGAGGAAATGGCATTATTGAGAGAGCATCCTTGGCACATTGAGGAACAGCAAGGGGGCCAGAGTAGTGGGCCTAGAGGGGGCAGAGGAGGGAGAGTGGTCGAAGGTGTCGTTAGAGAGGAGGAGAATACACCTTTGGGAGGCTTTGAGCAGATGAGCCACATGATCTTGCTGATGTTTTAAAATGTTCCTTCTGGCTGTTGTGTGGGGTTAGGAATGTAAAGTTAGGGATAGAGCTGATAAGAGGCTATTGCAATGACACACGTGAGACATGATGGCCGCTTGGGTTCCGTGATCTGGGGGAGGTGGTCGAGTGCTTGGATTCTGGATATATATTTTTTAAATTTTATTTATTTATTTATTTATTTATTTATTTATTTATTTATTTTTATTAATTTTATTTTATTATGTTATGTTAGTCACCATACATTACATCATTAGTTTTTGATGTAGTGTTCCACGATTCATTGTTTGCGAATAACACCCAGTGCTGCATGCAATATGTGCCCTCTTTAACACCCATCACCTGGCTAACCCATCCTCCCACCCCCCTCCCCTCTAAAACCCTCAGTTTGTTTCTCAGAGTCCATTGTCTCTCATGGTTTTTCTCCCCCTCCAACTCCCCCTCCTTCATTTTTCCCTTCCTACTATCTTCTTATTTTTTTTTAACATATAATGTATTATTTGTTTCAGAGGAACAGGTCTGTGGTTCATCAGTCTTACACAATTCTCAGAGCTCACCATAGCACATACCCTCCCCAGTGTCCATCACCCAGCCCCCCCAACCCTCCCACCCCCCACCACTCCAGCAACCCTCAGTTTGTTTCCTGAGATTAAGAGTCTCTTATGGTTGGTCTCCCTCTCTGGTTTCATCTTGTTTCATTTTTCCTCCCTTCCCCTATGATCCTCTGTCTTGTTTCTCAAATTCCTCATATCAGTGAGATCATATGACACTTGTCTTTCTCTGATTCTTATTTTGCTTAGCATAATACCTTCTAGTTCCATCCACGTTGTTGCAAATGGCAAGATTTCTTTTTTTGATGGCTGCATAATATTCCATTTGTGTGTGTGTGTGTGTGTGTGTGTGTGTGTGTGTGTGTGTGTGTGTGTACCACAGCTTCTTTATCCATTCATCTGTTGATGGACATCTTGACTCTTTCCATAGTTTGGCTATTGTGGACATTGCTGCTATAAACATTGGGGTGCACATACCCCTTCGGATCCCTACATTTGTATCTTTGGGGTAAATACTCAGTAGTGCAATTGCTGGATCATAGGGTAGCTCTATTTTCAACTTTTTGAGGAACCTCCATACTGTTTTCCAGAGTGGTACCATACTGTTTTCCAGAGTGGCTGCACCAGCTTGCCTTCCCACCAACAGTGTAGGAGGGTTCCCCTTTCTCCACATCCTCGCCAACATCTGTCGTTTCCTGACTTGTTAATTTTAGCCATTCTGACTGGTGTGAGGTGGTATCTCACTGAGGTTTTGATTTGGATTTCCCTGATGCCGAGTGATGTTGAGCACTTTTTCATGTGTCTGTTGGCCATTTGGATGTCTTCTTTGCAGAAATGTCTGTTCATGTCTTCTGCCCATTGCTTGATTGGATTATTTGTTCTTTGGGTGTTGAGTTTGATAAGTTCTTTATAGATTTTGGATACTAGCCCTTTATCTGATATGTCATTTGCAAATATCTTCTTCCATTCTGTCAGTTGTCTTTTGGTTTTGTCCACTGTTTCCTTTGCTGTGCAAAAGCTCTTTATCTTGATGAAGTCCCAATAGTTCATTTTTGCCCTTGCTTCCCTTGCCTTTGGCGATGTTTCTAGGAAGAAGTTGCTGCAGCTGAGGTGAAAGAGGTTGCTGCCTGTGTTCTCCTCAAGGATTTTGATGGATTCCTGTCTCACATTTAGGTCTTTCATCCATTTTGAGTCTATTTTTGTGTGTGGTGTAAGGAAATGGTCCAATTTCATTCTTCTGCACATGGCTGTCCAGTTTTCCCAAAACCATTTGTTGAAGAGACTGTCTTTTTTCCACTGGACATTCTTTCCTGCTTTGTCGAAGATGAGTTTACCATAGAGTTGAGGGTTCATTTCTGGGCTCTCTATTCTGTTCCATTGATCTATGTGTCTGTTTTTGTGCCAGTACCATACTTTCTTGATGATTATTGCTTTGTAATAGAGCTTGAAGTCCGGAATTGTGATGCCACCAGCTTTGTTTTTCTTTTTCAACATTCCTCTGGCTATTTGGGGTCTTTTCTGGTTCCATACAAATTTTAGGATTATTTGTTTCATTTCTTTGAAAAAAGTTGAAGGTATTTTGAGAGAGATTGCATTAAATGTGTAGATTGCTCTAGGTAGCATAGACATTTTCAAATATTTGTTCTTCTAATCCATAATCATGGAACATTTTTCCATTTCTTTGTGTCTTCCTCAATTTCTTTCATGAGTATTCTATAGTTTTCTGAGTATAGATTCTTTGCCTCTTCGGTTAGATTTATTCCTAGGTATCTTATGGTTTTGGGTACAATTGTAAATGGGATCGACTCCTTAATTTCTCTTTCTTCTGTCTTGGATTCTGGATATATTTTAAAGGTAGAGTTGACAGGGTTTGCTGATGAATTAGATGTAGGTGTGTGAGAAGGAAAGGAGCCAAGGATGTTGTTAGGTGTTTAACTTAAGCATCTTGCTAAATGTAAATGCCATTTATTGGGATGGGGGAGCTGAAGAACAACTTTGTGTGTGTATGTTTGTGTCTACGTACATGTTGTCTGGTTTTAGACATGTTAAGTTTGAGATCCTCAATAGTCTTCCAAGTAAAGATGTTGAACAGGGAGTTGGAAAAAAGAGCCTGGAATTTAAGGGAGAGTTCAAGGCTAGAAGTATCAATTTTGGGGCTGCCAGCATAAAGAGGGATATTTCAAGTCATGAGACCAGAAAAGGTCTCCTGGGGAGTGAGTGAGGATACAGAAGTCCAAGGCTTTTGCCAGATGGGACTCTGCATTTAATAGAAACCTGACATTACAGGTTAAAGAGATGAAGGGAAAGCGGGGGCCTTAGAAGAGCTGTTGAGTGTGGAAGGAGAACCGGAGAGAAAGGTGTTACAGAAGCTAAGAGAAGATGTTCAAGGGGGCGGAAGTGGCCCAATGTGTTGCTAGGAGTAAGAGAAACACTGATAAAGCCCCACTGAACTTGGCAGTGTGGAAGTCAATGTGGAGGGCACTTGACAAAAACAGTTGCATTGTAGAAGAGAGGAGAGAGCCTTACTGAAGTGGTTTCAAGTGAGCATGAGCGCAAAGTGGAATGAGAAGTGGAGACGCTGAGTATGGATAGCTCTTTCCAAGGAGTTGTGCTGTAAGACAAAGAAAATATGCTGGCTAGTACAGAACAGTTGTGAGGTCAAGGGGACGTTCTTCGATAAATGCTGAACACCTACTGCAGGCCAGTCACCAAATCTACCCTCATGGTGCCTGCAGTGGTGGGGTGGCCAAGCCAGCCCATCTGCCATGAAGATTCAAAAAATATGTGCTATGACAGGGACAGGCCTAAGAGGCTGCTCAAGCCACATGAGCTGCTAGTCTATCCAACTAGGCCAGGGGAGGTTTCCCAGAGGAGGTAATGTGTGAGCCAAGCCAAGGTGGATGACTGGTCTTCAAGAAGGGTATAAGTCCTGCTGAGTGACCACATCCACTTAATTTAGCCTTCTGGGGCTTTGGCTATTATTAGGTAGTAATTCTTGTTTATTGGACGGTGTTACCTTGCTTTTTACTCTATGCGGCTAAAAGCTAAAATTTCCCCCTTATCAAAAAAGTGGTGTCTGCAGGACTCCCTAGCCTCTCTTTGTCACTTCCACTTTGTATTTTGACACTTGAGACTTTCTGATATGGCAAACCTGAGCTACTTGGAGTTCCCCTACACGCCATCACTATTTCACGTGACACCTCCACATCTTTACACAGTGGGGTTTCTCTCTGGAATACTTACTTCATCTTCTTATCCTCTTCCATACACCTGGCAAACACAAGCGGAAAGTCTTATTAAACTGACAAGCAACTGACCTGAAGATATTTGCACATTATTATTATCGATCCATTCTATTTATTGAGCACCCATAAGCATCAGTTATTTGGCCAAATATATTCCCCTATATTGCCTTTTGGAAGAGCCTTCCTCCAAATTCCTGTGTTGCTAAGGCAGAGAAATGGGTGAGTTCAGGGAGTGCAAGTCTAGAAACATCTCTTTTTTCTCTTCCCTCCCTTCTTCCACCCTTCCCTTTCCATTCAGACCATGGGTCATTTGCCCAGGGCTCACAAGTCTGGGTGTCACTATGCACTATACACCACTTACCCCAGAGTCTTTCTCTCACCCATCTTACATCAAGTCTCCCTCCCCTTGGTGCCTCAGGGTACTAGGTGGTAGGTCAGAGCCCAAAGAGATAGCACATCTACCTGATATAGTTACAACTAGGATTGGTTGCAGCAAATGTAGGCCTGAGCAGAGCTCGCACTGGGAAGTTGAAGGCAATGTTTGGGAGAGACCAGATGGGAAAGCTAAGTCTAAAAGGAAAGGACTGCTAGTGGGAAGGGAGCAGATTGGAATGCAGCATCTGCCCTGGAGACATTTTCCCAAACCCTGGTGGAGTGTTTGCAGTGCCTCTTTAATGGTTCTCAGGGGGTGTTGGGTGGTTGAGAAAAAGACATCTGATGAATTCTTCCCTAGTGGAGTCTCACTTGCTCATTCCAGTTTAACTCTATTAGCTCTTCTAAAGGAGAATGCCTAAACAGGGAAGAAGGACTCACAGTGATGGAATTTCAGGCAGTGTGTGTGTGTGTGTGGGGGGCCAGTAATAGCCTGGGGGAATGAGACTGGCTGGGTAACCTCCTCGAGATCTCTCCAGATTGGACCAGATAGAGATTTGCAGGAGCAGATGAGTGGGGAGAACTGAAAGGATGAGTATCTCAGTTGAATTTCCTGCTCTGCCACTGCAGAAGGCCATGGAGAGGTGCTGGAGTGAGAGCACCAGCTGGTTGTCCTCCACGTCCAGTATCAGGATGCACATACATCACAGTTTCCTGGCTTCTTCCACTGAAGCCTACCTGAAATTTGAGTAAAGCTGATCCCCTGGGCTCTAGGTGACCTGGACACTGACTTATGGTGTGGCCTATGGAAATTCACTCAAGTGGGGCTTAGTTCCCTCATTCATTAGATGGAGTTAAGCCTGGCCCCTGCCTCACAGGGAAGTGACCGTCAAATGAAACAACATGTCAAATCACTTTGTAAAATGTAGACTTTTGCATTATTGTAAGAAGTTACCCTTCTCTTGAACTATGAACTCTTTAAGGCAGGAATCCTGTCTTGTTTCTTGTTGTATTCCAAGCCCACCAAATGGTGCCTGACCATGGAGGCTCCCTTTGGTGGAATGGATGGCTGGATGAATCCAAGGACTGCTGGTTGGCTGTGTGGGGCAGCCTTAAGCAGGGAATCCTGCTACACCTTGGCTGATTGACAACTGTACACGTTTTCTCTTCCCCCTCACTGCTGGCAGTTCCATGTTTTCCTCATTTAAAACACCATTTTGGAAATCTGTTCTCTCCCAGAGAGTACGTGAAGGTAACTTTGCTTGTGGTAACCTCCTTCCCTCAAAGGCTCATTATTTAAATTATTGCTCATTATTAGCAGTCCTATTTCCCCTGGCAGCTGTGAGGTGCGATGGCATTTTTAGGTTTCTCAAAGCACCTTGGGAATGATCGTGCCAAGCCAGGTTGCTCCCACTGATGTAGCAGCAACAGGGAGTGATGGGAGGAGTTGCCCACCATCACATTCAGTGGGCAACAAAGACGGAGGGTCAGAATTCCCTACTGTGGGCTCTACTCTGGATAAAGCCTCTTTTTCGGCACTGTCTGAAAGAAAAAGAAAGCAGAGGGTACCTGGTTATTGTCCTGTGATATAGTGAGCCCTAACTGTCAAGATTGGACCAGCCTGGCTGCTTTTGGGTTAAAGTATCAGGAAGACGAGGTCACAGGCAAGGTGGGAAGGAGAGAAGCAGAGAAAATCTGTCTGTGGTTTTTTTTTAAGAAAGAAAAGTTCCTGCCTTTCTTTCCTGCGTGAGAAAAACTATTTAAACTGGCACAAAATATATTTAAGAAGCATATTCTTAGAGTTACTTAGAAAAATACCCTGTATATTCTGGCAGCAGCAAAATGTATCCTTAATAGAATTCATATGGGGCCTTCAGTGATCACGCTGTTTGGAGAGGAGCCAGATAGTAAGTAATTTAAACATCACAGGAAATTAAATTTTAGAATTCAATTTTGCATAAAGTTTTCTGTAATGAAAATGTCACACATAAATTATGAAGTCTGATTATATTCTTTTTTGACTTTTTAATAAAATAATAGAGGTACTTGACAGTCAAGAACAAATGCATATTTTATATGAATAGTATTGCGTTCAACCAACGTCCTCTGGAAATAATGGAACAGATGTTAACACTGCTCTATCAGCTATCAGGTGCTCTGTTAAACAGCTCCAAACACAAGTATTTATTAAAAAATGCTAACGGGGTTGTCTTTTAGGGTTATCTAATTGTAGGCTTAAAATGTAGATGGTTAATGTAATTAATTATACATGTAGAATTATATAGTCAGGCTGTAATTTATTATATGTATGCATATATAAATTATATAATATTCTGTTGTAAATTAATTTAATATGGGCACGGGGAATGACTTCTTGAAAATATTAAATAGTTCATAATGTGGTTATAAATCAAAACTAATCTGAATTTCCACTTAATTTTGAATTTTGAGAAGGAGGATGCTTTAACTCACTGTAGGGGACTTTGGGGGTGCTGATTGTGTTTTCGATTAAATCCACAGCTTGTAATTATTTTTAATAATATTCAACTAAAAAAATGCCCCAAATAAAAAACCTGAGCAATCTTAATTTGTTTAAGGCCAAGCAGCATTTTTCTTCAAAGGATAAAATATAATGAACGTTTATTTTGAAAATTGACCTCCTCCATCGTAACTCCAGGCCCCAAGTGGGTCTTTCTTCAGGCTTACAATGAACTCTCGCTGAATTCAGTGATCATGACCCTGCTCTTTTAGGGGAGAGAAGTTCTGCCTATGGATGTCCGGTTAAATATTTCCTTCTTTGAATCCCATTACAACTTTATCTATAAGCTTTGTATTGGGGGAGGGGTCTGCACACATTTTAAATTTTAAAAGCACAACAAAGCTTTCTTACTTAATCAGAGTCACACAAAAATGTGGGCCAGGCTGTTTGTCTAGGAGCTTGTGTCTTCTTTTGGAAAGTAGGCCATGTCAGTTCACAGTGGAAGGAAGATGAAGACGATGCCTTATATGACTTCCAAGGCAGATTCTACAGATATGAGCACCTTTTTGTTTTTATCTGCTTTTTTAAGAGAACAATGACTAGGGTGACCAACTTGTCCCAGTTTGCCTGGGACTCTCCTACTTTCAGCATGGAAAGTTTCATGTCCTGGGAACCCTCCAAGTCCTGTGTAAACTGAGATAGTTGGTCACTCTATCTATGACTCACAAAAGCTTACAAACCAATACTTTAAAAAGATTTAGGTACAAAAGCATATGCTGCCTCCACAAAGGGGGCATGAAGAGACAGAAGGTGTCTGTGTTCATTGAGGCTGGGTTTCTGCCTCCGGACTGTCACCGTGTGCCAGGGAGCCGGCCCACACCTTTACAAGTTCAGTACTTAGATTTTGTACGCTGGCCCATGGTTGCTCAGGCTCTAGTCAAAAATGGAAGGGAGCTTCTGCCTGTTTTGCATAAGACTTTATGTAAACAAGTATGAATTTTCATTGAGCTGAGTCACTGGGATTTGGGGATTGGTCTATGGTGGTGACTTGTGTAGAAACTATTGTCTTGAAATGGGGTACTGCCATTAGAAAAACCTAAAAGACATGCCATTGCTTTAGTCATCAAGGGTGGGTTGTGAGGAAACTAACATTGGAAGCTGGAAAGATGATGATCCCTTATGTTGTGGCACAATATTTAGGTAAACAGTTGCTTCTTATAGCCAGGCAGGCAGAGATGTCCCTAATAAACTTGTAGTGCTATCAGAAGAGGGTGAGGAACAGGACCTTAGTATTGTGTTTTATTATTGGCTATGTTTGGCAAGATATTATAAGAAAGAGATGAACTAAGGACAGAAGTAGTTTATAAAGCAGAAAAAAAGGTACAGGGAGAATTCAAAATGCAGGGTCTAGAAATTTTTAAATGTTGTTTGTTTCTAGAACCCAAATAATAAGAGATGGTATTTTAAAAGACCTCGAGGGGAAAAATGCCTCTCCATGGATTACTATGCCTCAAGGCAAACACTGATCAGTAGGTAGCCTTCCCATTCATGTCTAATAGCCTAATTTCAGTAGCCACCATGAAGTTGAGAGAGGGGGCCATGGAGGTGAGGAAGCAAAATAAAAGAGATTTGAGAACTATAGGCTGAAAAGTCCCTTGAGGGTGCCTAGTGTCAAATGAAGAGAGAGGGTTTTTAGAGAATTACATAACTAAAGCAACCAAGAAAAAGTATCTGAATATTCAGAACTTAAAACAGCCCTGTGGTCCCTGATAGTCAGTGAGTAGGAAGCAAGATGAGAAAGCTGAGAAGTCACCCAGGGGTCCAAGTTCCTCAAAGCTCACTTCAGGTGTGGCCCAAGAATAAGGGAAAGAAAGAATCTTCTAGAGGATGAATTTCAGAGCTATGGAGAGCAATGAAAAAAACAGCTCTCCTGGGAGAACAGAATTTCATATATCCTAGCTCAGGAGCCTCCCATCCCCAGGGTGGGAGGTCTTCCCTGACGCCTGGCTGAATTCCAGAATTGCTACAGCTCAGTGGCTGTTCTGTTTCCCCCATTCTTTGCCTTCCAAATAGAAGTATTTTCACCCACCCTAGTAGGTAGATACGTATGCACGTGCATGTATGTGGAGAGGGAGTAGATAACGTGTCTCTTTTTAGATCAAGACTTTGGGGCCTGAAAAGTCACCTCTAACTGAATCTGATGGAGAGACAACTGGACATCACCCAGAAAGATGAACTTTGAGCTGGACGCAGTGGCTGGCTGCAATGTTGGCTTTTCTCCTTTGTGGAGGAGTTAAGTGTATTCTTTGTGGGAAAACAAAGAAATATTTGGTGATGAGAAGGGTGGGTTGTGGCAGACTCAGTAAATGATGATCCAATATTCCACGTGCTCATTTATACTTCCCAGGGTCTGTGCAGGTAGATTGGATATGTGATTAGTGGACTCCCACTTTGTGGAAATGCCTATTCTTCCTGCAGGTAGCCATTTCCACTCCTCTGACACAGATTCTCGTTTATTTACTTTTCTTTCAGGCAATATTTCCTGACTTGCCTCGACATTCTAGTACCTATCCTGCTTGGAACTTGTATCATTCCTTTCACTCTCAGTAGATAACTACTTTGTTCTTCTCATGATAATGTTGCCCAGCATTTAGCGACCCAAACTTAGTTTACATATACAACTTTAGGCAGGTTTCTTCCTACATCTACATGTCCTGGAAACAGACTCTTGTTTTTGCATCCTTGCCATTTTTGGAATCAACAAGAAATGCTACATATGAATGTGAGAGATTTCATTACCTCCAGAGCATGGTTTATTTTAAGCCCTTACCATATTTATCAAGCAGAAAACTTGGTCTCAGCAAGTCTTGCTGAGAATGTGATTGGCTAGAATCATAAGTTTTCAGTTTTGAACCACTTCTCCAAAGTGTTACCCTAAGGATTTCAGAAATTTTATTTCTTGGCCTAGAAAGAAGATGACTCATTCAACCAGAATCTTTTCTGGAGTAAAGAAGTCACAGGAGAGACTATTGCTGTTGCGGTGGCCAAAAGGAAGACCCTTATCCAAGTAATTGCTTCCTGACCTCAAAGCCTGGAGCTCTAATTCTATTGACATCTCTGGTTGTCATGAATACCAGCGGCATTGCTAATATGACCAGCCTTATCTTAGGATGTACATTCCTTTCCTCTAAACTGCCTTCCATAGACACACATGTAAAACTCTATTTATGGATGATAGCCGATGGGTCTAGTGGCTTTTCTTCCTTTGATCTGCTAATTCCTATGAGCTACCATCTTCACGCTTTGCCCTGCTGCTAAGAGAGGCCAGGTTTGGTGTCCTCTGGGACAGCTCTAGGAGGAGAGGTAACCAGAGCAGGCCCAAGGAACAGCACTGCTGTCCTGAGGTAGAGAAAGCGTGAAGAGGTCAGGTCGACACTGTGACTGTGATGTTTCTCACGTGATTTGGGGTGTTAGGGATTTCCTTACTGAGGTTACGGAGCATGACTTTACCTGCAGTGCTACCCCGGGTGATGAGAGTTATGACTTCCCGTGGAAAGGGCCTTTGGGCCTAGATAACTTAGATTCTCCAGACACGGGCTACATCATTCCACACTTACCATGTCGATGCAAGAAAAAGTCATTACAGGAGACTCTCATCTTTTGAGTGTTCAATATCTATATTTCTTTAGTAGTTTTAAGTGGGTTATTGTATCATAAAACATTAATAAAGTGACCTCCTATAAAATTAGCCTCCACTCAATATTTGTGTCTATCTCTGCTCATGGCATCAGCATCCTTGTCTGCTGGCTCCTGCTAGGTTTCTGAGGTGGCAAACATCTGACAATAAAATGCAAACACAAGGGAAATTGATTGCAGGAGGGAAATGGGAAATTATGCAAAAGGTGCAAGATTTCATGAAGTCGTTAAAAGTGATGTTGGAGAACTATTTCAACCATATGTAAAATCATTGACAAACGAAGATTTGTCGGGGTTGACAGTTAAAAAGTTGAGAGGGATGGCTTCGCTGTGTACATTCAAAAGAGAATCATTGAAATATAATTTTTTTTTCCTTGAAAACATTTCTGAAGCTGTTAGGTCTATTTGTGAAAATGATGTTTCCTAGGATTGTCTGTATAAAGTGAATACCACATTATTTTGTTATTAGTTTGATTTAAAAATTTACATAAAGTCCAAACAAACCAATAAATACTGATTCATTCTTTGTTCCTTCTAAGAATTAGCAACTAGTTGCAGTTATGACTTACACTTTGTTAAATATAGTATAACACTTATTTTCATAGTTTTAGTTTCATAGTTTTATCAAGTTAGAGTTATAATAGAAGCTTCTGTCCCCCACTACGTTAAGGGGACTTAAAGCTTTTTCAGGTACCAATTAACTTCAGAGGAGGAAGGCCTTCTATACTTGTAGTAATAGCATAGAAATTATTTCATCTCATTTTCATTATCAACAATTCAAATAAAAAACAAGGATAATGCAAGAGCAAATATATTTAAATAAAATGTTACATAAATATAAATTATCTGAGTTCAAAAATATGCTCTTTTTTAAAAAAATTAACGATGGGGTGCCTGGATGGAGCAATCAGTTAAGCGTCCGATTCTTGGTTTTGGCTCAGGTTGTGATCTCAGGGTCATGAGATCGAGCCCAAGTTTGCTCAGTGGGGAATCTGCTTAAGACTGTCTCTCCCTCACTCTCTGCCCCCCCTTCTCTCTCTCTAATAAATAAATAAATCTTAAAAAATTTAATTACATTTACCATATTGTTTCCCCCTTAGACTGTCCCCTTTCAGGGCTTCTCACCCTTGGGTTTATTGTCAGCTGATAAGCAATGTGTCAGTGTTTAAATAATCCACTATTTACTTACTTACCCATCTGGAGCTGCATACTTGAATTTATTTGCTCTGATTCTTTCTTATTTCTCAGGAACTGATCCCTGGTGCTTTGGTCCTGAATGTTGGAGAAAACTCCCTTTGCTGGCTTTCCAAAAGGTGAGGCAGTAGAAGACTTAAGTTATAAGCCAAAACCCTCCTTACTGGGTTTGTGACAATTACTTAATTGGGTGAGGACTTTAGTTTCATAATCTCTAAAATGGAGTTAACATCATCCTTTTATCTCCCTTACGTGGTTGTTGTGACTTTAATGGGACAATGTCTATGTCTGGGAAAACACTTTAGAGTGTAAATGGAACTAACATTGATGAACGTCTATAAGTGTATTTGCAGAACTTTTCTCTTGTGCTCAGGTGCAGGGTTTGGATATTAGGATGATGATGATGATGATGATGATGATGATGATGATGATGATGTGGTGACTGTCCTAATAGTTTTTGGTTATTGTGAAGCAAATTCCCTGCTCTAGTTCTTTGACCTGCACAGTGGAGACCTCCAATCCCATTATGTCTTCCTGAGTTGTTTCTAATAGACTCACTCAGGCTATCCTTGGGTGAGCAACTCAGTGCAACCCTGTGACCTTGAAGCACAGACTGCCCAAGGGAAGACCACCCAGTAACTGAGACTCCAGACTGCAGAGCCATCTTTCAGTGCCCCCCCCAATCACCTCCCAACATCCAGCAAGTTAAAAAGATCTGTGAATTCCACCTTTGTCATACCTGTTGAATCCATTTCTACCCCTTCTCTTCTTTGTTATTGGTCTATCATACCAAGTGGTTGTTAGGGACAGCCCCTGTGGATGTTGGCAGCAGTCTGTCCCAGAGGCTGTAAGGCCCCCTGCCTGTGTGCTGGGTGCTGCTGCTCCTACATCCAAAAAGCAGCTGGAGAAGCAGCAGGGCTGGAGTTAAGAATTCTGCCTAGGGCCTGGGTCTCGGTCCACTTAACTTTGATTGGCTTCTTCTTCCTTAGTCCTATTGGTTGTACCAAGAGGGTGACTTGGCAGTATGGGTTGAGAGGGCTTTAGTTTCCCAAAAATTTCCATCAGAACCCACTGGACCCACCCCCAAAGGATGCAGTCCAAGTTTGCCATGTGACTACAGCTTTCACTACCTAACAGCCCTTCCAATGAGATTGTCACTCTGAGCTCCCTGGAATGTAGGGATTCCAGAGCCATGGAATAGTCCTGCAACTGGATTTGCCTGGCATCATCAGTGCCTGATTTGACCTACTCTGCTTGCTGGATCCAGCTTTGCTACTTGTTTTCCCTCCCCACTGCTTTAGTCTCAGCCTGGGAGGGTGTCTTCATGGCAGTTTGACAGTGAGAGCTGGTGGAGTTGAGGATCCAAGAGATGGGTACTCACAAAGAACTTTGTGTTCCAGGGGTCCTTAACATGGTACACTGTGGAACTGCCTACAAAGATGGTATATTGATTGATTTTTTTTAAGTTTTTATTATGTAAACTTTCAAACATATATGAAAATAGAAAGGAAAACATAACGATCCCCCATGTACCCATCACTTGGCTTCAACTGTTATCAACTTATGGCCAATCTTGTTTCTTCTATACCTTACCCACTCCTTGCACCTGCTCCATTATTTTGAAGTAAATCCCAGACACAATAGCATTTCACCTATAAATATTTCATTTTGTATCTCTAAAAGATGAAGTCTCCACTTCTTAAACAAAACTACGATACTGTCAGCCACACAAGGAGCTTTGGGAGAATTCCAAATGCCTGGACCCCAGACCAATTAAATCAAAATATCTGGGGGTGGGCCCCAGGCACTGGTAGTTTCACAAAGCTCCCAGGTGATTTAATGTTGTTATACTTGGTTTGGAGGCAGAAACTGAATAGTCGGGGCTAAGGTTCTTATGCAGGATGGTCATAAATAGGGAACGAGTGCAGCAGATGCCTCTTTTAGGGTGAGGTCATGTCTGGTGTTTCTCTGACCCTTCTCATCCTTAGCAAACCATGCCACTTTAGTACTCATCTCTCTGCAGGTAACTCCCAATATCAACATCGCCTACTCCTGACTCACCTTCTGAACTCGTTTCAGACATCTCCCTTGCTGTAGGCCATTTCCTTTAGTATGTCCTGTCATTGCCTAAACCTTAGTATGCTTTATACAGACTTTTCTGTCTGTCTCCCAAACCAGTCCCCTCACTAGATGGTTCCATTCTTGCTATCAGGATGGTTATCTTTTTGATTTTCCTTTGTCACTCATGTACCAACCAGAGCCTAAATCTGTCCATTTTTCACATCCATCCCATTCTTTTTGTTCACACGTTCACCACCTTCCTTTAGCCTTCTGTCCTTTCAGGCCATATTATTGCAATAACTTCCTAATAGTTCCTTCTTCTCTTTTCTCTTCTACTTCGGACCTACACCATATTCTGAAGTCATATGTATCTTCTCAAAACACAGTTGTAGATAAACCCTAAATGAATCTCTATTACTTATAGGGCATTTACAATTTACCAGCATTTCAAATTCCCATATTTCATGATCTCTTACAAGACCCTCCACTTTAGCCATATTGTACACTAGTCTTAAATCTGCCACATACATTGCCATCTCCTCACCTCTCCCCGTACCGTTCTCTCTTCTCACCCTGCTCTATCTTGTCCTGTTCTATCCTAACAGATCTCAAGTTTTCCTTCTTTCAGAAATGCCCTCACAACCCACAATAACATCTTTTCTCTTGATTTCCTCTAGCACTTATCATAGTTTTTATTGTTCATTGTCATTTCATATATATGAATATATACACACATAACTATGTATTTTACACAATTTCTGCCCTATAAGAGCAGAGATCTTGTTTTATGTTGCTATGTTTCCATCACATGAGCCCACATCATATTGTGTATATCATAAAATAGGTGATCAATACATATTGGTTGATTGATTTTGAATTTACCCTCTAGAGTATAGCACTATGTCTTCAGAGACTCATCATTGGCAGGGAAAGGGTCTTTTAGACTAATATGTAAGAATATATATCACGTGGCACTTCAACAGTAGCCTGATTTTCTTTTCATTGTTCTCAGCTGATGGTGATCATTCCAAATTTGATAATTATTTTGTAATCTACTATAAACACCACAGGGCAGAGTTGAAGACTGATCTCAAATAAGTGAAATACAAAGTGCTTCCTTCTCTCAAATGCAGCAATAGTGGCAGAGGCTAAAATTCCATCTCAGTTCTGCAAGCAGGACCTTAGGCAAGACAGTTGCATGACTTTGGTGTCTTCCTCTATGAAGCCAAGAAGTTAAGACCAGACCACATGATCTCAAATATTTTTCCAGCTAGAAAAGAGTTATTAAGAGTTGATGTCACTTTCTGCTCCTTGGTGCACTGTGGTCAATCACAACTTGAGTTTGGATAGAGAATAACAGAGGCACCACTCATGGAGGATTTAATCAGTAAGTAAGGATTGTGTATGGTCAAAATTGCTCCCCAAAATTCTCTTAGTTAGGATTTTCCTTTGCTTGTACATCAGGTGAAGAACTGAGATTGGCTCACATTTAGGAGGCAGGAAAAATAACTGTAAGCACCTGAAATCCATTCGGAATGAGGAGATATTCACACAGTGAGAAGCTCACAAGACCTGGGAACAGCTGAGGGAATAGCACATCCAGTTTCCCCATCTGTCCTCCCTCGGGTCCCAGTGCATTGAATGAGATGACAGTTGGAATGGCCTTCAGTATTGAATGTTCTCTCTCTTTCTGGTGTGTGCCTGAATTTCCTCAACTTAAGTGACCATGTGTATAAAATCAGGGGCAGAGCTACCACTCACAGACCAGACCAGGCTTCTGAAAGAATGAGGGGAGGAGCCTAAAAAGCCATAGAGAAAAGACACATTGTCTTAAAAATTCTTTGCTAAGGGAGCATCCACCACCCCCCCTCCTGCTCCTAGGTCTCTTTTGGAAAGCAGCCAGTCCTCTCTCTGATCCCTTCCCAAGGCCAAAGAAATGCCAATTCAGCATTGAGAGTCATCAGGAAGTGATTGAGAAGCTGGCAAAATCCCAGATCTCATATTTAGGGGAGAATAGTGTGAGGGAGGTCTCTTTATTTCTCGCAGAGAGTTGTCAAGACATTGTATCCCTCAAATAGCAAACATTGAAAAGGAATGGGCATATGGATTTGGATATAGCTCCTGGACTAATTTAATTTGGTTATCACTGCTTACTTTTTGATATAGGAGACTCATTCCTGAGCATCTCCTCTGAATTTCTTAGACAAGAGAATCCCAACAATTTCCAGCTTCACCACAACTGTTCTCATATTTTGAACTAATATATTTAAGTATGAGAAGAGGGTATAATTGTGAAGAAAAAAATTAAAAGCTTTTCAACTAATTAAGATGTTTCTTTTTTTTTAATAAAAGAGTGAAGATAATTAAGTATGTGCTCAGACTCTCTGTTTTATTTGGGATTTACTGGAGTCCATGAAAGCCCAGATAAAATTGGAAGGTAAAATTACTTATGTTATGGAGCATGTTTAGAAATAGGAATCATGGACAATCTAGGATACTGGGGTGTGCCCTATAGTCAACACTTCCCCCTTGAGGAAACTTCTAGAATCCAAAATTGTATTCTAGAACTTGGCCCACATAGAGTGGTCATTAAGTGAGTATTGGGAAGAGGGTAGTACATCTTAGTGCAAATATTACAGATGTGGAGTTTGATGTTTGGTGTACTTCATCATTTCCTTCCTACTTCTGCCATTATTCTATGCATCTATTCCCCTATCCCTCATTCCCTTCTAGTTATTACCTCCTGGCTAACTAATCTCTTCAATGCATTAACCAAGCATTGCTTAATATATTTTCTCTCCCATTCAATAATTCAAACTTCAAAAAATTGGTTTTCAAATACAGAATTTTTAGGTGTTAAGGGAGATCGTTGGAGACGGGGAACCTCGACCAGCTATTTTATTCCTCACATAAAGGCTACTGTTGAGCACCTCACTCCCCTTGCTATTGCTCATACATAACTGCTATCAAAGTGCTTCCTTGCTAGAATAATAAACTTCTTGAGGGCAAGGACAGTGCTCCCCATTATGTTCCCAAGACACAGCCTAAAATGTGCTCACAGAGGGAAATTGAAGAAGGTTTCAGAGTCAAAGAAAAGTGGAGCTAGGAGATCATTTAGAGCTCATCTAAGACTCCTTCATACTATAGGCGAGAAGACTGAAGACTAGAAGGGGAAATGACACATCTTGGCACCCCCATGTGCACTATTCCAAGCACATAGTTCTTATATCATTTCATACCCCTAATCTGCTTTTATAGTTAAAATTTTTATTCTCAGTACAGATCAGGAGACCAAGCCTCATGGAGTATAAATAACTTACCCAAGCTCACCCACCTGTCTCTTGGGGAAAATGCTTAGGGTAAGTAACTGTTCAGGCCCAAGATTGCAGAGCTCATTGGAAGCAGAGCCAACACCAGCATTAAGTCTGACATCTCTTGACTCCAATCCAGTTTGGGGACACTGATTAGCTGTAAATGAAATAATGTTTTAGGATTCCATACTTGTCTCCACTGTACTAGAGCATTTCAAACACTGGTCTAAACAGTAACAGCACATCAGTACAATAGTTACCAAAGGAGGCCTATTCCATAGCCCTTCTCTTCTGCTGCCATGAACATGGGCCCACATTTCTGATCACCTGAGGTTTTCTTCTGTTTAGGGGCTTTTTCCATCGACTCATCTTCACTCATTCTTTGGCTTCTTCTGCTGAGTTGGCAACTATTCTGAAAGAATGACTTTGTTGTTGAAAAGCCTTTACAAAATCCTTGACATAATTTAGAATGGTTTCCAAAAGATGATAGTCCTTTTGGTGGTGTTTTTTGTATGTGTTGCATATAAATCTGGCCTGACTTCTTGAGGGATTGGCAATTTGATCACATTACCATTCAGCGTAGTGTTCACTGTTGGTTACTGTCATTGCGGACAGAATAAAGCCCAAGGCCTTAACAGGATACACTTCTTGCACAGGTCCTCCCCTGCTTCCCTGCCTTTATTCCCCTCTGCTTTTTGCCATTGATCCCTTACTTCGTCCATAAGAATTTCCCCAACTTTCATGCCCTTCCATGACTTATATATACGGCATTACCCCTTCTCTGATGGGTAATTTCCAGCCTGTATTTTATTTTTACTTATTTATTTATTTTTTTAAAGATTTTATTTATTTGACAGAGAGAGACACAGTGAGAGAGGGAACACAAGCAGGGGGAGTGGGAGAGGGAGAAGCAGGCTTCCCGCGGAGCAGGGAGCCCGATGCGGGGCTCGATCCCAGGACCCTGGGATCATGACCTGAGCCGAAGGCAGACACCTAACGACTGAGCCACCCAGGCGCCCCAACCAGTCTGTATTTTAAAACCTAGCTCAAAGTCATCATTTGGTGATGCCTTTCTTAAATCCTGAAGGACAGCACTCATGACCTCTAGACTTTTTATAGAGTACTTTGCACAATCTCTCTGACAAGGGAAGGCAGGAGGGTACCGGGCTTAGGAGTATCTATTTTGCATTTAAATTCTGGCTCTGACTGGGTGTTATACGAAAACAATGGATCGTGGATCGTCACATCAAAAACTAATGATGTATTGTATGATGACTAACATAACATAATAAAAAAAAAAGTTAAATCCTGGCTCTGCCTTTTTAAAGTTACGCAACCTTGACAAGTTACTTAACTTCTTAAGCTTCAATTTCATTATTTAAAAAACAGGGATAATAATGGTACTGCCTCATGGAATCATTGTGAGAGTTATATTGATGATACACCAAGACGTTCAGTAGAATGCCCGGCACACACAATAGGTGCTCAGTGAACCACACTTACACTGTGATGTGGCTTTTTTTTTTTTTTTTTGAACCTGCTTGTGTCCACGGCTAGACAATGAGTTCTGAGAGGCCAGGAAGTTGAGTCTTATTGTTCTTTGGGTCTTCTCCTCGTACATTACAGGAAGGCTGGCTACATGGGTGAGAGAGCAGTGCAACTGAATAGGACCCCTTGCTCAGAAAGGTCCTCTGCTTGGGGTTTAATGTTCTACAACCACTGTCTTGAAATTCTTAATTATTTTATCTTTGAATTTGTGTTGAGGTTTATATAAAGTAAAGTATGATGGGACAATGGAGTGTGTGTCAGAGGACTTGGAGCCTGGACTCACGTCACCTCCCCACCTCTCTAAGTTTAGTTCTCAACTGCCTGCTCTCTGTCCCTTGGAGTCTTGCCTCACCTAGTCTCCCTTTCCCTGCCTGCCCCAAGCCTGCTGCTGCCTTCCACTGGGGGTGATGACCAACTCACATTGCCGAAGCAAGAGGATGCTCACATTGCATTGTCACTGTGAGTTGCCAGCAGGGACCTGGGTGTGGGAGTGGGGTGGGTTCGAGTTGGGTGTGTGCCCCATAGCATCTCAGTGGGGCAAGGTAGCTACCATCCTTACCCCAGGCTGGCAGCTCCATGATGCACTGGGCTGGTGTCTCAGTAGTGGCCTCTCTATCTAGATCTCACTATGAGTCCATTTATTAGTGCATCATCCAGAGCAAAGGTTGCAATCCTTGGAGGGTGGTACCAGTCTGCTGTGGATTGGGGTGGCTGGGCCATGGGGAGATTGACTTCATAGTCCTGGGTGGAGCCCCACCTTTTTATTTTACATTGGACCCTCAAATTATGTAACCAGTCCTGTGTGTAAATACTTAACAGAAAAATACTTATTGAAGGACCGCAGACCAGCTAGGGTAAGAGTGAAGATGGAAGAAGACAGTGTTTATGAAGACCAGACTCTTCACCAAAAAATCACAAGCCTGGAAAGACAGATGGCAGACTGTCAGACAGCTGGGAGCTGGAAAGGGGGCATGCCATTTCTTAGAATGACATGTGATTTTCCATGTTCGAATACATAGTTAACTCTCTCCTTCTTAATTCAGTTTTACTTACTTTTTCCCTCCACTCAGACCCCGAAGATATCTTCTATTTTTCTTTTGCCAGGATAAAATAAGGATCTACATTTGGGAGATGGTGAAATAGTGATAAAATCTCATTAGAAGGAGTTCCTTATCGTGAATATAATAACTAGGCTCAGACATGTGAAGAGCTTTCTCTTTAGCAGTCACTGTTCATAATGAAAAAGCAACGGGTGATAAACTCTCAGCAGCTTTCAACACAGTCTTTGCAGAGATCTCCTCACAATGAGAGGAGAGAGGTGCTCTGGCTGTGTCTTCCGCTACTTTACCCTGCTTCCAGCCGCTCCCTCAGTGGTCTTGTCCTCCACCTGCCCCAAACACCCATAAACATCCCGATCCCCAATTACCATGCCAGGAAAGTTCACTTTAGCTGTTGCAATTCCTTCCCCTATGTTACAGGACTTGAAAAAAAAAAGAGGATTGAAGTAAACTTGGCCATATAGTATCAACAAATAGTTTTTTTGAGACCCAATGCACTGCAGACTTCTCTTCATTTGAGAATTCAGTTCTGGAAAGAGAGAGGGGAGGGTGTGTGTGGGGGGTGTGGGGAGTGGGTAGGGAGAGAGACCAGACGTCAATTTGATACCATCTCCAGTGTATACAGACTAAGAATATGATTTATAGCAAAACACTAATTAAAATGAAATCATTGAAAAATATTTGGGAGCCCAGTGGAATTCTTTATAACAGAGTGTGATCTATAGCAGACAATTAGAAGCATACATCAAGTCAGCCAACTTGCATGTTAGGGAAAGGCAGGGGGAAAAAAGGCCAAAATGAGAGAGAAACAGACCTCAGTGGAGGCTGTTTCACAAGATCCAGCCTGAAGTTTCATATCCAACAGCCCTTGAGAGCGCTGAGTAAGACTGCAGTTCCATCTCAAAGATTTTCCAGCTGATAGGTTTAGGTTTTAACCTTCTTCCCCAGGTCTCTGCCAGCCCCAGGGCCACAGACTCTCAGTCAGCCCCCCATCCTCCTAGCTTCCTTTCCCCTCCTCTCTTCCCCCTTCCTCTTCCTTCCCACTTCCTCTTTTAAAACCAGGGACAACGTATGAAATGCTAAATGGGCTGGGTACCTCCAGGCATCACGGCATTTCAGGGGCTGCCTGTTTTTACACTAATTTATCAAGCACCAACGATAAAACTGCAATGCTAATCTAAAGTATATATTCTGTCAGTAAAAAAAAAAAAAAGAAAGAAAAAGAAAGAAAAGAGAAGAAAAGAGAAGAAAAAAAGGCACCTAGTGAAAATACACAAAACAAACCCAGTCCGTTCAAACTGCTTTGAAAATAAAGTGGGATTTGTTTGCAAGGATTTAAATTGGTAAATGATTTGAATTTCTCCACCCCTAGGTGAATGATTTAGATGGCCTTGACCCCAGTCTGACTGCAGGGATTAATGTGGGATAATGATTGCTGAGGCTATCATTGCAGCCGGCATCATTAATTATCCTTATTGATTGTAGCTTTCAAAGATAAAGCATTATGCTGACTGGAAACTACCCTCTTCCTGCAAGGTCAAGGCTAAAATAGGGAAGCTAAATAATTGCATTAACAAACAAAGAAATAAAAATAACCTCTCAGAGCATTGTGTAATTAAGATCCAATTACAACGTTTGTTCTTGTTTACAAAATGACAGAGTTCTTCTTGTCAAGTCATTTTCCCGAAAATTGCTTCAGTACATGATAATTGCATTATAGCAGGTAACCAGAATGGAGCATTAAAAGGGGGATCAGTTTCCTTGGATAGCTGCCACGGCTCTTGCTGTCTGACTTACCTACAAAGTGTGAGAGCCCCCAGAGAGTTGTCTAAAAATACTAATGATATGTTAAATGAAGAGGGTTAGATGGAGGAAGTAATAATTGGGCTTCAAATCCTATTGCATTTCTTCTGGATAATGTAATGGAGCTTAGAGATATCCCAAGGATGTTATCGCCAACGTCTTTCTTTACCTCCTTTCCCTGGCCACATCATTTTCGTTGCTGTGAAAATCTTGGCTCTAAGGCCCTATTTGGTTGTAAATTTCTCCAGTGAAAAGGATTGGTATTAGAGTTTCCCTGCTATAGATCAGATTTTGGGATCCTAAAAAAAGAGGCTTTTAAGTGTAAAACACAAAGCTACACGTGATTTTCTGTGTGAAAATATTTCAAACAAATGCTTAGCTTTTTCTTTTGCTAAAGGTCTTCTGCTACATGTTCTGATGCTGAACGTATTAAGGCCTGATTAGAAAAGGGGTAGGCTTGAGCCAGTGGGTCCGGTGGGGGAGTTGGGTGTCCACTCTTCAGTGCCCAGGTTTATGACCTGCACCAGGCATTTGGTCTTTGGGGGACTTAGTTCCTTCACCTGAGAAAGTGGGGATCATTACAATCCTACCTTAGCCAGGGTGAATTGAAAACTAAGGACATAACAATTGTATTGTAAATTGTTTCTCTTGGAGTGGGATTCTTAAATAGAAGATACTGTCAGAATAGAATAGAGGGTGATGCTTTATACTTCCCCAATTTTATTGAAAGAGAGAGAGAGAAAGAGGGAGAGAGTGAGTCACCATTCATTACCCTCATACAATGGGTTGGGCACAGTGCTGAACATTTTAATTATTTTATTAAATCCTCACAACCACTCTGTGAAAGATTCTATAACTATATTTTATAAACAGATGGGGAAACGGAAGCACAGGGAGGCGAAATCATTTTCCCAGTAACACACAACTGGGAAGTGATGGAGTAAAGATTTGAACTCAGGTGCTGACTACCAAGTCCGTGCTCCTTTGTTTTTGATCCATATAGTTACAGAAGACTGTGTTTCGGGCTTGTAACTCTACTACTTGAATCTAGTCGTCCGTTTTTAGCTTCAGCTACCAGCCTACATTTCTTAATGTAGAAGTGAAAGATGGATATATTCTTGTTGTAAAAGCTCATACAATACATAAGTTCATAGAATAAAATAGGAAAGCCCCTGGTCTTGCAAGCCCCAACTCTTAGATCCCTACATGTAGCAACCGTTAAGTTTGGTATGTTTTTTTTTTTTATACCTTTCTTTTTGCATACATGGAGGCATACATATTATTTTTTATTTTACATATAATGGAATTATGAATTTTATTCTGCAACTTGTCTCTTTTCCTTAAGAGTGTATGTAAGAGAGATTTCGAGCAATGTATATAAAGCCATTTATTTTTTTATAATGACTTTGTAGACTTCCAGTATAGGAATATGTCATAATTTATTTAACCTGCCTCTTTGGGCATTTAAGTTGTTTTCAATTGTACCGTTACAGCCAATGCTGCATGAACATCCATGTACATCTATCTTTGCGGACATATGCGAACATTTTTCTAGATCGTATTTCTAGAAGTCAAATTTCTGGGGTAGAGGATATGCACTTTGTAAATTTTGATAGGTAATGAAAAATTCCCCAACAAAAAGACTACCAACCTACACTAGTATAGAATGTACCTGTTTTCTTCCATATTCACAAACACAGGGTGTTATTAGTCTTCTAGTTTTTCTGTCAGTTTTTTGATGAGAAATTATTTATTATGCTTATAAGTTGCATTTTTTTATACAATTATCCTTTCTTTTCTTTTTCTTTTTCTTTTTTTAAAGATTTTATTTATTTATTTGACAGAGACACAGCGAGAGAGGGAACACAAGCAAGGGGGGGAGCGGGAGAGGGAGAAGCAGGCTTCCCGCGGAGCAGGGGGCCCGATGCGGGGCTCGATCCCAGGACCCTGGGATCATGACCTGAGCGAAGGCAGACACTTAACGACTGAGCCACTCAGGTGCCCCTATAAGTTGCATTTTTATAGTGAGGTAAAATAGTTTTTATATGTTAATTTGCCACTTGTTTATGCTTTTGTAAATATCTATACACTGTGATCACTTTTCTATTTGGTTATTTAGTGGACAGTGACCTTTTTTTGTCATTGAAACATCTAAGCACCCTGTCCTGGCCAATTGATTGCTCTTGTCTAAGGCACCTGAACCTTGAGGAAATAAGGCACAACCACAGGGATGGTTGATTAGTTATCCCTGGCAGCTCTGGTAGCACCCGTGGTCTTTTCCTCACCAGATTGTTTTTGTGGTGGGATCTTGTCCTATTTCCTTCTGTCTAACTTCGCTTTGTTCCTGCTCAATCCCAAACTTTCTACTGACATGCTGATATACCTGACGACCTTCCCAGAAATTCTTTTTGCTTAAGTTAGTCAGAGATGACTTCTATTGTTGGCAACAAAAGGTTCCAAAAGTTAGAGTAATCCAGAAGAGAGTGGATCACACTCAAAAGACCTTCAAGGAGAGGAGAAGGATCTGGAATTGGTTATGTAGCATAAACGGGGCTGAAGACAATGAAAATAATATTGGTATTCAAAGATTCGAATTTGGCAGAAGGTGGTGAAACAATTATTATGTAAAATTATTTAAATTATTGCTTGTGGTGACCCAGAGTCAAGTGTCTATTGAGAATAAACAGTGCTTATTGAGGGGCTCTTGGCCTCTCTGTAAATATCACTATTAAGATCCAGTTGTATATAATGGACAGCTGACTGAACAGCATAATTACCACAATATAGGTAGGATAGTGTTGTGACTACAGTTATGTTTTTTTGTTGTTTTGTCTCAAATTTGTACTTCTTGTATGAAATAGGAAGGACTAAATTTTTAAAAGCATTTGTTTAAATTTTTATTCCAGTATAGTTAACATACAGTGTTATATTAGTTTCAGGTGTATAATATAGTGACTCAACAATTCCATGCATCACCCAGTGCTCATCACAACAGGTGCACTCCTTAATCCCCAACATCTATTTCACCCATCCCCCACCCACCTCCCCTCTGGTAACCAGCAGTTTGTTTTCTACAGTTAAGAGTCTGCTTCTTGGTTTGTTTCTCTCTCTTTTTTTCCTTTGCTTGTTCGTTTTGTTTCTTAAATTCCACATATGAATGAAATCATATGGTATTTGTCTTTTTTGACTTATTTTACTTAGCATTATACTCTCTAGCCCCATCCATGTTGTTGCAAATAGCAAGATTTCATTCTTTTTATGGCCAAATAATATTTCATTTTATATACCACTTCTTCTTTATCCATTCATCTATCAGTGGACACTTGGGGTTTCCATAATTTAGCTATTGTAAATAATGCTGCTATAAACATTGGGGTGCATGTAGCCTTTGAATTAGTGTTTTTGTGTTTTTTGAGCAAAGACCTGGTAATGCGATTACTGTATCATAAGGTAGTTCTACTTATAATTTTTGAGCAACCTCCATACTGTTTCCCATAGTGACTGCACCAGTTTTTCCCACCAACAGTGCAAGAAGCTTCCCTTTTCTCCATGTCCTTGCCAACACTTGTTTCTTGTGTTTTTGATTTTAGCCATTTTGACAGGTGTGAGGTGATATCTCATTGTGGTTTTTGATTTGCATTTCCCTGATGATGAGTGATGTTCAGCACCTTTTCATGTGTCTGTTGGCCATCTGGATGTCTTCTTTGGAGAAATGTCTGTTCATGTCTTCTGGTCATTTTTTAATTGGCTTATTTGTTTTTTTTGGGTGTTGAGTTGTAGAAATTCTTTATATATTTTGGATACTAACCCCTTATTGGACAAGTCATTTCCAAGTATCTTCTCCCATTCAGTAGATTGCCTTTAATTTTGTTGATTATTTCCTTTGCTGTGCAGGTTTTATTCTGATGTAGTCCCATTAGTTTATATTTGCTTTTATTTCCCTTGCCTCAGGAGACATATCTAGCAAAAAATGTCACTATAGCTGCTGCCAGAGAAACTGCTGCCTGCTCTCTCTTCTAGTATTTTATAGTTTCAGGTCTCACATTTAGGTCTTTAATCCATTTTTAATTTGTTTTTGTTTATGGTGTGAGAAAGTGGGGAATGACTAATTTTTTGACAAAAAATATTGGATTGAAATCAGAGGACTGACTGGAATTAGGCTAAAAGACTCTTTTATCTCTTAGGACCCCAGGACTGTTATAGCTCAACATTAAAGCAAAGTTTAATCCTGTGAGCTGCCCAAATTGCACTATTCATTGAATTTATAGTTTTCTTGGGTCTTTTATGTAAAAATTAAGTAATTGACAAAGAAAAAGTAAAAGAGAACTGGAATAGGGATATACAGTAGGTTTCAGGAAACTTGGACTATGCTGAGCCCCCAACTCCCGCTAGAGCTCCCTTGCTCTCCAGATTAAATGGCCCCTCCTTCATGGTCAGTTGATATTATTATAACATGTTCACCCGAAGAAGGTAATTTGTAAAAGGATGCCAGTATTCATCATACCCTTCTCCATCCATTGTCTCTGTACATATAATTAGGTTACATGCCATAGTGTTGCTTGGGGCCAATCACAAAGTCAAACATAGGAGTAGAGGAACTTAAATACACACACACACACACACACACACATTCACACACACACACACATTCTCACTGCTGTATGGTTTATGGTGAATTGCATTTTCATTGAAAACACACCAGGGAGAGTGTATATGTTTGTAGAGTGAATATATGTTTGATATTAGTAAATAACAGTTTGCCAAAGAGATGTACCAATCTTGAATTCACACCAGGAGTGTATGATAGTTTCATCTGTTTGACATCCTTACTGACACTTAGTATTGTCAGTCCTTTTCATTTCACCCCTTCCAGTGGATATGTAGTGATCTCAATGTGGTTTTAGTTTGAATTTCTCTGATGACTAATGAGATTGAACATTATCTCTTGTGTTTTTTGACCATTTAGATATTCTCTCATGAAATATTTCATGTGAGGTACATGGTCTAAATTTCTTGACCATTTTTTCCAATTGATTATCTGCTTTTAAAATATTGATCTGTAGGAATTATTTACATAATCTGGATATGAGTTCTTTGTGACATGTATGTGCTGCAAATATCTTCTTCCACTTGTGGCTTGCCTTTTTACTCACTTGAGTAAATGTTGCTTATTTTTCAACTTTGTTTATAACATCTTTCCTTATAAAAATACTTAAAATTTTTGGATACTCAAAACTAATATTTTCAGTTTGTAATTATGTATCTAGTATAGAAAAGCCTTTACTTCCTCAAGATATAAAAGCTCTTCTTTCAAACTTTTAATTCTTAAATAGCAATAATTAAATAGTACTTTTGTCTCCATATTCCCTTTTGCACTTTAATGCTCTGTATTTAATCAATAAATTCTTATGTATCCCTGGTTCTGTTTGAAGATTCTAGTCTATTCCATTGAACTATGTTTATTTCTGCATCAGTACAGTACTCTTTGAATTACTATAGCCCCCCCAATATATTTTGATATCTGGTAGGCATGTGCCACCGTATTGTTTTTTTCAAACATTCTTTATATTTTCTCTTTTATATTAATTTAGAATCAGGTTGTCAAGTTCCATACAATATAAATATTGGGATTTTGATTGGGGTTGCATTAAATGTATAGATTAATTTGAGGAAAGAATTATAGTTTTAAAATATTGGGTCATTCTATTTGGAAACTGGTATACTTCTCCAATTAATTAAATATTCTTTATGTCCTTTAATAAAGGTTGTACATTTTCTCCATATTGTACTTTAGTTTTTGGATATTTTATGCCAAGGTACTTTATGGCATACAACTAGTTGCTATTATTAATGGTATCCTGTCTTCCATTTTTACTTTTGAAAGTGTATTTAACCATTGTGTAGGAATTATTTCTATATGTTAATCTTGTGTCTGGCCACCTTAATTACTTTACTAATACTAACAACTTACTGCTGATTTTCTTTGATTTATTATATATTGTTTGAATTTGTTGTAGCGTCAACCAATTTTCATATTTTTTATTATGTGTGATATGTGAATATTTGACTTAATAGATTTGAATTAAGAACAACTATTGCTGTCTGAGCTGCTGGCTTGCCAAAGAGCAGTGCTACATTTGTAGTTGATGTTGAATACAAACTTCGTGAATTTTTGACTGGATGTGGTGCACCTTCACACATCACCACTTATCTGCAGCCCACATTTGGGGACTACCAGTTAAGAAGGGACTCTGGAAGATACACAGCTTGTACCTATTTTGCAATAATACTTTGTTCTGGAAAATTTTTTTTTGCATTATTTATTGCTGTTCTTCTTTTCCTAAATTAGCACAGGTTACTGGGGTTACCTGTATTTTCTATAGATTCCTAAACTCCCACTTATTCAGCTACTGTGTATGAAGCTTGTATTGTGTGTCAGGAACTGAGGATATAGAATTAAATAATACTCTGTCTCTTTCTTCAGGAGCTTATTGTCTACTTAGGAAGTCCCACAAGTAATGAATGATTGTAATTCAGAGTTCCTCAGTGTGAACCATGATTAAACAGCACTATTGTACTGGTGATGGGAAATTAAAATCAGAGCTTGAATTTGAGATATAATGCTGTTGAGAGTCTGAAATATATCCAGAAAATGTTTGATATTCTTCATTGCTTCAGACTTGTGAATATTGGTTGGATCACAGAATTTTAAATTTGAAAAGGTTATTAGAGATAACCTAGTTCATTCTACAGATGAAGAAAGACAGGCCCAGAGAGGCCATGTGCCT
This sequence comes from Zalophus californianus, assembly GCF_009762305.2. Classification (NCBI taxonomy): domain Eukaryota; kingdom Metazoa; phylum Chordata; class Mammalia; order Carnivora; family Otariidae; genus Zalophus; species Zalophus californianus. The sequence continues at coordinate 111,715,483 of NC_045595.1, read as the reverse complement.
TTGCCAAGTCAATAATCTGTATAAATGCTGCAGTGTGAAATTTCAACTCTCCAGATTCTTCATCTAGAGCATCTTTCATTATAACACATATAATTTACTCTTCCTCAAGTGATGTTCAAACCAGTGATACATTTTTTTCTGGATCAGTAATTTTTTTTTTTGGTTTCAGTTTATAAAATGTTGGGTTTTCAAGAATTACCTATTATCTATCTATCTCTCTATCTCTCTATCTATCATTTATCTATCTATTTATCATCTATCTATCTTCTAGGCAGAAGGGTGTTATGAGATAAAATTAGAGTGAAAGGTTAATCTTTGTTGAATACAGACTGAACCATATCTGCTGTACACTGCAAATAGTTGTAGTTGATGACATGGGTCTTATAAAGGTTAAAATCTTTGGCTTTGGATTCCACTGGTGCTGGGCTTTCAACTCAGCTATTCCATTTACAAATCCTGTGACTTTGGGCAAGTCATTTATCCTCTCTAAGCCTTGGTCTTTCTTCATTGATAAAATGGGATAATCATACCTACATTACAGGATTATTGTGAAGATTAAGTGAGATAATATGTAAAAAGGGATTAGCACAGAACCTGGAATACAATAAATTCCCTATAATTTATTAGATATAGACCATTGCCATTGGCTTACACTAGTTCCATTTTTTTTTATATAAATTGCCTATATCTTTAGGTGTTTTTATGTGTCTGCACTTCTCAAATGCAGTGAAGTCACCTGTTAGTATCACCATATCATATTATGGTGTGACTGAAGTAGTACTCTTTTTCATCTGTTTCTTACTTCATCATATTGAAATATGACACTAAAGGTTTACAGTGCTGAGGTAGATATAAGACAATCACTAAAGCATCTAGGCATATTTAAAAGACTTAAGACTAGTAGCTATTTTATTTTAAAGCTGATGCCTGATATTTCTTTGTTATCAATAGTCTAATGTGAGCAATGGATGGTCCCTGCCTTTAAGGAGTTTAAAGGGTAGTTAAGATAAAAGTTATAACCACGTGAAAAGGACAACACATTCTGAACTCTACAGAAGTATGGCAAAATACATTATTATAATAGAAAAAAAAAGGGCAATGAGTATAAAGGAGGGGAGAACTTTTTGACTGGCAAAGCCTGATCTGGGAAAGGCTCTTGGGTGAGGATAGATGAGAGCTGGTTATTGGATAGGGAAGATTTGGGGATAGAATGGAGGGAAGGCAGAGGGTGGGTGGCAAATTGTGTCTAGGGGACCTTAGTTGATCAGTTGGCCTAGAAGACGGAGTTCATGAAAATGTAAGTTAAGACCAGATTTAAAAATTTTTGACTACTGTAAGTATACAACATTAAGGACTTTAAACTTTGTTCTTTTAAAAGTGAGAAGCCAGTGAAGTTTTCAAGTAGGGGAGTTAAATCATCAAGATAGTATTTCACAAAGATTCATCTGTTGGCCAAATATAGCTGGAATCAGGGGAAAAGCTAGAGAGAAACAAATCATTTAGTAGGCACAATTATGAGGTGGCAAAGGTTGAGTGGTGGAAATGAAAAAGATGGGGGAAATGCAAATTGCCAAAAAATTGGTTCCTGACTGGAAATGTGACAAAGTAGTTTCAAGTTCAGTACCAGTTACAGAAATGGTGAAGTCAGCAACAGGGAGTGAATTTTGGTTAAATTTTCTTCAAACTGAGTTTGAAATGGTGGAGAGATAGCCAAATGGGATTGTCTAATAACTAACTCAAGATCGAGGCTAAAAATGTTGATTTGATCATTAGCACCAAGAAGTTAGGGAGACTGTTGGTGATAGGGAGTGACTGGTTAGTGAGTTGAAGCTTTAGAAATTCAGAAGTGGAAAGAAGGAATGATGCAGGAAGAGAGCTAGAAGGAGGAGGCAACTGGGTCAATTGTTTCTTCTCTTTCTCTTTTTCCAAAAGATAGGGAAGCCTTGTAGAAGTTTGAAGTTAGAGATGATGCTGAGGAACAGAAGCTGTGTAAGAGTGAAATATAGAGGGTCTTAACGTGAATTATGAAATCAACAAAAGGAGGAAATGGGCCCCATGATGTGATGACTGTTTACCTCTCAATGTCCTGGGTACTTCCTATCAAGCTTTGCATGGCATTTATAAGATGTCTTTCTCAGGATAACTAAGTTTGGATGAAACAGGAAGAATCTTGTGTATGTTTTCTAACTTTTCCTTGGGTAAGACTATCCAAATCTGACAGAGCAGCAAACTGGTACTGTTCTTTTTGCAAAAACAATACAACCTCAAATTTGAATTCTATGTGGTATTGTGTTTATAGGTAAGATATTTGCTTCTTAGGTTATGCAGGCAAAATAAAGAAAAATACAAGTATTTCCTGACAGAAAATTAGGAAAATGAACTTGTCAACTGCTGAAGTATTGTTAGAGTGCTAAGGTTTGGATTCGCAGTGTTTGATGTCACAATTAATTTATCATTGTCAAAGTCTGACTTCCTGCTTTTGACCCCACACCAAAAAGGCGTAAAAGAGTTTGTGAAGAAAAGCTTCTTGGAAGTTAAATGGCTCATCCAAAACAGCATTTTAATGATTTAAGTAAAAATGAATCAGAAACATGTGGATTTAATTTCCCTTAAAATTCACATGGGTTTGAGACTTAAAGGAAAATAGGACTTGGCACAATGTGTTTAGGATTTGGTTAAACTCAAAACATTTGAAAAACTTTGGAACACTGGATGACTTCGAAATACATCTGGGTTTGCCCATCCATGTGGGCATGGTTACAAAACCCTTATCCTTCGTGGCACTATTCAAACATTCTATCAACATGCTTCAGCTTTCAAAAGGTTTAATTAGGATAAAATCAACAAATTTTATTGCCTACTATGTGCAATCAATAAAGTAAAGAGCCACAATTTTCCCCATTTCACAGTTAGGAAGTCTTTGCTGGCGTGTGGTCAAGAGAAATTCCCACATAGACAAAGTCAGAGTGGGCCATTGGCATGGTCCTTTGGGAATTAGAATTCAATTCCATCAGCCCTTCCTATTCATATCCTCTGCTATTGTAGAATTCCATTAATTTCAGGAGCATGAAAAAGAGAAAAGTTATGTTATATGGTACTGAGTTGGTAATCAAGCATTGCTTTGGGTTTTTAAACCACTACTTTAAAAGGTCATTTTGGCATGTGTTGAAAACACATACATGTTTAAAATGTTACATTGGGGACATTAATTAAAATATGTAAAGAAGACCATGAAAATGAGGGAAACCAGTGGTTGGCAAAATAACCTCTCTGCAGTTGCAACCCCAACTAACCCACATGGCAATCCCAATTGTTAGCAACTCAGTGGCGAGGGGGTTGTAATGAAACCCGCAGAGGTTCTGCCTGAAAGGTACTCTTATTATTTATAGCCAATTATATTAATCCCAAAGCTGAGTGACACCTAGGGAGATAATTGAATTTCTTAGATTCCTCTCTTTACACTTACTGCCATGATCAGAAAAACACAATTTTGAATGCTCCTCTCTCTTAGGGTAAGACCATGCTGTCCGTGTAATTGGATAAGTCTCCAGGGAAAACTGGCTTCTCCATGGCATTTTATAAAAAGCTTTATGGAAAGTTGGCCTCAATTTTTTGGGCAACTTTTTCAAGAGAGAAGAAGGATACAAGTTGAAATGATCTCTTCTCATTTTTACCCAAGCAAGTTTATGAACCTTAATCATACAAAAAGCACTGCTTAAGGAAGTTGCCTCATAAGGTCTAGGTTACATGAAAAAATAGTCTTTAGAAAAGGACAACATTAGTAGTTTGACTAAACAGTAAAATGCAACTCAAAGAGAAATCTCTCTCCTCCCCTACCCCTAAAATCCTAAATGATCCTAAATGATTGTAGTTGGTAAACAAAGCTTGGAAGACGCTGTCATATACAATGCCCCAAGTAATTTTGATCAACTTAGATAACCAGTCCACAGGCTATAAAAAGACAAAAATGACATGTTGGCATGTGTGAGATACTAGGAAATATCTGTCTTCGTTCATAGAAAAGCTTACGTAGCCCTTCTAATCTCCTTTCATATTTGTGCTCCTCGATGACCATCTGATATTCTCGGCAAACAGGAGGAAATCAACTGTAGATATAATATCCATCACTTTAATTCAGCAAATTTGAGATCCTGAGATCTGAGACTATTGGAGGAAGCAAAGCAGTATGTCTTTCATTAAAGGAGGCAGAGAGGTTAATGGAGACTTCTGCGTTACTCAGAGCCAGGTCTCTTATGATCCCGTAGCTGAAGCTATATTATTCTCATCTGCCCTGCTGGGGAGAGATGAAAATATCCCTCACAAACTTGGGTAAATAAAAGGGTGTTAAGAAGGGAAGATCTTCCCTGGTGTTGCTAAAATCCTCATGGAATCTCTTTGCTTATTTCCCTGTGGTTGCAGCTGTGGAATTGCAGAGGGAGGTACCACTGGTCTTTTCTTCACGGAGGACTAAAGAACTAACTGATGAATACATCACAGGCAATATGCCTACATAACAGTCAAGGGAAACAGTTCATTTCTTCAATTAATTACATAATGAGGCGTGTTGTTCATGGCACTGATTAGGCCCATGAAAAGCTTTTCTTTTTTTTTTTTTAGATGTTAGAATAAATAGAGGGTATATATATATATATATTCTTTTGGTATGAGTTAAAGCCTCCTTTCTCCCTCCTCTCTTATTTCCACATAAATTAATTCTACAATTTAATAAAATAACAGGTGGTTCCACTTCAGGCTGAGCAGATGTTAGACTGAATGAATGGAGACCCCTCTTGTGTTCAATATATCCCTGAGCTCTTTCTTTCTTTATCTCTTCACCTCTCCCTTTTCTCCTCACCTCCCCACCCCCAATTTCTGCCAGATTTATGAGCAGCTACAGTATGAGCTGTTTTGTTTGAGCAATATGAATATTGATGACTGACACGTGCTGATTTTAGATGTATTAGTGACATTCATAATCCTGAATATGTAGACATTTTTCACCAGATAATGAGGTACCAGATTGCCATACCAGGAAATTCCCTTCTTTTGGTTCCTATAAGTAGATAATCTCTATTACTTTACAGATGGAACTCGAAATTGGAAGCTTATTCCAGAAGAAGTTAAGGGAAAATATAAAATTAGATTCACAATTCAGAAAATCCCTATGTTGCTCAGAAGTCTCATGTATTACTTTAGTGACATTTTTGACTCCCCTCTTGGTTATTTCTGAGAAATAACCCCCCCAGTTTAAAAACAAGAGCTTTCTGTGTCTTCTCTCTCATCAAGTCTAACATAAAATTGATTCCATGTTCTTTCTCAGTTTCACAGACTTTATAAACAATGGGACACAAGAAGTCAATCAAGAGAGTTGTTTTTTCCAATGAATCCTCTTACAGTTGTTCACCCAGGAAATGCCCTTCTGACAATATTCAAAATAGTGGCCTTCAGGTGAAAACTATTTTTCATTTTTCATATTAAAATCATATATTTATGCTTCTGACATTATTTCAGATTGTATTTAATAAAAACATTTTCTGATCCTAATTCTGACTTCTCTTCCTAAAAGTATACCTGGAAGCTTATGGCATGTTCCTGGCTCTCCCAAAGCTTTGATGAAAGTCATTTTCTCCCCTTGGGACCAGCCAGATATGGGGGAGACATTGCTGATGAGAGGAAAAAGTCAGTGCTTGCTTCGGCAGCACATATACTAAAATTGGAAAGGAAGAAGTCACGGTCAGCCATTGATTATCAGGATTGGGATGGGATTGGTATTATCCATCCCATTCTTGATTATTCCCCGTTTTTCCTTTCTTTCCTTTCCTTCCTTCCTTTCCTTCCTTCCTTCCTTTCTACTTTCCTTCCTTCCTTCCTTCTCTCTCTCTTTCTGTCTTTTTTTCCTTTCTTTCTTTCAAGGCTTACCCTGCAATAAGAAAGGAAAATATAAAGTAAAACCATAGAGATGTGATTTCTCTTAGTGTTGGGATAGTTTCTTCAGTCATCTTGGATTTTTCTTGGAAAAGCACTTAAGTATATAAATTCCATTTCCATCACTGATTATAAGTAGCATCTCTGGGAAATTACCAACATTATCGACATACACAAATCAGTTTCTTCCACTATAAAATGGAATTGTCAGGATCTGTGGGGATGCAGAGGGTTCTGAGAATATGGGGTTAGTGTGTGAACCAACTGTGGATATAAAGGCACTCAGTTCCTCTACTGTCTCTGGTCTTATTCTGCCTCTTGGATTCCATTGGTACTAGCAGCTTCCTTTATCATCCACATTCTGATTTCTGTTGTTTCTGACCTTGACTTTACTTATTAAACTTATAATATACCTGATGTTGATTTGACAACATGATTGTAATTTCTTAGATTCCTTACTTGACTTCCTGTTTGCTGCTTCAGTTGCTCCCTAAATCTTGACCTCTTGAGTTCTTGACTTCAGGCTGATAACCCGACTTCAGTTCTGGAAATTATTCCTAACAACCTCAGGATCAAGTTGCTGAGGCCTGCCTCTGGTAGGGGTTGGTGTCCTCTGAATCTCCTTTTCTTAGATAATGTGGAAATAAAATGTTGCTGAGGACACTATCAAGTACCTTTAACATTTTAGACTTTGTGATAGGATTTTTTTTAAAGATTTTATTTATTTACTTGTCAGAGAGAGAGAAAGAGAGAGCATTAGCAAAGGAAGAGGAAGAAGTAGGCTCCACTCAGCAGGGAACCCGATGAGGGACTCAATCCCAGGACCCTGGGATCATGACCTGAGCTGAAGCCAGATGCTTAACCGACTGAGCCACCCAGGTACCCCTGTGATAGGAATTTTATATATCTAAATCTACTGTCATGTGATGTCTCTAACCTAATAAGGCAATATAATGCAATGGTAAGAGTGTTAACTCTGGTGTTTAGACCCTTGGCTTTGAATTCTGGTTCATATTTATTAACTGTGTGACACATTGGACATGTAACTTGTAAATCTGTAAAATGAGGGTAATAATAGTGCCCATTATATAGAGTTTTTGTGATGATTATAAAATTTAAAACAAAGAATGTGCTTATGATAGTTCCTGGCACAGAGAAAAGCTTAATAAAAATGTTAGCTATTATTACTATTTTGGGTCAGTGTACTTTGGAAGTATAAGTACATTAAAATATTCTTTATCTGTTAAAGTGACTTTGTCTAGATTTGTTTTCAATTACGTATTTAATTAAAGAAATTGTGGATTCCATTTTCTTTGGAATAGTTATGTACAATTATTTTGGTTTTTGTTTGCAATGAAAAGTGAAGCCATGGAAATATCTGGATGTTGCTGCTATATTTCTCATAGACTTCTTTGGCCAAACAAAAATTGTTTTTGTTCTAGTTAGAAACAATTAGAAAATAGAAGCAAACCCGAAAGAGCCCATATTACCTAAACCTACAGCAAATTCAATCCTCTGGAAGGATGTAATTAGGCAAGAACCAAGAACCCGTTCAGGGTTTTCACGTATCTTGCTTCTGTTCTACTGTTATTTCTACTTCTAAAGTATCAGAATTTGATCTTGACTAAATATCACCTAAGTTGGTGAGTTAGGAAATCTATAAATGATTCATTTGTCAAGTGTTTATTGAGCACCTCCTCTATCCTAGGCACTGCCCAGCTCTGGGGGTTCAGCCATAAATGAGATAGGTGAAGTTGGCCTCTTCTTGACGGTTACATTCTAAAGAGGGAAAATGGGGCAGTGAAGAATGGAAAAGATGGTGGGGTGGTTAAGCATTCCTTTAGTTAGGGCCATGGAGGAGATGATAAAAAGGAACCAGTCACATGAAGATTTGGGGGCCACAGGGTCCAAGCAGAGAGCACACCACATTCAAGCTAATGCCCTGAAGTGGGAATGAGCATGGTCTATTGGAGGAAACAAAAGATGCCAGTGTGGCTGGAGGGACATGAGAGGTTGGCCATGAGCTTAGGTTTTAATAAAATAGGAAGTCACTGGAAGATTTTAAGCAGAAGAGTCATATCCAATGTTTACTTTCTACCAAGTTCACTTAGCTGTGAGGAGAATGGATGGAAGCGGGACAGGTGTATGACCAAAATGATCAAAGACAGGTCTCCATGACAGTGGTCCCGGGAGAGGCACTGGGGGCTGGGACTAGAGCTGGTGCAGGGGAGACACGAGGAGTGGAGACTCAGAATATGTGTTGGAGATAGGACTTGGCAATGGACTGCAGTTTGGGAAATGAGGGAAAAGGACCCAGAAATAATTCCTAAATGTTTGGTTTCATTGGCTGGGTGGGTAATGGTACCATTCTTTAGACGGGGGAAGACTAAGGAGGAACAAGTTTGGGAGTAAAATCAAATGCTTTGTTGTGATCTAGTTATTTTTGGGATGCTGTGGGCCAAATATACCAGTGGGTAAAAACAATACTTTTGCCAAATCTATCTGCAATAGAAGGCAAGTATATAAATTACCAAATAACTTAGGTATAAAAAAACTCCATTTTAAGACATAATATAGACTTGTTCAATAAAACATGCAATTAAAAATCCCTCTGATTCTTTTGTGGGTATAAGGAGATCTTAAAGTCAAAATCAAACTACCATGTTACCACTAGTAGTTCTTTTAAAGATAATGTCTTTTATTTTCTTAAGATTTTATTTATTTATTTGTCAGAGAGAGAGAGAGTGCATAAACAGGAGGAGGGGCAGGCAGAGAGAGAAGCAGACTCCCTGCTGAGCAGGGAGCCCGACGTGGGGCTCGATCCCAGGACCCTGAAATCATGACCAGACACTTAACCAACTGAGCCACCCAGGCATCTCAAGACAGTATGTCTTCTTTTAGAAGTGTGGCCATTGATCCTTTCAGTGTTTTTCCTGCCTACTTTCACATACCTATTGTGCTTTGAGATTTTGTTGTTGTCAGATTTTATTAACAAATTTAATCCTGCATACTTTTATCTTATTTTGAGTTGATGTAGAGTCTTCATGATTAGATAACAAATGGCTACCAGTAGTGTTAGGATGTAGTTGCTAATTGACAGGTGAAAATTGTATAATAGTTCTATCTTTATTAGTCTTCAGGGTGAGTATTATCATTGGGTACCATTATAAGGAATAAACTCAGAAAGATTTGAGCCCAACTCATACGTTATGTATATCTATGAACTAACCTGGCAGTGATCACTTCATCTGTAATTCAGCTGCCTTTGATTTTATTATGTATGTTTTATAAATAGACTCTTGAATACTGTATTATCTTGCATTAACTTTAGACACTAACAACTACTTTTGGTGTATTAAAACATATAGAAACAATGAGCTCCTATCATTTAGACATAATGAAATACTAAACTTTTCTTATTTAGCTAAGGATTAAATTACAAGCTTAATTTACCGATTAAAAAAAATTCCCATCTAGTAGACTGTAATGCACGCAAGGATATGTGCTGTTTATATAAATAGCATGGAAGTTAATTCAGACCATTTCATGGGAATGGTTTATGTATTGTAATCATGAGTCAATACACAGTTCTCTCTAAATTTAAAACAATGTAAATTAGCCAAGCCAATTTAATTCTTGCCAAGAAAGAATATTCCTTAAAGCCATGTTTTTAAGTTTATTAGGTTAAATGCAACTATATTCTGTAACTAATAAGTGAGAGGATTTATTGAATTTTGAAACTCACTGATTGTAAATTATGTTTTTAAAGTTACTTAAACAAGTTAAATATGTTTATAATAATTTCATTTCCTTTATGACATCTAACTAATAAGAAAAAAATAAGGCTAGGAGAGAACCAGAGTTGGTTTAATTTTTTTCATGACCAAAGCCAAGTTTAAATCCTGTCCAAATGCCACTTCTCAATCACAGCTTTAAAGGATTAAAAGAGATTATAGTGGTATTTCTTTACTTTTCTGATACACAAGTTTGTGTCAAAGCTATCTTGAAGCCTGCCATTGAGTTTCACCCTTGAGGTGAGAAAGTAGCCTGCTGAGTGCATACTTATTTCTAGGAAGAAGATACATTTGCTTAATATAAAATGGGTAGGAGTTACAGCTATTGTATCTGAGCTTCTTTATGTGGAAATCATGTGAATACTGGACTATAAGAAGAGAATTTATAGCGGTGTTTTCTCTTTCAGATTCTACTTTGCAGATTTGAGTAGGTTTTTCTGTGCTCAAGAAACTTTTGGTTAATAAGTCTGGCTTTCTGCTTGTTTCTTATTTCGGAGAAAAATCTAATTTAGTTACAATGATTTTAAAACTGATCGGACCAAATCATATAATATGCAATAATTTCTTTCTTTACATTTTGGTAACATGTGGGCTCTGAGATGGAAAAATACTTGGTTTAGGATTTTCCTTTCTTGTTTGGTTCAGAGTACAGTCTAATTTGAATATGGTTTCTCTACTACGATCCTTTCTCATTTTTCTTTTTTCTTGGGAGTGTACCGTAAAGAGAATCCTCTTGCCAAGGACAACTGTAGTTTTATTTGTTTCTAAACTCTCTATATCATGTTGCCCATATTTCCTGATTAAAATCTTTGGTTTGATTATCTCCCAATGTACATTTCTATTTACCTAATAGGTATTTTGAGTTTGGATTTGGAATATATGGGCATTGTCTTCTAAGCTTGCTTTCCCCATCTCAGTGTGGTCATGGCAGAGCCTTGGCCAGTTTTCTCTGTGCTTTGTGCCTCATTTCCCAACCTGTTCAAGGGGGCTCCTGATGCCTCACATGGCTGTGCTGCGGTGGGTGGGGGGGAGCTTCCCTTGCCCTCATGTAAACCACTGATGTCCTCTCTGGGCAGGACCACCATGAGTTCCAGACTCTTGTCTGTAGCTATGGCTGCGGCAGCGTTCATTTGAAGAACAGGGTGTTACTGGAAGTGCTGAGTCAGCCAGCCGCATCTGGTATTTAAAGGAGACTTTAGAGAAGTTAGCTGCTGGGAAACTGTTTCTTCAAGAATTTTTTGAGCTTGCTCTGGTGATAAACCTGCCACCTGATAAGTACTAAGTAGTAACTGTACATTTTCAAGATAATGCCGCAACCAAAAGGTGGTCATTATATGCCACCAAAGGAAATGCATTTGCCTTGGGGTTTTAGATATGATGTTCATCCTTTAGGGGTGTTAGAGGGCATTCCCCAGTTAGCCTGTTCCTACCAGAAAAGTTTCCCGTCTTAGCGTGAGGGGTACTTGGAGTCAATGCCAGACATATATGGCAGATTCTCCTGAATTTGTTAAATAGCTGTTAATTAAACATTTACCATATGCCATTTACCATGCTCGGTATAGGGGATATAATGCAAAATCAGTCACAGCCTCTGCTCACAAGGATTTCCACACAAGAAGGGAAAGAAATGTAAGGAAATAAGTACAATAAAAATGACCAGATATTGGGTTAGAAGAGCGCATGTGGAAGTAACAGTATAATGAAGAGGGCTCAGTCTACTTATATGGAGCAAGAAGGGAACTGAGAAAGATCTGGGGAGGTGTCGGACTTGAGCTGAGCCTTGACAAATGCATAGCGTTGGCACACAGAGGGAGAACATGTGGGAAGGGCTGCACCTGGGCCAGTGGCTCATAGGCTGCTGAGGCCTGGGGTCTTTTTAAGGAGAATCTGGTGGGAGATAAATCTGGAGACAGAGGCGGGAGCAAGATTATAGAGGACATGGTAAGCCACGGTAAAAATTGGTACTTCGTCTAGCGGGTGATGGATTTTAAGCAAGGGATTCATACTTCATATTTGCATTTTTTTTTTCTTTAAGAGCAAGAAATCTGACAGCAACATGAAGGATCATTAGGAGGGATTTGACTAGATGACACTTAGGAAATCAGTTAGAAGACCAATTCAGCAGCCCAGGAGAGAGACCATGAGAGCTGAGACTTACGCAGATACAGAGTACGAGGAGAAGGGGAGGAAGGAGGTAGGTTGGAGAGATGTCATTGGAATAGAATGGATAGGTCTTTTCTTGGTGACCGACTAACTGCAGGAGGAGATTCCAAGTCCCAGATTTCTGGTCTGGGTGTTTGGGTAGCTAATGGGGCCATTTCCCAAGACAGAGACACAGTGGGGCAGGCTTAGCCATGTTGAAACTACTGGCTAAACTCTTATCAAGGGTATTAAGGAATTCAGTATAGGATTAACAGTGCATTCGGTTTTCTTTAAGAATATCTAACAACTTGATAATTCAAGTCCTCTCAGCATTTCCTTGCCTCTTCCTCTGCCAAGATGTGCCAAGATAGTTGAAAATGGGTGTGTGTTGATCTTGAATTTTTTGGTGGATTTCTTCAGTTCTCCACATACAAATGCATGTGGTACAGCACAAATATTAGCTCTGAAAATATTGCTGTCTGTATTCACAGTGACTTTTTCTAGCAACTTCAGGCAACTCTCAAAGCCCAAGTGAAGTATACAAATATGAGCTGGAGAATTTATGAGGGGATGAGAACGTTTGGGTGAGTCACAGTGCCATTTTTTAAAAGTCTCAGATTTTATAAATAAATATAACAGAATTATAGTTATTTTAAATGTATTATATGTGTATGTGTCTCTTTAAACTTTAAAAAATACATGAAAGGATGTGAATTGTCCCCTAGGATCCCAACAATAGAAAGCAACAGTAATTAAGCAAAAAATAAAAAAAAAACTGACATGGATGTATTAGAGCTAATATAAATCCTGTGCAATTGGCATAAAGGAATTTGTTATTTTCAAAACAGAACTAAATCTCTTTTCCATTATAGATTTAATTTAAGTAACATGATAAATAGTGGTAAATTGAACTTTATTATGTATTCATGAAATGCAGTTTAATACAATTGTTATTTCTGGCATTTGTGGTTTAAAGATATTCCCTTATGGGTAGATGTTATTTTTAATGTGCAAATTCAGAAATAATGACCTCCAGTTCCACTGGTGAATTAAGGCTGATATATACACATGGACAGTAAGGGAAAAATAGTCTCTGAATTCCGGGCTTTATGAAAATTTCTAGTGTAATCTCTGATCCTTTAAAAACTGACATTAAACAAATTATTTTAAGGTTACAATTTTATTGCTAAAGAAAAAAGTAATAAAGTAAACATTTTCCTAAGGTTTTTAAAAGAATGGTATTTGACAAGGACATACCTGAAAGGGGAAAACTCACTTACCAAGAACAGGTTATTGAAAAATCTCTGCACAATTTAAAAAAAAAAACAGATTAAAAATTCACATGACATGATGCCTTCCTGGCATGTCCAGAATATAAAATTGGAAACTCAAAGGGAATGGCTAAACAAATAAACAACATATGCCAAATAATTTCTACGAGACTCTCTTCCAGATCATCGGTAGGAACTTGTTCAAGAGGGAGAAACAAAGAATAGCTCTTTGTCATAACTTTGTATTTAGCTGAATTCTTTTCCATGCCGGGAAGTTTGTCGGATAAGTAAACCAATAGGAAAACCAGTGTAATTAAAAGGCAGGACTTCAGGAGACCCTTAGTTCATAACTAATGGTGTGTGGTGTGACTTCCCATCAACTTTTCCTCATTGGACCAAGAAGGACTTTAGTGCTGAAGCTGTGTTCTAATGACTACTTAAGCTACCTCTTTAAAAAAACCTTTTCAGGGGATGTTGGATGGTTGAGTTTGACTTTCACCTGATCAGTCATTACAATTTATAAAGTTTAGGTCAGGCCTGTGTGTAGACGGAGATCTCTACCAGGAGCGTGTAGCTAGAGATTGGAAGAACAGAGATGGTTTGGGGTTATCTGCTTGTGACAAATGTTTGTGGAATGTGAGGCCTATTTTGGGCACTGGGCCCCGGCTTTTTCAGCATAGCTGTGGTCATCTCTGGAGGCAGGCGGATGTCTGAATGTAATGCTTAAGTCCTGATCCACTCTGAAGATTCTCAAAGTTTTCCTTAGATCACAGTTGTTATATGCGGGTTAGGTGACCTCTGAGATGGTCCAGCTGGTGGGAAGGCTGGTCAAGAGAAGGAAAACTTCAGCTACTGGAATCATCTCAATGTTATTCTCAAAGTTGTCCCTTGAGCAATGATCTCAGATTCATTGACCAGAGTGCTGTTTCTTACGTGGAAGGGATAATTCAGCACACGTTGAACCCACATTCACAATTTGGACACCCCAGAACTCTGGAAAGTGGAAGTCATTTCCATAACTTATTTGTTGGCAAAACCTGACCCCATCTGAACTTATTTGATAGAAAAAGCTGACCTGACGTTATGTAAGACTATGTCTATCCTTTACCTTATTTAGTGCAAATATTCATGCATTTTGATTACTGGGTGCAGGCTTAGACTCTGCTCAGGGTGTAATATGATATATGATATGCACACCTTATTAACTTCCTAAAATGTGAAAAATTCCAAGTTCTGAAACCCATCTGTATCCAAGGGTTTTAGATAAGGAAAGAAACTGCGGAGCTGTAACCACAAATGAGTCTTAATTTTCCTTTTTCTGCATGCAAATACCTACTAATAATGTCCTTAGGGATAATTTGGGGAAGTTAAGTACTCTTTCTAAAATTTGATTTAAACTATTAATTTGCTTAGCAAAATCATATATTGCACATTGGCAAATTAGCTCTGTTGTGGTAAAATTATCACAAATTATAAATTAGTTGCCTCTGAATTAATGAGGTTTTATTATAAACACAAAGCAGCATTACTTCCATTGCCTAATTTTCATTAGTACAAAAAAGAGACCAAATAAAGCCAAAGGGGAAAAGAAAAAGAAAAGAATTGCCTCTGCTATCTATGTACCCTGTAAGCATTTGAAACGTGGCTGAATTTTTTTTTTTTGTAAGGGGCTGAAAAGATGTTTATATTGCCTGCCCGAATTTGATTTAGATTAAGGCTGCCATAAAATCCTTTTAGTTCCAGTGGCCTGTGTATGATTCCTGGATTCCAAATCTCTTATTTTTAATGTACTAAGGCTAGAGTTTTCTCAAGAAAACAAAGAAGAGACGTGATTTTTTTTTTTTTTTTTTTTTTTTAGACGAGAGGACAGGTGGGGCGCCTGGTGTACCAAGGGCATTTTGCGAAAGCACCAAAGCAGATAAAGCTCAACATGTTAAGGGTGGAACAGCAGGGGTGAAGGGGGTGGCGATCAGGGCAGCAGGACGGGGTTGGTGCTGGGGGTCCTGCGCTCAGTGGCACAGGTGGGCCGCAGGGCTGAGGGCTGGGATGCCAGCCCTGAAATCCACTCTGCTTCATTAAAATCAGTCCCACTCCTTTCTGTTTGTTTGCAAAGAGGAACTGTGTGTTCAGTTCCTGCTGAGCAGAAGGAGGCTTCCTGTCTTTTAACCATAAACCCACGCATAAATACTACATAATAATCCTTTTATTAGACAAAAATGGTTTTTTATCTTGAAGCCTATAGGGTTACTTCCAGAGTTGTGGCTCTTTTAAAATCTTGGCCAGCTCACCTTTCTCTTTTTTCTTGCTGTTCTGGACTCTTTTCTCTCTGGTTTCTCTTTCAGGGGGCTGTTGTCGCTGTTCTTTCCAAAGCACACGCGCAGACAGAACCGCAGGCGGGGGTTGCAGCCTCCTGGCGGGAAGGAAGAGAGGAAGGCGTTGATGTAAGACGATTGGCTGCTGCTAGCAAATACGCTGGAGTAGGGGCCCCAGTAACAACGACCTCCCAAACACTGAGGAGCCCCGAAGGATGGCAGGAGACCAGCTCACCCACGGAGATGCTGTTTGGGCTGGAATCACTTCTGTGGCAGAGCTGTCTTCAGTTCCGTGGGAAACGTGCGGGCCCAGAGCCGCGGCGCGCCCGGGGTGTCCGTGTTGGGCCAGGTAGCTGTAATGGAGCCAGTGGAAACGCGCCTGCTTCCAGTCTGCTGTGCTGATGGATACGGTGGAGCCTTCACAAGGCTTTGTCCTATGAAGGATGAGAAAACCCCTGCCAGCAAAGAGGCTGCGTCCCGGTCACGTTCCTTGGTTAGAATCTTCATTATACGAGGTGGAAAGAATATAGGAGGCTGAGCCATCCATTCCAGGAGCTCAGAGGGAGGCTATGACATGAAAACTCACTATACTGCAACCCAAATAATAGCAAGTTCACCAGAAAATGTAAAATATTCTTGGGGGGGGGGTGGATTAAAGGGAGAGCCAGGTTTAAAGCACAGGGGGCAGGGGGAGGTGTTGGGAGTGTTTGGCCCAGATCCAGGCAGCCTTCAGTTCACTTCCCACACTGCTGTTGGTTATCATTTGGAAAAAAGTAAAGCAGGCTAACTTGGTTATGTCTTATTTACAGAAATTGGCAAATTCCCTGTAGCCTCCAGGATAAAGTCCTGGCAAATAAGGCTTTTTATATGCTGATTTCAACTGAAATCTCTGCTATCTCTCCCCCATCCTCCCTCTCCTTGCCTTTGCCCCTACCATGGTGGTAAGTCACCAGACCTTTGCAGGCCTTGGACATATATCCTGTTTCTTACTCTCATGTTCTCCTCTTGGCAGGTTCCTCCTCATCCTTCAAGGCCTTGGTTCGAATGCTACCTCCGCTATAGAGTTTTTTCTCTCATTCACTCACTCATTCATACAACAGATAGTGACTGGGCAGTGTCAGGCACGGTGCTGGGCTCCAGGGTAGAGGGCGATGAAGAACAAATGGTCCAGTTCTTGTCCCTCAGGAGCATCAGTCTTATTAGGTGTCTTGCCAATCAGGGAAGGAGTCCTGGAGGGAATTACTATCAAGATGACAGCTGAAGGCTCAGGAGGCCTCAGCCAAGTAAAAGTTGGCTGGCCTGCACCACAAAAAAACAGTATCACAACAAACTGTTGATTGCCAACTAGGATCCAGACATTCCTCTGTCATGTTGTATTGTAGCGATCTCTTTGCTGTCCCTGGTTTCATTCCCAGTCTGCGTGCTCCTTAGTAGCGAGACCCATGGCTTAACCTCTTCTGTGCCCCCAGAGTCTAATTCACTGTCTGGTACTGAAGACTGTGGCTCAGCTGGGTTAGTAGGAACTGGGGCAGTGCGGCAGGATTGAAGACTACTGCTGTCATATCTTGAGACCAGACAGATCACAGTGGTAGCGACTTCACCTATATTAAATGGCAAGCCCATTTATTTTTGCCATATTCCTTTAGCTTGGGAAGTAATTTTTAAAAAGTTTTCATTGTTTGGAGGTGTGAGAAGCACCTCTTGCGTCCTCATCACTTCATCCCCAAAGCTGGCATTTACTAGCACGCATGATAATCATTGCATGTCCTGAAGGAGTTTTTAGTCCCCTGATGGGCCACCAGGAAGTCTGACAGCAGGGGCTGGTATAAGAATGGTAACCACTGGCCAGATCAGGAAGGGAGCTATGAGACTTACCATGTACAAGCTAGGGATGCCTCAAAATGCTGTGGGTGCCCTGAAGGGACAGGAAAGGAGAGAGGACCGAAGACCAACAGGTGTCCATGTGGCTGGCCATAGCACTGGAGAGTCCTGAATAGATGGTGCCAGCAAAGCATAGTGCTGTGTGCTCTGAGAAGTTGATAAGGAAAGTGTCTTTATCTAGGGATGGACAGTAGGTGTTCGATTAGGTGGTTGTATGGATGTCTGAAAGATCAAGCTACTTCACGTGTCAATAAGATGACCACGATCTCTCTAAGAATCACTTTCTCATAATGTGGATCTGCCTGGATCTCCTTTGGACTCAGCTTGTGTCCTGGGCTCCAGGAAAGCCAGCCCCTTTGAAGCTTTGCAGAGAAGATGGTGTAAATTTCATCTTATTCTGGGAGCCCTTCCTACCATTTAACAAAAGAGTTGGACACACCTTCTCTGAGGGACACTGTCTTTTCATTCATGTTGACGAAGTCATTCCCATTTTTCCTAATGTACTCTCAGGCAGGAATAAGCAAACCTTTTGTTCTTTTAGGGACAAGTGCTGGACCACAGGTAAAAGCTCTACTTCACAACTCTTAAGCCTGTGTGCCCTAGGAACCAATCTTTAGTTCCCTTGGATATAAGGGTACAACAGGCAGGTCAGACTTGGGATTTTGAAATCCAGTTGAAGCTAAGCATGAGCCCCAAAGAATTAAATTTACCAGAACAGCAATCGTAACACACAAATTAAGAGGAATTTTGTAAATGAATGAAGCCATGCAATTCTTGAAAAGCAGAGAGGAGAGGACTGGTTTTCTGTTTTGGTATAGATGCCAAGGGTCCTTTCCAACCTGAAGGTGCTTGTGTGGCTCTGAAATTTGAGAATCATTCAATTTCTCTAACAAGTGAAGGTTAGTGATGTATTCTCTAGTAATGTTTTTATGAGATAATGGTTAATAATTTGCTATTGTTTCTAAGAGAGAAACCAGGACCAGAATTATTATCTGACTAAAGTCTTAATGGATATTCTAATCAGCAAATGTTTTTCAAGCTGCTCTTTGAAGGAATCAGTGGCCAAGGGCTACAGAGGGGCCGCAGAGCTGTGGAAAGTCTGATCCATATTTAGCTGGGGTGAGGAAATATGTGATAAACTTTCTGGAGTTTAATTGTTGAATAAAGAAATGAAGGAATGTAAACAGATCCTAGGTTCAGAGGGTTCCCCTCCACCAAGGATGCAACTTTGTGTTATCAACACAGAGAGGTAGAATTTGGTCACTGGAGAGAAATGCATTTCAGGGATATCAGAGTCCTGATGTGCCATGATAGCATACCTTTCTTATTAATGGGTTAAGATAGTAAATGTGTCTGTGTCTGTGTATGCTTGTCTCCCTTGAGTTTTACAAGAAATCTTAGGTTCCTGGAAACTTCAGGCATATTCTCTCTATTCAATAGAATGGAGAACATTTTCCCTGTCTGTAAATTGAATTATAATTTATTTTTAAGGGGAAAAAAGTAATTTAATGGTGCTTTTGTTGTAGAAAGTTTTGATAGGAATGAAGAGCTAAAGCAATGGTAGGATTAAAAGTTTTACTGGCCCCAAATATCTCCCAAGGTCTCAGCCTAGAATACCTTGATTCTGTCTCATCTGTAGGCATGGCTGGGCTGTCCGATGCACTATGATATGCTTTGTGGGAATCATCTGCTCCATCATGCAGATCGCATTGACAGAAAGACCTCAAAGCACACATATCGCAATGGTTTCCTTTGGTATTTTGTTTTCTTCAGAAATAATGATGTCTGTAGTACAACTTGGGTTTCCATGGAAAAGAAAATATATCACTTGGGATTCAACCTTCGAAACCAGGGGTCAGCAAATTATAGCTGGTGGACTAAATCTGGTTAGCACCTGTTCTTGTGCTGCATTCAAGCTTAGAATGTTTTTTTTACATTTTGAAATGGGTAGCTTTTAAATTGTTGGACAATTTGCTTATGTAATATCCTTAATTTTGCCTTTTGGCCTACAGACGCTAAAATATTTACTATCCGGACCTGTACAGGAGAAGTTGACCAACCCCTGCTCTAAAACCCCTGACTTTAATGGTTGTTATCAGAAACAGGAATTAATAATAATGGCACCCAAAGTAAATCTGTAATGGGCATAAATCCAGTTACTTCTCATTTTCGATCAGAGCTCACAAGGCAGAAGCCACAGCTGTTGTGTTGACTTTGTCCCGAGAAAGGGCAGTGTGTTTAGGCAAAGGAAACCCTTCAAGGTAACCATGTGACACCGGGAAGCTGTGGTGAGAGCTCAGGCTTGGGAAGAAGATATAATTTTGGGGGTGTCCTCCTAGGATAAACTTGATTAAATTTGAAGGGAGAGATAATATCGCAACAATATGCTACTTCATATGGTTTTTCATCATTTCTTAGAGCAGCTTCTGGGTTCAGGTTCCTGCCCCCTCTCAGGCTCATAGATTATGGATGAGGTACAGCTGTGACCAATAAAGATCCTTCTTTCAGAGTAAAAACAGGTCCCCTTGGTGTGGCTCAAAGGCCTGGGCAAGACAGACAAGGGGTGGACCCATTCTGGCGTATCTCTCTGGTGGGCCTTCCAAAAATGGGCTTCTTTTTATTTGGTTCTTTCTTTGCCTTTCCTCCCATTCTGTTAGTCCCTAAATCCACCCCCTATCCCCCTCCAGTCCTTAATACTGACACATTCAAAAGCAACATGAAAAAATATAGAACATTATCAATGTTTATACCATGTAAAAAAAATAGTCAGGAAGCACTGAGATACCCATCTAGCAGCAGAATTTATCCTGAATTCTGCATTTTTGAAGTCGATGTACAAATGGAATGCTCTGAGGGTAGCTGCCTGGCATGACTTCAGGCACCATTTGCGTTGTGGGCAATGACGTTGTGTAATGCAGCTGGCTCTTCACCCTGTATGGTTCCAGTTGCTGTAGTTTTGATCATTTGAGAGAGAAAATTAAGAGATTTTTTACTCAATAAATATCGAGCTCCTACTATGAGATGCTACAAGGGATGAGTCAGGTAGTTCCTGACTCCGGGATGTTTCAGGCTGAGAAAGGGAGAAAATATACAGCAGAGTGTATGGAAGCATATGCCTAGTGTTGTACAGAGGCACAAATGAAGCATTTTGGGAGCTAAGAGTCTTAAGGTATTGTTTTTGGCAAGGGAGGCATGGAGATTTCATGAAGAAGGTGGCATTTGAACTAAGCCTTGGGAGGTCGTAGGGTTTCACCAGGTAGGGAAGGGAGTTGGGGGAAGGGCAGGAGGGAAACCATGGTGGGCAGGGGTGGGGAGGGGGAAATGCAGAGTGTTGGGGTGAGTGGCTCAATTTGTTTGAAGTGAGGTTTCCTATCGGAAAAGTGCACACTATTGAGTTGGGGGAACTGCTCGAGGCACTACGTTTGACCTCACCTGCATGGCCTTTAGCTCCAGAGTTACACTTTCTCTCTGACCATCAGGAATAAGGGAAAGGAGGCCTGGATGCTTGTCCCTGACACTTCATTTCAGAATAAAGGGTTGCAATCATTCAGGGAGCTGTCTCAGAAGTGATAGATTTTCCATTCCTATTTGAATACCACTAGTATCTCATTTCTGGATACAAAATGATCATGCTTATCCAACAGTCTTCTTTGCCATATTCCCATCCTAGCAGAAAAAAATACACCCACACCCCATCATCCATCTAGAAATATTCATGTGCTTAGTATTCTTTCAGTGCAGGGCTATCACCTGTCTGATTGCCACTTCGCTTGAGATAGCCCAGAAATTTCTTTTACTTTCAGTAAGCAAAGACCTGATCAATTTAATCTGGCCAACATCAACCTGAAAACCATATGCTGCTTTATAGGAAAAACACATGTGTATGAAACCGCCTGATCCCTCACCTTCTTCATCATCCGCCGTTCTCTTCCTGTAGGTGAGGCAGAGATTTTGCATGCCTCAGAAAGAAGCTGAATATGTTATTCGACCCAGGGAAATTACTGCTCATCCAGAAAAAGGACCTATTTATACTGAACAGGGGAAAAGCAAACACTGAGGCCATTTATTTGCTAACTGCAAACCCCTTGGGCAGAATGAACTTGAAGATTTAAAATTCTGTGTGGACTGCCTTGTCAAGTTTCAACTTCACAAGATCAATTTCTGCATTGATCTCTTATCTCTGGTTCATAGTTTGCTTGAATGTTCTACATCGAAAGCCATAGACCTACTCAGTGCTCCCGAGCAGATTTTGGGGTGTCGTCAAATTGTTATCATGTTGCGTTAGTCCGCTCAAGTTGCCTTAACAAAATACCATCGACTGGGTAGCTTACCTACCAGAGGTTTGTTTCTCATGGTTTGCGCTGCTGGTAAATCCAAGATCAACATGCCAGCCAATCCAGTTCCAGGTGAGATATTTCTTCCTGGCTTGTAGAGAGTGGACTTCTTCCTACTTGTACACATAGCCTTTCCTCTGTGCTGGTGTGTATGGGGAGAGAAAGGTCTCTCCTCGTTTGATAAGGCCACTACTCCCATCATGAGGGCCCCACCCTCATGACCAGATCTAACCTAATTACCTTCAAAGTCTCCAAATCCCATTACTTTGGGAGTTAGGGCTTCCACATGTGAATTTTGATGGGACCCTTAAACGTTCAGTCCCTAACACATGCCATAGAGCCCGTGGCTTCTTAATAGGTGTTGTGGGGAGACTAGAACAGGCACAAGTCCTGGCATGGCTTATTATGTCCTGTCATGGATGGGCACTAGTGTGTCATGAATTGAAAAAAAAATGAGGAAATCATGTGAAAATACAATATCACAATGGTGTGTTGACATTTGCACACAAAATGATGATGACTAATTGTAAAGCTCATACACACTGAGCACGGATTGTGCCAAGTACCCTGCTAAGGTCTTTCATATAAATCATTTTGATCCTTACAGGAAGATGTGAAGGCAACTTTTATGTCTTCCAACTTACAGAAGAAGGAGCTGAGGCTCTGTGAGGTTATGAAAATCGCCCAAGGTCACATATCTAGGAAGATCTGTTTGACATTAAATCTCATGTTCTTTTTTCTATAACACTTAGCCTAAGAGGGAAAATAACATCCTCTCTGAAATTTACTTGTGAAATTTAATTGGAAGAATTAAAAATGGCTTTTTTTTAAAAATTGGGTGAAAAATGGATAGTTTGAGATCAATAAAACCATGCAGAATTTCCTGCTCATAACAAGGGAAGTAAATAAGTTAAATGCCAGGGAGGACTGTGGAAGTGGATTAAGAACAGTGGGAAATGTTTGCCAGACTAAAGTAGCATGAGTGTGATCCAGTGGACGAAATGCAGCACTGAGACAGGTCTATCAGATACAGCTGGGCTGGTGGCACACTGCCCAAAGCTGAGGGCTGCCATCGAATGCTGCATTCTACACAAAGGGTACACTCTGGAGTTGAGCTGTCCCCAATCTGTGGGGACATGTAAAGTGGTCCTGGCAGAGTCCTGAACTTTATCTAGTTCTGAACTCTAACACTATCGCAGAATTGAGCTGGGTCACTCATTTCCCTCTCAGTTTTAATGGTTCCATTGTAAAATCATTGCGAGTGATTTCAATTTGATTTCAACTTCTGTTTTTAAACTTGTACTTGACAAGAATTTTTTGAGAGAAAATGGGAAAAAAACATGGTTAGGTATTAGTTTTGTGAGTTTATAACAATAAATAGAAGACTAGATATTGCTTTTGAATCATTTTTTGGATTTTTCCTTTATAATTGTAAAATTATCTTTTATGTCCTATTAACATCTTTTTAAGCATTATCTACCTACAATCACCAAATGATTTTTTTCATGTTTAGTTGTTAGTACCTGATTTTTATTTTAAGTAAGTGAAAGAACTGAAATGATTTCCTACATTATGTAAGGAGTTGTTCTTGAGCTGAGTTAGCAGTAGTAGGGAAGTGGGAGATGTGTACCTTAGTCCTTGTTGTTGTACTTGGAAACACACATTTATTTTTAAAGGAACGAACTAATGATGGGAGAAAAAAAAAAGTATGTTAATAACTAGCATAGAAATGTGATCCAGAAGCAAGATTACTTTTTTTTTCCCTAAAGTGATGAGACTAATTTAAGCCCTTTTCTTCTGGATTATATATTTAGATACTATAAATAAGATGTAGTAATGAGATTTAAAAACAGATCTTAAAATGTCCTTAAAGGTGGAAATAAACTACTCAGGCTATAAATTAAATAATCAATAATGACCATGAGGTAGGTTGCAAGAAATATTCCTTCTGTTTTCATAAATTATTTCTCTATCAGTAGAGAAGCTTTCATGAAGAATAAAAAGGCCCAGAGCAAAATTAATTATATTTATATCTTAGCTTTGAAATTGACTTGATAGTTACTATTTTATTGTTTTTGTCCAGCCCTTTTAAAAGAGGAAGAGATTTAATAATAATATACTTTGTAGCATTATTTATGATCATTAATTAAATCTGGCACATTTGAGGTAGCTTCATTTTATAAAGTTCATTTTCGGAAGACAGGTTTTCATGGTTTTTCTGTAAATATTCCATTATTCTGAATCTTTTGCCTTGGGAATTTTTGTCCTTGAAATTCTGGGTTATTAATTTAATTGATGTAGTCCTTGGGGATCCATTTATCTTATCTTTGTAATCAAATAACTGGGATTTAAGCAGATGCTAAACAGAAATCCAAGAGCGGGGGTCTAGCGCAGGAGGAGAACCCTTTGTCCTTGGTGACCATCCTCACATGCCTTCCTGTCCCCACTAGCTGCTCTGGGGCAAGGCATGACAGCACCCTGTGCTAGAAGTGAGCACCATAAACTCTTAAATTTTGATCCAAGCTTGGTTTCTATGTTTTTTTCTGTGTCCTTTGAAGTGCTAATTAACTGTAACAATCTAAGATGTCAGTGGTAGCTATGTATGGGCAAAGGCAGAAAATGATTTATATTCTGATTCAATTGACATCTTTGCGCCAAAACACAACCCACAAGTTGATGATGTAACTAAACAAAAGTGAAGAACACAATGCCACAGTCTCCTGAGAACTATTGAAGAAGAGACCTCTATGGGGGCTTTTTTCTATTTCCTGACCTTTTCATACTGTGAACCATCAGGACATCTAACCTTGTCAGGTTTTAAAGAGGGCTGTTCAATTAATCTCTACATAAGTAAGCTGCAGTTGAGGGCAGCAAACACTGAAAGTCTAAAGCTGCTGAAATGATGGGTAAACCTTCAGTACACTTTGAACAAATTGAAAAATGCATTTTCTGGAGATTCTTGACAAAAGAAGTATCCAGTGGTAAATTTTGTTTTTCCAAGACAAGCACAGGTAAAGGTCAGCAATTATTAGTGATTTGGAGCCACGTTAGCAGTTGGCTATCCTTCGTGATGGTTGGAGAACACTTAAAAAGACTAGTTCCAGTCTTCACCACAATGTCTTATGTGTCTACAGTCTTCAGAAAAACAATATTTTTCATGAATAGTTATAATTCAGCAGTAATCAGATGCTCAACATATAAAGAGAATGAAATGCAAACACATAAACCTCCACCGCCATTGTTAGCGGCAGTTGAAGCCACACACCGACTTGCCCTATCATCCATGTGCCAACACTGCCCCTTTAGGAGGAACCATTTTCTCAGTCAGTGTATTTTGTCCCATGGGGAAAAACTCAAAAATGATAACCATTTTAGGAATATCTTTGTCAAGGCCAAAGAAAACAAAGGAGCATATTGGGACAATAATGCAAACCATATTTTAAAAAACCAGAAAGTAGATGGCAAATGTGACTGTGGCAAATGCAGCCTGTAACAAAGCCGTGACAGGAGAAGCAGCTGCATCATGATATGGAGCAAGGTGTTCTTCCCCTCAGCTCTGTGGCTTGACCTTGTTCTCTCCTCTTCTCATTACCATTTCTGTACTTATGGGAATCTCTTTGGTGAGGGACCTAAAGCCATGAGAAAACGCAAACATGATCTAATGATAACCAATAAAAGAACCTTGGCTGATTCCATCAAAAGGCAAGAGCTTTGATTCATTATAGAACATTAGGGGGAGAGAGGCCTGAGAGGTTATCCATGCCAACTCCTTAATTTTATAGATGAGGAAACTGAGGTTAATTCGTTAATTAATTAATTCATCCATTCATCTATCCATGCATTTGACAAATAGATATTGCCCTGATCTAGGCTCTGGGGAACAAGAGAGATAATGCCCTTGACCTACTGATTCCCATACTTTAGTCGGGTGACAGGCAATACAACACGTGAATAATTAATCACTGGGTTTAGGCTGTGGTGTGTGCTGGAAGAAAATATGTCAGGATGAGAATGACTGAGGGCTAACTTTAAGTTGGATAGTCAGGGAAGGCTTTCCTGAAGTGGTGGCAGTTGTGCTGAGACCTGACTGACGAGAGGCATCCAGCCATGGAGGATTCCAGCCAGAGGAAGCAGCGGACACAAAGCTGCAAGGCAGGAATGAGCTCAGCAAACTTGAGTGACATAAAAAAGCCCCGGTGGTTGGAGCTAGGTGGAGAAGAAGGAGACGGAGAGGATGCAGTCAGAGAAGTTGGCCAGGACAGGATCACAAAAGCCTTGTTGGCTGTGGTCATGAGTTTTGATGAAGGGAATCTAATCAGCAGAGCAGAGTGTGATGACTTCCCTAAACAGAATCACATGGTGTAGAACATTTATTCAAGGATTATTTATTAAGTGTCTTTTCTATGCACAATGCAGTTCTACATGCTATGTGCTGAGGAGTTAGTGAAAAAAAATCTTGGACACCGCCCCCCCCACCCTTTTAGAAGCTCACAATTTGGCAAGAATATAAAACTCACAAATGAAACAATTGATGTTGCACTTATGGAACAAATCAAAACACAAGACGTGATACGGCCCAATGGGCAGGAGTACTGGGCTGAGAATTAGAAGACTTGACTTAATCTGCTTCTCAGAGTCTTGGCTTTGTCTTCCAGAAAAAAGAGGAATAATAATGCCTGTCTTGCCAATCTGATCAGGGTGTTGTCATAGACCAAAGGAGACAATGTTTGTAAAAATGGTTTGGGAAGACACTTTCAGAACCATCAACTGTCCCATAAATCCAGCAAGATGGCACAGTATAGGTTGCTGGGGTTGGATAAAGGATTAGATTATGGAGACTTTTAAATCCAGGTTAAGGATTTACTTTATTTTGAGGGCAGAAGAGAGCTCCTTAGAGGTTTTAGAAGAAGGAAAAACCATGATGAATAGTAGTTTCTTTCACTCATTCATGAAGGCATGGAATACTGAGTAGGGAGGAAGGAGAAAAGGAAAAGATTATTCTCAAGGTTTTGAATTTTAATGCCTGTGAGAAGGATGGTGCTATTGCTTGAAATCTTGTGGCTGTGAAGGGGCCGCTGTTCATGGGGAGATAATGAGCCAGGGTCTGAAAACACTGATAACCAGGAGATGGTGCACCCTTCCTGTGGGGCTATGATGTGGGGACTTGGGGATCCTGGGCAGGAAGCTCAGATTTGACCATCATTTTGCACTGCAGATAGTTAAACCCTGACGTAGACCCTGTGAATGAACAGAAGTCGGCGGAGAAAGCACTGAGAATGAGGATTGAGCTTCAGTTTTTACCCAGAATCAAAACAGAAAAGAAGTAAGCAGAATGACAGGCAAGGAAGCAGGACTAGGAAAGCATGGATTTTTCCCCCCCCGGGAATGCTCTGCCTGCTTTTCCTTCCTTGTGAACTCAACCTTGATCTCTGGACCCAGCTCACATTCTCCAGGACATTTTCTTTGGTTTGGTTTGTTGGTGAGAGGATCCCAGCCACGTGCCTCTGACACCCAGTGCATCTTCCAATAACATGCCATGCCTGTTTGTAACTACTGAATTCTTTTCTGCCTTCCTTATTGGATTACAAATTTCTTGAAGGCAGGGATGGTGCTAACCCCCATGCCTAGCACAGGCTTGGGGCCACCAATAGGTGTTTGACAAATGATGGCATCCAGAACTTAGAGAGAAGTGGCTCTTAGAAGAAAGGATGGTGGACAGAAATAATCCATAGTGTAGTACAAAATATTAAGCATTGATGGGAACATTTGGTTCAAGGTTTGGAGTCATTAGAGAACTTTAGGGCAGAATCAGTAGAATAGGATTGGAGTGGCCTGACAGAGATGTCACTGTGTGGGGTGGGGAGGGGTTGGAGAAGGGAATGGTGATAATCAATTGGAGGTGGAGGGGTCATTTGCTCCCAAAGTTTGGCAGGGAAATAAAGGAGATACGGAGGAGAGGAGAAGCAGAGTTTCTGTCCATTTTTAAATTCTTGTTTTTGAGATGAGGAAAACCAGGGATCATGGATAAGTCCCCTCAAAATGTAGTTAAATATTATGCCTACATAAGGCCAGACATTCAGACATTTTTTGACATTGTGCTATCCACCTTTACCTGGAAAATCCCCCTCAGGCACAAATTAGAACTGAATGTGGTAGAACCATATTCCCTCATGAGCTATGACTAAATGCTCTGCCAATAGTCAGTCTAAGGATTATTTTAACCTAGATGGTAACTGCAAGTTTTAATTTATTATTTATGAACCTTTACAGCTGTATTTCCACAAGAATGAATTGCTGGTTCATTTATCAGGTGTGAAGGAGGGGATGTTAACAGGTAGGCCTGAAAACTTGGGAGAAGGGATAACCTATTTAAATCATTGCTGGTGAAGGTGTGGAGAGGTTCCTGACAGGACAGTGAGGTAAGGCGGAGGGAAAGCCAAAAGTTGATTGATGTTCCTCCTTTGGGTCAGAAAGTATAAATTTCTCCCACAGAGATTTTGAAGTTGACAGCATTTGCCCCTCCAAAACTTTATTGGCATGTATGTGAAAATAACTTTCCATTTTGTTCCAGTCAAAATCTTCCAATGCCTCAGGTATACCTGTGCTCAGATTTTCAGACTGATAGACTCCTATCTACCTTCCAGGACCTAGTTGTGGGGCCATGTCCTTTCCCTAATTCTCCCAGGAGAGTCAGTTGCTTCCTTCTCTGTATTTCGTCAGTACTCATGTTGTGTGTACTCTGTGGGATCATAATTTATTTTGGACACAATATCTATTCTGCTAGACTGAGCTCTTCTAGGTCAGGGGTCATGTTTTATCCTTAGCATCCAGCACAATCCAGCCAGAGCAGGCTTTTAATAAAGAGTCTGTTAAATGAATGAAAGAAATGGCAGGGACTCAGCCTGATACAAACTTGGATTATTTTTAAACACACAAATAGTTGATCAATTTTGTTTTTAAGACCACCTGTGTTGAAACACAAGAGGCAATTGTGGAGTGAAGATTAAGGGGGGGAGGAGATAAAGAAGGCAAGCAATGATGCTGCTGGGGAGTTTCAGAAGAAGGAGGCACCAGAAGGCTTGTGGAGTGGGGTGATGGAGACAGAAGACTGGCCAGTGTTTGTTGGAACCCTAGATGGTGTGCCAGGGAGGAATTTGCATGGAGCAGGGATGGGGAAGGCTCTTTCCTGAAGCTGAGTCAGGCACATGCCCACAATACTACCTCTGATGTAAGAAAATGAGCTGTGTGGGAAAATAGACAAGAAAAAACTTGTCTCATTCAGAACAAAACTCTGATTTTCAGAAGACCACCAAAAGATGCATAAGAAGCTTCTGAAAAGCAGATATTTCTTGTAGAAACTTCTGGATAGTAGAAGCTGATCAGATATACTTGCATGTGACAACAACCTCATTCAAAAAATGTTTTTCTTTCTTTTGTTTTCCCTGAGCTCTTTGGTTAAAACTATGGTCTCTCTTCTGTCCTATACTGGAGGACTCTGCCCAGAAAATATAATAACCTTCTGTGTTACTGGAATATAATATTTCATTTGTTCTTAAGAGTTTGCCTGCTTCTCAAAAATTCAAAATTATGAAAACCAGCTAAATTGTTTAAAGGTTGGCAATATAATATTCCCTTTATATGAAAATATAATACACTTAAATGTAAATTCAATTAACCCATCGAATTGTTTATTTGAACAACAACGAAACCTAATGATTTTGTGAGCAAATCAAATTACAATTGATATATTTCATGTTTCATAAACTAATGAGTACTTTTACATTCCTAAAGGCTTAAAAAAGTCTTTTAAACCTTAAATATAAGGTTTACATATATTTTCTCTCTCCAGTTCATTAAATTTCACCATTTCTTGAAATTTTCAGGAGATTTGTCATCACTAATGGGTGTGAATTGAGAAAGGCTGACACATAATTTAGGTGTGGGTTAGTGAAAGAAAGCAGTAAGAATTTCCTGGCCTTGCTAAGGTATTTGCATTGGACAATGAGATCAGGAATTTGCGGACCTGTGACCTAGGAAATCTTTCTACAATGGCTTCTCTGAAGACCTAGGTGTATTTCTGTGTTTAGATGATATGTGGTAAGTGACTATCCCAGCTTCTTGTGGCTGTTCAGAGGCTCCAGGGCAGAAAAAGCACTGGACTTGAGTCCTAGCTTTGTCACCTAGACCCTGGATGACACTAAACAGATGATTTAACCTTTTCATGCCTCAATTTTCTCATCTCCAACACGGGGCAGCTAATGCTTGCCCTACTCACTTCACAAGTATGAAGTCATAAATGTTACCAAATGCTATAACTGAAAGTAAACATATCCTTCAAACAAACTCTTCACTTTCTGGGTCAGGAGTCAAGTGACTTTGGACTAAAGAAAGCAAAATGAGACTTCTCAGCACTCATACTGATCAAAGGTGCATGGCTTCTTGCCAAGGAGGGATCTAGGTACAGTATTTCCTGGACTTTGAGTCTCTTTCTCTGTGGAGCATCTTCTGGGTCTAGTGTTTCAGGTAATATGCTTTGGGAAATGTAAGGGAACTCCTAAAAATAATGGAGGACACTTTGAGAGAAACTAATTTCTGAAAAACAGGCTAGTGACTTATTTGATACTCACAAATGGATGAGGACTGGGTTGTCTGCATTATAAGATAAGAATATTTTTAGTATTAAAAAAAGATTTTAAAAAAGAAGCATTTAGCCATATCTGATGACAACCATCTCCTCTGAATTTTGTGGGAACACAATGGAAAGTATCAGAAGAGCCTACTGTACCATTTAGGCTTTTAAACTGCTGAGTAGCATTTTAATGTTTGAAAAATGCCATTTTTATGGTTTAATGCCATACTCATGGTTACTCTTTCCCTCTTTTTATATGATGATGTCTCCTACCTCAGAGGGACATCTCCGCTCCTTGAACAGTTCTTTTACCTGTCACCATGTGGTGACTAAGCTTGTGAATGGTGGTGATCATGTCTATAAACACTGGATGGAGTCCCCACTCAAAACTCACTGCTCCCAAGGGTGCGGAAGAATAATTCAGTCTTCTATAAGAAATCCATTTAAGATAAAGTTGTTGGCAGTTTGTGTCTTTATATCTAAGACATTTGGAAACTAGGACTCTAGAGAAATGTTGAATTTCAAAAATTGACTTTATCTTTCATTGTTTCAGTTAGAAGGTTGGGTGGTGGTAGTTGAAGAATCCACCTTTGGAACAGGGAAGGGGCTCTTTAATTTTATTCTAGAGCCCATTTATTCTAGAGCACCATTTATTCTAGAGCACCGTTTCCTAACTTGTATTTTTAAAGATGTATCCCTTTTTGATTCTCTTGGAAGCCATGCACCTTCTCCATAGAAAAAAATGCATAGAATTAGTAGAATCTGGTAACTCATAAAAGCCCTGTTTGTGTTTCCTTTTTGTTGAAAGCTGGAGCCCTTTGCATTTAGAAATGTTCTTTGTGTTTCAAAACTCACCTGACTTGTGTTTTATTTTTCCAAAGAGAACTTTAGAGTTTGGCATTAGGAAAATAGTTTGTGGGAATACTGGGGTCCTTCCCAAGTCACTTCTGTTAACTGTATATTGGGACTAACTACTTCATACATGTTCTGGTTTGGACTGGATGCTTGTTTTTGGGTAAAGATAACTTCTTTCCTTTTCATGAGAAAAGAAAGTTTCCCATTGAAAGAAATACCTCTGAGAAAACTTTGGTTGAGGGTTCATTTGATTTTGTTTATTTTATTTTATTATGTTATGTTAATCACCATACATTACATCCTTAGTTTTTGATGTAGTGTTCCATGATTCATTGTTTGCGTATAACACCCAGTGCTCCATTCAGTACGTGCTCTCTTTAATACCCATCACCAGGCTAACCCATCCCCCCACCCCCCTCCCCTCTAGAACCCTCAGTTTGTTTCTCAGAGTCCATAGTCTCTCATGGTTCGTCTCCCCCACCGATTCCCCCCTTCATTTCTCCCTTCCTACTATCTTCTTCCTTTTTTTTTTTTTTAACATATAATGTATGATTTGTTTCAGAGGTACAGGTCTGTGATAGACATTGGGGAGGGTATGTGCTATGGTGAGCGCTGTGAATTGTGTAAGACTGTTGAATCACAGACCTGTACCTCATTTGATTTTGTATTTGCAGGAATAACCTAATATATTCCAAAAGAGAAGATTTGGATTCACCTGTCAGAACAAGGCTGAAATGCTAAATAGTGACTATGTAGGTTTGAAATCATACCATTCAGTTGTTTCTGAAAAGATATATATTAACCATTCCTTTCAAAGAGTCTGCCAACAAATGGCAGGAGGAGCTATAATTTACAGGACCAGAAAATGTTTTAGAAGTAATCAAAGCATCACAGTCAAGGAGAAGAATTTTTGAGATGTCCTTGAGCCAGCATAAACTTTTCTTTCCTCGGCAAGTTAGGATCTCAAGACCACAGGATCATGTTAAACCTCATAGTTCCTGGCATACACCTGGTGTATGTACATTCTAAAAATGAGATCTACTTATGATGTAAAATGGAAAATTTAAGATAAATGTCCGATGTATGGTAATGGACATGGTTGTTTCAGGTGCCACATGTAACTAAGGAAGCATCAGTATTTTACAATATGTTAATACCTACCCAAACTTGGCAAATTTTAGATATAAGAGCATATCATAGCACAATGTGGGAAAGCAGTGTAAGAACTCGGTGTGCTAGGTATGAACTGAGCAACATTACATTAGTGTTGGAGAGACTGAAGAACCCAAGACACATAAAAATGAACTTGGGAACTTGAAGTTAAGTCTAGTTTCAGATACAGCACGCTATAGACACAGAACTAAGATGCAGACCAAGACATTTCCTAAAGTTTTGCTTAATTCTGGGAAAAGTGAAATGTAGAGGCCATTGAGAATTCTTTTTAGGCTTCTCAGTGAACAAACTCCTTTTCTGTGTGAAGAATTCCCCACCTTATGAATCTTAGTGGGAAGTAGAGAACATGTTCCACTATGGGCATAGAAGATGCCAGATGAAGGCTCTGCCAGCGTCCTCGAGAGCCAGCGGTGGACACATGACCATTGTTTGCTGATTTAGATTCAGTGAGTGGTGACACAGAAGCAGGGACTGCTAGAACTCCATTCTGGTGTGGATGATGGACAGGCTCCTTTCAGTAGGACTCCATTCAATGGAACTAGGATTCCATTCTGGCACGAGTGGGGAGTTTAGCTATATATCCCCTGCATCCTGCACTGGGGATGCCAAAAAGTGTAAGGAGCTGGTGCATGGCCAGGCCTGTGCCCCAAAGCAGCAGGGCTCTCACAAGACAGTCATGAAGTATGTTGGGCCGCTGTTCCTAGTTTGTAACCTCAAGTCTGGTTTTTGACTTTCTAGAGAGTAGCCTTTTGAGAATTCCTTTTCTGCCTAAATTAGTCAGAGTTGTTTCTGTTGTTACTAAGGACTCAGGCAAACACAACTCATATTTGATTATGTCATATTTTAAGTTCCCTGCCGAGAAGCCATAAAGCCAGGCTTTTTCAATGCCCAGTACTTAGCATAATTGTCTATCACACAGAGAAGACATTGGAAAACATTGAAAACTTGATTGTAGTGCTTAAGATAACATATCTCTGACTTATAATTTTGACATTATCTCATGTTTGTGTGCCAACATTTCTATTTTGAAGAATATTAGGCAAGAACAAAAAGTTATACTCACTTCCAAGAAAAAGATACACACTTACCAATCAGCAAAAACCAGGACCAATTAATGGCAAAAAAAAAAAAAAAAAAAAAAAAATTGCCCCAAGGTCTTTCCAAACCAGAGTCTTCAACACTGGATGGCCAGTAGAAACCTCTGAGACAGCTTTAAAAAATCCTCATGGCCAGACCCCAGCCCACATCAGTTAAACTGGAATTCCTGGTGTGGGGGCCTAGGCATCGGTATTTTAAAGTTCTTCACATGATCATGGATCATGATCACAGCTAGGACTGTGATCCACTCTACACAGAACCTTTTCCCTAACCCTAGGCTCTGGATGTGGTGTCAATATCATGTGTACAGAGAGGAACTATCGACTTCTCTGTAACATATATTCCCTGAAATAGCACTGACCCTTTTGACTTCCATATCATATTGCCCTGATATCAGATTCAGTGAAATTGGGCACTATCCCTGATATGTCTCCTTTTACCTTGGCTGCTTTCTAGGTTTCTAGGTATGCTGAATCACTTGCTATGGATGCTTATCTGCATATAATAAAATTCAATTCATTTTTTAAACTATATTCCATGGGGTCATTTTCCATATACATTTGTCTGCCTTACCATTTCAAATTTTTCTCTTTGAGCAGTTTAGATAATTGTGTGTGTTTTTTTAAAGGCACAAGAGAATATATTACTGTGTTTAATTTTAGATATCTATTCATTCTGTGTGCTAATAGGGTAGTCTTTTAAAATGTGTCAATCTATCTTTTACAATGATTGGCTTTAGTTGGTTTTCCACTTCAGAGTTTATGTTTGGATTAAAAATTAAATATGCTTTAATTCTTCTCATTATACCCCTTTGCATACATCCAATTAAATTTTACTAATTAGCTTTCTACCATCATTAATGTTTAAATGTTGTGTGTTTAGGCAAAGTCACTATTAACTTCCAACTATTCATATTGCCAATTATCTACAATCAGATTTAATTTCACTAGGTGTTCTTTATATATATATACATATATATATATATATACACACACATATATATGTGTCTGTGTGTGTATTAGATTGGATATTGGGTTGTCTCGACTGTAACTGGAGTGTAACTTGATGTTGAAGCTACATATATAAGATTTATCATTCAATTAGAAATTTTAGAGGGATAAAGATAATGTATCTTAATCTTTGAATGATGAAAAATAAAAATCTCTTTATAGTTACCATTTAACAAAATCAGAAATTTTGACTCAAATGACTCATCTTCTCTATATACATGTACAACACTAGAAGCTCAAGAGAAATTTTATTTTTCACTCATATTTAGAGTTTCACAAAATCTATGTAAAATTTATCTTCTTCTAGATACATAAAACCCAAGGAGTCAAATTCTCTTTCCAACATGGGATACTTTTATGTGGGATGGCTTTTCTCATGCCTGCTTAAATGTTTCAATAAAGCAACAGATTTTACTGATGGTAGGAGCTCTTCAGTAATAATTGAGTGCCAGAAATGAAAATATTTATATTTTTCAGAAAAAAATGAGACGTAAGAGAATGCTCAGTTGGTATTGTGGTGTGTCTTTTTTTCATAGAAAAAGAAAAGCTTTTTAAGTGCAGGTTTAGTTTTAGTCTTAATATACATATGTGTGATAAATGCATCTCGTTCTTTGAGTAATTGCTGGGCAGTCAATTCATATTACAATGCCATGTGATCATTGAAGTTGCAACGAGATGATAAGCTTCTTGAGGATTCAGACTATGTCTTCTCTTTTGCATTTCTTCATCTGTAAAATAACCTCTTATGGTCAAGATGATGGCTAACATCTTGCCCATCTTCACAATTTGAGTTCTTGACCTTGCCCTCCAAAACCTAGCACCAAATTGAACTGTCAATAAATACAAACATAGTGATGTGAATGATGTTACTGTATTTCACTGATTCAAAGATGGACTTTTTGTTTCACATTTATCATCTCTGAAATCAGGATGCATCTTATAATCGATGATGTGTCAAAGTTCAATTGGCAGTGGGTTTCTTGTTTGTTTATTGCCCCCTGTTAGTGGCATAGACACTAATGATGCATCTTACAATAAAGGGAGACAGACTGAATGAGATAGGGCATTTATTCCCACCTTCATAAGGAATGAAATAGGGCATTTATTCCCACTTCTGTCCAAAAATTTGAAGCAGCTTTTCAAAATACATAAAATAAGGTAAAATGAATAGATGTAATATGAAAAAATGTAAAAAGCTGAGATAAGGTAGATTGAAAAAATTAAAAAAAATTTAAAAATCTTGTAAATTTTTAGCTGTGAGCCCCAAATTTAGTTCTGTTTTTTTTTTTTTTTTTTTTTTTTTTGGTATCCAAAGCAAAATGAGAAATAAGAATGATACTTTCTTCCTAGCACAAGCTTAAAGTAGTGGTCTGTATAATAATCTTTAAAACACAATAAATATGCTCTATGGAATCCAATTTCCTGTATCAAGATTTTTTAGAATTTCAGAAACATTCCTTCCCTCTTTTCCCATGCCCTGGCAACATTTTTCTTCCCTTTATAAATTTCTTATCCTGACTACACTATGTCTCATTTGTCACTTCTTATTAATTTCAGCTTATCAAAAACCCAATATTTAGTGTTTTGGAGTAACAAAGCAGTAATTGGAATCGCATGTGCTAGAAGAGCAAACACGTCCCTGACTTTATGGTCTTTTTCTCAACCTCAAATTGATAAGATTAGGATGATGCTATTTTAGGCCTAGAACTCAAACAAATGGTTAATGTTTAGAAATACCTTGACATGTTGCATTTGTTGTAGAGATTATCACAGCAGTAAGTCTATTTAAAATTTGTGGTTATTTTCGTTTCTTTTCCCCCTCCCATCACAGAGTATATTGATATATGTGCCTAGGTTTTGGTGTTTATCATCACCTTGACAATGTCTATTAACAGGCTGTGGAGAAAAATATCCATCTGGATAAAAGTGACAGTGTCACGGGCTCGATCGTGTGGCTCAGTTTTATGATGGAGCAACTGGATTGTTGTAGTGTCGCTTCGGTGAAGCAATCTTTTACTTGCTTAGTTAAAAAAATAAATTTTCCGTTTTCCATGTTAACTGTAATGGAATGGTGGGCTAAATTTATTATTTTGCTCATAGGATTTTATTTGCATTGACATATTTTAAACACCACAAGTAATTTTAAATATTTCTATACAACTTTTGTCGCATCTTTATTTAGAACGTTGATTAGATTTGTCTTTATTATAATTAGATTTAACATGTGACATATTTAAATGCACTCATGTTTTTGTAATTATAACTAATTATATTTCATGTGTACTTTAAAACTTCTTGTGAAGTTTTATGGGAATGCATGGGAAGTTGGTGATGCTGAATGGTACTTAATAAAACTCAACACAAAATAATTGCAACATTTAAGTCATTTTCTTCTATTTCCACAAGGCTTTTTCTGTAGTCAGGATACAATCTGACTGTGGACAACTGTTTCATTCATCTTGATAATAAAGAAATTGAAGCTGCTTTCCTATAGAACAGTTAGTTCTTGTAACAGAAGTATGTGTCAGTTGAAGTACATGGGTGACACAGATCCCGCTTCTGCTGAACATAAGGTTATCTCTGAGTTGTTTTAGCTGAACATGAAATGGGATGTCCATGACAATTCAAGGCCAGCGGTCCATGTGATTCTATAATTACTTTTGCCACTTTGCTTTTGTGGAGTCATTCATTATGAGGGTGGGCTTATCTTGTCTTACCTCCATGTCATTAGGAATGTTTTAGTGTATTAGTGATCAAATGCAGGTTTAACAGTTAGTGATTAGAGTGGGCCAGCTGCCAGCAGAATGAGTGGGCTCTGAAACTTGGTGATTGTTTAGTGAACTTCTATTACTAAAACAATAGTATTGGAATGGTGATAAATGAACTTGTTTTCTTATGAGTAAGTTACATGGAAAGGAACGTGTCCATATAAAAAAATAAAGCCAATAGGATGGTTAACAAATTATAAATTGTTGATATTTTCCAAGTTAAAATAAACTGATGATTTAACATTACCCTGACTTCTCATTGTAAAAATTACCGATCTGCCTAGTTTCAGCTTTCAAAGGGGAAGAGAAAGAAAAAGGAGCCTGAACAAAAACTCAGTGCTAAGATATGATGATTTGATGTGAAATAGCCTCCGTTTAGAGCTCAAGTGTTTTGGATCAGTGGTTCATTTGTGTGAGCTTAGTGTTTTATCCAGTTAATGTTCCTTAGTTTCTCATCCCCCATCCCCTATCTCCATCCCTGCCTTCCCCCGCTCCCCACCAGCCCAACACTTATTTCTCAGTTTGGTCTAACTTTCCCTGGTGAAGGTCAAAGTCATGGTGACATGTTGGGGACAAGGTTGAATTTGAATGACATTTTCTGTTACAAAAATAAGGGAAGTTTCATTTTCTTTTTAAACACAGTTTGTCTTTTTCTGTATAGCAATTGCATTTTCCATCAAATACAAATGATATTATTTGGTCAGGGCTTAAAAAACCCTTAAGTTAGGATATCTCCTCAACTGAATTAAGCATCTTTAGATTCATTTGTTTTTAATGCGATGGATTGTTTTTACTTATGGGTTGGACCGTAAAATATGTAATTAGGTAATTTCATGGTAGCATATTTACAACTCCTTAAAAGATTTATGAAATGTTAGGCCTTTGGTTTCACAATAAGTTATAGGAGAAATAATCAAAATTTTAAATTTAATCATAGGTCAAGAAAATAAACTTAAGCATTCTATGACAACATTAATAAGGTGTTTAAATTGCATGAATATAAAATTTGGAGTGTTAGACATGGAAATGTGAACTTTACTAACCAGCTTAAACAAGATGAACATGTTGCCATTGCAAGGAAAATCAATTCTTCGGTATTTGGGGCTTTTTGTCTCCATTGGCATCTATGAAATCAGATGTTTTCAGGTCACTGGTAAAAAATGGAAGCATTAAATTGGGGGGAAAGAATCGAGTTAGTTCAAATTGAGTCTTAATTAACTTGAAAAGATATGTTAACCCTTTTAATCCATCCCCAACTAAGGATTGCATGTTTTACAGCGTGACTGTAGATTTGAAAGCATTTTAAATTGATGAAGTCATTCCGTTCCATTTAGGAGTATATATCTAACCACAAAAAGTTGATTTAGAATTATATTTTATAAGCTCTTTTTTTGGTAGGAGAAATAAAACACTTAAATCTTACATGAAAGAGGTAGAATCAAATAAGAAACAGTATTTAAAATTTTTGGCTAGAAAAAATGGTTAGCTTTTGCCTTTCTTTGTCATGTCCCACAAATAACCATGAGGTTCACATAAGAGTTTTGACCCTTATGTAATCTAAAATGGAAAAGAATTGACTCAAACTAGTGTCCTGCTGAAAGCAAGTTGCCCTAAATAAAGGCTAAAATCTTGGGGATTTTTATGCATGTAAAATCTCTTAAAGTAAAATCATGTGTTGCATTAAATTAAATGGATGTTGTTTTGACCATTTTTTACATTGGTGAATTTACTGAAAGTTTTATCGTTAAGTATAATAAATGCAATAAATGTTACATCATTTTTCATAGAAGACATTTCAGAGAAAGTTGAGTCCAAATAGTGTAATAATAAATCAAAATGAACAAAAAACACCAAATAAATCTTACATATATAATCTAGATCCAGACTGATGTGTAAAAAGAAAATTATAGAGACAGTGCAATGGGACCATGTAAATCATTTTTAAAGAATCAAGTTCACAGCTGGCTGTCTGGACTTGGGCCATACTTTATTATCTGAGAATGTTCTCTTCTTCTTTCACCAAATTTTGCAAATATATTGCATTTTATTTGTCATTCCTAATCCTGAAAGGCCATCTAAGCCTTGAAATCACCCACATTCTGTCTTACAAATACTATAGTGTGAGTGGGCAAAAGTCTCTGCCAGCAGGTCCCAAACCATGTGTAAATAAGAAAGCAGCTCATTAATAAATAGTGCTTAATTCAAAGGGAGGGTCATGTGTATTAAGGGAAAGTAGTTTATATAGGAGACCCAGCTCTATGGGTTTTGGTGGTACTTTTAAATATGCACACCTGAGTTTAAACAGTAAATAAAACATCTAGAGTTACTTAGCTAGAAGTCTATTTTTATTATTCAAAAATGTGCAGGACTTCCTTTCCTTCCTTTCCAAAATTTATCTATGGGGCTGCAGACATAGTTACGGATTGAACAGAAGGCAGAAAAAAAAAAAAAAAAAAGCAAACGAATAGCAACTTGTACTGAGTTAAAGTGACTGAAAATGTAAAATAATAATAAGGGTAACCGGTTTTTTAGCTAATAATATCAAGTGCAATATTGAGAAAATTAAGTAGAGAAGTTTTTTTTTCCTTATTTAAAAACATTTGTGAAACATACATGTGTTACTAAGAAAATGGAACAGTTACTAAGAAAAAGAAAACTAAGAACAAACAGGTATTCAATTTTATTTATTTATTGTACCAAATTGTATTGGAAATTCTAACTCACGAATTAAGATTATATTTAAAAACGTATCATGAACAATCTTGAATTTATAACCAAACAAATTCATTCCTGAATTATAGCCAAATGTTTGTGTTTAACTTTGAGTAGTTTTTCCAAACCAAACCAAATTTAACAAGGATGATTATCCCTATTATTGTTCTAACATTGTAATGTCCACAAGGGAGGAGAGTTTACTTCATTATAGGGAAATTATATAGAGGAAGTGAATGCACCTGTTAGGGGAGACTGTAAATCTTACTTATCTCTTCGTTTTAGAAGACAGGTACAATGTATACTAACAATTCTCAAACTCAAGAATGTATCAGAATCACTGGGAGGGCTTGTTAATATACAAGACCCATCTTTGGAGTTCTGATTCAGAAGGTCTAGGATTGGGCTGAGAATATGCATTTTTAACAAGCCCCCTGTGATGCTAATTCTGCCGGTCTGGGGAGCACTGATTTATTCTAACTCCTTCACTCTGCACCCTCCTCCCCCCCAAAACAGCGTATTTTTTGGTTATTTATTTATTTATTTAAGTCAAATGATTATTGTTTGAATCTGTCTCTTATGAACCCAGGTCAAGGGTTGGGACTCAATTTAGAACTTCAATTGGCATAATGATATATTGATGTAATCAGGCTTTGCCTGTGGAAAGGGTTCCACAGAATATGAATAACTGTATGGTAATTGTATGTGGCTTTCCTAATTCCTGGGAAGATAATTTCCTATGGGAGATTGCCCATTAAAATATTTTTAGCATGAAATATTTTGTAATAATTCAGTGGATATTTATTGTGCTTACGCTATGTCTCTTAAGTATTTTCTAAGTGTTGCTCAACAAAGCTTCACAATTGTAGATGAAGTAAGTAGTGCACCTCATAGAGGTGAAGTAACTTGTGGTTAGTACATGGCGGGGCTGGGGCTTCTAGCCATTTTCTAATAATGTCTCCATCTCCTTCTGTCTTGAGAAATTAGGTAGATGTGTCTTGGGAAATTACTTAAAATCAATCAAGGAGACCTTGTATTAAAGGGAGTGTATATGCTTCTAGGCTGACTTCTAACCCTCTTTACTAGAGCAGTAGTATTCAAATTTGGGGCCAGCACTAGGTGAGTCACATGAGGCATTGGGAGGTAGAAAAGATATATTAACATTTATATTAATTTATATAAAGAAATTAAATCAAACCACCAGTTATCTAAGATATGGACTTCCCCACCCCACAGCTGGTGATCACGTGACTCCCAAGCGATGGACCAGAAGAGGGCGTTACAATGTTTCCCCCGGGGTGGATGGAGGGGCATGTGGGGAACCCTGACACCTATGTTGGTCTTTAGATGCACTGCTTTTTATGTGTCATATGTATTTATGAATGCTATCTTGTTTTGTTTAAGCCCTCACTTAATAAGTAGTTTAACCAGATTTCTGTAAAGGAATTAGTTTTAATCTAGTACTAAAAATGCACAAGTAACTCACAAGAAAACTGAAGAGCTGACCTCTTCCTTCCTGCCAGATGGACTCTTCTTCAGTTACTTCACACAGTAAAATTGATGTTGAACAAATCATACTCTGACAAGAGGTTTAGCCAAAAATATTCAAAATGATCAGGAAAGCTTGTCATATGATTTACATCTAGTATTTTAAAACCATGAACCTTGCCCTAAGCTGATATTATGTCTTGAAATATTAGCTATTGACAGCAATATATATCATATATTACATAATTTATAATAAATAAATATGTATATATTGTGGGTGTGTGCACAAGAATTTTTCTTTTTTTGTGACTAAAAAAA
The DNA here is from genome assembly GCF_009762305.2 of Zalophus californianus. Classification (NCBI taxonomy): domain Eukaryota; kingdom Metazoa; phylum Chordata; class Mammalia; order Carnivora; family Otariidae; genus Zalophus; species Zalophus californianus. The sequence goes on along the minus strand of NC_045595.1, from coordinate 111,673,773 downwards.
AAACCTGGGGACCATTGATTGCAATAATGAATTTTGCAGCTAGCGAGCAAAAATTTTCAAGCGTCTGATGTTTCTGGAACTCTATTGATTTTGCTATCTGATAGCAACTATACAGTTTTTTGGCGTGACTGAAGTTACACTAAAGTTGGTTCTGTATGGAAGTCTCCTCCTCCGTAAAATGGGAATCTGCATAGGGCTGTTGCTAAGATTGAATACACTAATGCATGGAACAGGCTTAGCACAATGCTAGCCACATGGTAAAGATGCAATAAATTTTAGTTCCCCTATATCCTCTGTTATATCATTAGAAGAAGAACAAGTTGTATAATTTGAGTAGGAACCTAATAGACAGGTTAGTGGTTTCCATGCTCCAATATTCTTGGGACACCCAGATAGGCTCTGGGAACAAGCCCTTTAATGACTGAGAGTGCTCTGGGTTACCTTGATCAGAGAATTTGTTTGCACTCTCTAATTCTCTGTTTTTACTTATAAAAAGAAACTCCTGAGATGCCCAACATATCCTAACATAGTAATATGTAAGAGAAAAATAGAATATGGAGAACTCATTTAAAGTTATACTATACTTTAAAAGAAATTGTTTCTAGGGGCTTAGAAAGATCTAAAGGGTTATTATTAAATTTCAAAATGGCTAGTACATTTCCATTATGGAAAGGCCTTTTGACACAAGTCTAATAGCTGTCTTTCTTTCCATCAGTTTTAGATTCGCATAATCTGAAAAAGATCAGGTTCTTGCAGAGTAGGAGAGTCCAACACATTGCTATCACATTTGCAACAACCTTGGTGCGAGACATCTTTGCTGATATCAGCCAGACTTAGCTCCATCTGCCGACTTTCTTTTTTTCCTCCCCAGCTTTATTGATAACATTGTACAAATTAAAGGTGTATGGGGCGCCTGGGTGGCTCAGATGGTTGGGTGTCTGCCTTCGGCTCGGGTCATGGTCCCGGGGTCCTGGGATCGAGTCCCGCATCGGGCTCCCTGCTCCTTGGGAGCCTGCTTCTCCCTCTGCTTCTCTCTCTCTCTCTTCCTCTGTCTCTCATGAATAAGTAAATAAAATCTTTAAAAAAAAAAAAAGGTGTATGGTGTAATGGTTTGATGCATGTATATATTGTGACATGCTTAACACAGTTCAAACATCCTTCATCTCACATTATTAACTTTTTTTGTTATTGTTATTATGGTGAGAACATTTAAGATCTACTTTCCTAGCAGCTTTCAAGTATACAATGTATATAATACAGTATTGTTAACTGTGATCACCATGTTGTCCATTAGATCTTTGGAATTTATTCATCTTATAGCTGAGAGTTTGTACCCTTTGACCAACATCTTCCCATTTCCCCCACCCCTGGTAACCATTAATCTACACTCTGTTTCTATGACTTTGACATTTATAAATTCTACATGTAAGTGAGATCATACAGTATTTGTGTTTCTCTGTCTGAATTTTTTCACATAGTTTAATGCCCTCAAGTTCCATCCATGTTGTCACAAATGGGAGGATTTCCTTTTTTAATGGCTGAATAATATTTCACTGTGTGTGTGTGTGTGTGTGTGTGTGTGTGTGTGTGTGTGTGGCATCACATTTTCTTTATCCATTCATCTGTCAATGGATACTTATACTTAGGTTGTTTCCATGTCTTGGCTATTGTGAATAATGTTGAATGACCATGGGAGTATAGACATTTCTTTAAGACAGTGATTTTATTTCCTTTGGGTATATATCCTAAGTTAGGATGGCTGGATCATATGGTAGTTCTACTTTAAAATTTTTAAGGAGCCTCCATACTGTTTCCATAGCGGCTGCACCAAGAGCTTACTTCTTGAGTGGTTTTGACACCTCTCTCAACACTGTGCCATATTTTGTCATAGCTTTTGGAATTTTTATGTGTCACAGCTTGATTGCTTTTATTTCTCATTTGAACTTTAAAAAAAATAGGAAGGCTGTACTTTATTTGCTGTTTAATCTAATACATGTATCTTTCCCTGTCTTTTATATTTGCCTCCAAACAACCCAAAATATTTTGCATCCAAAGAACCTTAAATATTTACAAATATAAGAACTATTGAGAAAATAACTTCGTCACTGTTTGCCTTAAGTGAGCCCTTCCTTTCTGTAATGGATCAAATGCAGGCAATTGTTAACATTTAACATTGGATTGCACTTCAGTGAGTTTACAGCTAAACAGCATAAACCATCTTGTGCCCTACTTAATAGTGTACTGCTGCTTTCTAACAATTTCTCAAATAGTCATATTTTCTTCTATAGCCATGCATACAACTTCTATGCTGGGGTTGATTTTTTTTTTTTTTTACTTCATTGTAAATAGCAAGATAAGAAACCTGTGGACTAAATTCCATGTAAGTGTGCCTACTTAAAGTAGGGTTAAAGAACTCCTTAATGTTGATATTTCTTTAGCTTGGCAGTAAAACAAAATCAATGCTAATTTAATAGGAGCTCACAAACCAAGTTTTGCTTTCATTGCCCTTTTAAAAAGAGTAAAGGGCTGTAGTTATAAACAGAATTAGTAATTGCTTGATTGTTATGCCTGTTGAATAGCAGATGATTTTTATTCAATCTATTCCTTTTAAAATCCATTACCTTAATTTTAGATAGATTATTTGATAACAGGACCGTTGATCAAAATGGTTGCATTAAACCTGTTTATAATTTTGCAAAATGATTTTTAATTTTCCCTAAACACCCTTCCTCCTGGCAGAGGAAAAAAATTGCTTGTGGGTTGTTCAAAATTGGCTCTGTTTTTCTTAGATGATCTTTAATTACACTTTAAAGTGGGATTTCTTTATGGGGAATTGAAATTCTGCTTGTTAGAAAATTACAGAGGGTATTTGGGGATCTGCTATTAGCTGCAGGAACAAATAGAGAGATTAGTAAGACAAATGATCAGTAGCCTAAAAAAATTACCTATGGGAGACAATTATTAGCCCAGGGAAGATCTGGCTGTGGTCATGAAGGTTGCCTAAATGATGAGTTTATCAAACGTGTTTTAGAAGCTGCTGAGAAGAGAACAGGAGGTTTATATTAGCCACTAGGAGTCAGTGGAGGGGTCATCTTGGAGATTAATACATTTACTGTGGTGTGTTTTCAGACCTCGGTCTATACCATCAATGATCGAGGCTGGAGTTAGAGGTAAGGGAAGAGGAAGTAGAAGCCGATGAGCCCAGGCCCATGGAGGAGAAAAGGAGAGAGGTTTTGTGGTGATATTTTGGAACAAGAAGGTAGGATGGAAGGTACACAGAGAGGGTAAAACAAATGGAATGCTCTGTCTCTTTTAAGGAATCCACCCGTGATCAGAATTTGGGGTAACCATCTTGTCACTAGTAATCTTACTGAGAGTCTCCCATGTCACAGTGGCTTAGGACTGAGAGACGAGAGAAATCAGAGCTCATATGCCAAACATGTTGGCTAGCAATTTTATTGAGACAAAATGAACATTTCATAAACTGATTCTTTAGCTTTCTTTACAGATGTAGTATTTCTAACATGAAATGTGAATAATCTCTGGGCATATACATAGAGCTAGAGAAAAAGGAACTGCATGTGAGTTAAGGTGATAAAGCCATTGAAAAAAAGACAAGGAATCCTAGAGTAAGTACACAGCCCTGTTTTGTACCTGACATTTTGACCTTCTGTAAGGTTTCACTCCTGTGCAGCAAGCACAAAGATCACTCAGAGACAGGTTTTATGTCAGACAACCTATCCATCCCTCTGTATGACCATTTGAAAACTTGACACCTTAGTAAAAGATCAGCACATAGTAGGTGTTCAATAAAAATGTGTCAATTCAATGAATGAATCAGTATGTTTATAGATCATTTTGTCAGATGATAGGTATTATTTATAAATTATTTATAAATGGGTTGATTTTGAGAAGTTATGTGTTGAATTTATGTATGTATGTATTTATTATTGTGTTGAATTTTTTGTCCACAGTTTTTTTTTGTCTTAAACTACAAATGGGTAAACCTCTTATTACACAAGAGCTTTCCTCCTAAAATTTGCAACTTTTTTAGTTCTTGTTTAGGTATTTTGGAAAACTCTGAATAGATCCAAGTCAATTTAACTGCTTGTTAAGCAATTCCTCTGGGTAAGGCACCTCATTAGTCATGGAAGGATGTAGAGAAAATAACACTGTTCTGTGTTCTTAAAAAATACACTAGTAATATTTGTATTCCACTTTTTAATTGGAATCATAGCAACTGATAACAGATAAGGCTATGGTGAAAGGTATGGTGAAAGAGATAGACATCGTTCCAGCTATGATCAGGTCAAAAGAATCAATAGTCTTTTTTTTTTAATATATTTTTTTAAATTTTATTTATTTATTTATTTATTTATTTGAGAGAGAGATTGAGAGAGAGAGAAAGGTCAGAGGGAGAAGCAGACTCCCTGCTGAGCAGGGAGCCCAATGTGGGACTCGATCCCGGGACTCCAGGATCATGACCTGAGCTGAAGGCAGTCACTTAACCAACTGAGCCACCCAGGCGCCCAAAAGAATCAATAGTCTTGATCAAAATAATGGTTGATAATGCTTGAGGTCACACACACACACACACACACACACACACACACACACACACATAATCACACCAATACATAGAAGAGACAGAGCAAGTAATGGGGGTGGTGATGGTGATGGTAGAAAGCTGTTCAAGTTTTTTGGGACACTTCTTGTATCTGAAAAATTGCAGTGTCCATGTTTGACCAAGGCCATAATGGTACCCTAGTCCCTAATTGCCAGGTTTATCATTTTATTTTTGAATGGACTTAACTTCTGAATTGGTCAACTGGATAAGCCATTCCTGAATAGGAATAGTCTTACAACCATAACAAGCAACTTGAGCCTCAGGAATTTCAGTCTGAATAGCTATGGGACATTTTCTTTTATGTTACTGTGCAGGAGAACAACAAAATTTTAGTTTAAGCTGTAGCTGGGATTGTTCTTTAAAAATATGACAGCTATGTGCCTACAAATACCTTATTTTAAAGAACCTTGAGACTTAGTTCTATCATTGTTCACTTATTCTGTGCTATAAAAAATTGGACAAATCTAGGGGTAGCAAAATATTATGCTGACAGAAGGCCCGAGACATGGAGTTTCTGGCACTATGTGGTTATGTTATGATACCCACAAACTCTAGTCAAAGGTTCACACTTGAATAACATTCTATTCAAAGTAACCGGAAACAGTCTTAGTTTGGCAATTTAATGACCCTCCAGCAGAGCACCTTCAGATTGACCATGTACATTTCCAAAGTTTGGCAGGAGCTAGAGCTTTGAAGAATCATCTAAAAATATTGAGTCTATCTCCCTGTGAGACCACTATGCATTCATTGTTTCCATTTTTTTTTAAATATCCCAATAGAAACATACCATCTCCAGAAGGCTTTGAGAGTCTTCCTAGCTTAAATGGTAGTGGCAGAAGGGAAAACAAGATACCATGTTTACCATTGGTGATTTCCAAATTGTTGTGTCTTCCAGATGGTTTAGAGGAATTAAATTACTACAGTGAATACCATTTTGAAAATGTTTCTTTTGGTATACAAAGGCATCAAATTAAAATCTTCATTTTGTGGAATTTTAACATAACCCACATTTTGGTGCTGCAGTCTGTGGGGAGGGCATCACAAAGGGTTTTCACTTACTGTTATCTCCAAACTGCAATGGTAACTGGCTGCCTGTGCTGTTGTCTTGGGGAAGATAATGTTTCCCAGCTGTCTCGTTACCACTTCTTCCTTGTTTCTCTTATTTGGGACACCACTTGCTTTCAGTTTAACTAAGCAGTTAAATCCGCGTTGACTATATCACTAGATGAAAAAGAGTAGACTGAGTTTATAGTATGTAGCATCTCTATCAATTAGAAATCAACTCTGAGCTTCAAGGTGACTGTCATCAAGGCCTAGAGGAAGAGAACGGCCACTAAGCCAGCTGCAGAGAGGCATAAGTCTTTTCCTGAAATGTAAAACTCTCATATATTAGTTTTAACCTGGCTAATTAATTATTTATTATTAATGTAGAAATGGAATTATAGCAAAGGCAGATGAGTGCATAGATTCTGATACTGGCCTCCTTTACTCAATGTAGAGTCAGGAAAAGGGACAAGTGCCCGTCAGATCCCCATACTACAAAGGAGCTTTCACATGCACCCGTAAGGGCAGCCCTCCCAATACTCATATTGGCTTTTAAAATATGTCTTCTTAAGGTTCTCACAGGTTTAATAAAACCTCCATCAAATTTTGGTGTTGCAGGAGCCCCAGTCAAATTTTAAGGACTTGCGAGGTCTCACCTGGATTTGCACATCCCCAGAGCCAGACGGAGTTTTTATTAAATCTGATCTCACACTGTTGGAGATGCTTGTGGAGTCAAGTGAATGAGCAAGTGGAATCATTCCACAGTGGGGCAGATCCAATCGGCAACCCTCCTTGCAGGCATCCCTTCAGCATTGCTTTCCTGTTGTATGTTGCAGTGTTTAGAGTTTTCACAGAAGGATTCATTTAGGATTAACCTAATTGAATAAACACAAAGCTGCATAATTTATGGACCAAAATAGTTTTTCCTGGTTGGGTTGCTGACTAGCATTTCCTTTCTGCCTAATGGAATATTGCAAAGCCCCCATATTGTTATAATCAGAACTTCATCTTTGAGTCAATCCAGTTCATTTGCATGATATGATTTTATTATAAGCCAGATGTATAAATAATTGCTCATGAAGAGAGCCTTTTCTTCAAGCGAAGTAATGGATATATATACATGTATATATATATATATATATATATCTCCATCCATATCCATATATATATATACATATACATATATATATATATATATATATATATATATATATATATGTTCTTTCTTTCCCCCAACAGATATGGCTAAGTCCAGTAGCAGAACCTATCATTATGAGAATTATACTGAATTCTTGTTACTGTTTCCAAATAAAGATAACTTAAGAAAATAATAAATATTGTGGCTTAGCTTTGCTAATGAGATAGGATAGAGATAAATAAAAGGGTACATACTGGGAAGATGTGGTAATTTATTTAAGATCCTAGAAAATTAGCCATCATAGTACTTCCCCATTTAAAAATGCACAAGGATTCCCCATTGCCTGTTAGATCAAGTTTGGGCTTCTTATGTTTCAAGAGCTTGCATAATCTGGCTCCATCCTAACTTCCCAGCCTGATGACCTTGCTCATTACTACATGCCCTCCATCAGGGATTGATGAGCAGTGATAATCACTCCCCATGGGCCCCACATATGGCCTCATGCCTCATTTGCTGAAAACACATGATGGCCTTTGCATCTGCTGGTCCCTCCACATTGAATGCCCACCTTCTTGTGCCTGCCAGTTTAAAGCTTAGCCATCTTTACAGGTGCTTCTCAAGACCCATCATCTCAGCAATAAGAAGCAAATGCTGACTATTCTTCCCACGGTAAACTTTTGCTTTTGTGGGTAGGCTGAAAAATGGCCTTTCAAAGATATGCCTGCGTTCTAATCTCCAGAACCTGTAAATGTAATCTTATTTGAAAAAAGGTCTTTGCAGATGCAATTAAATGAGGGATTTTTAGATGAGGAGATTATCCGGAATTATATAGGTGTGACAAGGCCATAGCCGGTGTCCTTACAAGAGGAAGGGAGAGGGAGATTTTGATATACACAGAGGAGAGTGTGGATGGGGAATAAAGCTCAACATCCTACACTGATAGTCTTCTGACAGCCTTTCAAAATGATTCACTTACAAGAAAACTGAATTTTCAAGAATTAATTCCTTAAAGTTCAAGGTTTTGGGCCCCATTTTTATTTGGCCACTCACTGTAACTTTTATTTTGTCACAAATGTAACTCTAAGGGTAGAAAGTATGGGCTGGTTCTATCATTTCGAACTTGAGAACCTTCTCTGAGGTGCATAAACATTTAGGAATCTGAATCGCAGAGGGAAAGTTCGTCTAAAGATTTATCTACAGAACATCTAAACTAGAAAGATTGGTTCACCACAAGACTAATCTCTTGAGACAGAGATGAAAACATTTGATCAAATTAATCGACAACTGCAATTTAAGGATGTTAAATAGTAACCCACACGGTTAGTCTACAGGGAACTTTAATAATGTCTCCAATCAAAAGACTACTAGTATTAAAATAATAGTGACTTCCCATCTGTAGGACAGTTTCGTTACTGTAAAAAAAATAATCACATCCCCTTACTTTGCTATTTATACTGCCCCCTAGTGGGTCCTCTTGGTAAGCCAGTGTGTCGGTTCTGGGATGTTCCTAGCATGGCTTCCATGAGAGTAATCAGGTAAACAAAATCCCCTTGATAATGAGACAGTTTTTCCTGATTTACTGATGCCACAAATTTACATATTTAGAACTAGGTAAACCTACTTATGTAACACTTGTTAATTTCCCTTACAATGAAGAAAATCATTGTAGAGGGAGGTCTTTAGCTGTAAAATGATTTTAATCCCTTTCTGAGTTGATGGCCCAACTCGATTAACTTTTCAAGTGTAGTTAAGGTAGAATGGACACAAAGAGTCAACTTAACTTACAAAGAGCAATAATTTATGGCAACCAGAGTTATCCAACTGTCTTCTGAGTGTGTCCTCAAATATCTAAATTAACTTCCTTCTCAACAAACTACAGGTCTGTTGTTCTATAGGAGGAAGAGGTAGGCTATAGGCATAATAATTTTTGCCACTAATCAGGACCATATTCAGTATAACTCAATTGAAAAAATTAAAAATAATTTTAGACACTTTGTAGCATTTATTGGCTTATCAATGGCCTTTGATTCATATACAGGGACTGTCATTTAGGCATGCCATCTGATCTTGATCTAGCCTTAAGTTTTTTTATAGCATTTGTCAACACACCACATCAAAAATCACAGTGGGCAAAACAAATTCCATTCTTAAGTAGTACAGGGAAGGGCTTCCTGTGTGTATAGTCATTTCTAATGATTTTCTGTGGTTCTAAGATGAATTGGATGCCCACTACTAAATGCAATATATACTTTACTTTGTGCTGATTCCAGAATGTCACCTAGATTTAACATTGCCTTAGGACTCAGGGATGACTTCATAGAGGAGGTGATACTTGAAGAGTGGCTTTGCCAGACAGATGAAGGGTCAGAGAGAACTCTGGTAGAAGAAACAGCATATATATATATATATATATATATATATATATATATATGGAGAGAGCCTAGAACCTTGGGACACTTTAAGTGGTTCCTTATAGCTACAGCCCATTGTAGTCCTGAACTGTAGTCCCAAGCTTAGCTTTGGAAGATCTTAGCCTGCAGCTTTAGCTTTTTAAATAAGTGTTACAGTCACTTGCTTTTTTTTTTTTTTGCCTTTCTTCAAAATTTATTATTATTTTTATATATATATATTTTATTATGTTATGTTAATCACCATACATTACATCATTAGTTTTTGATGTAGTGTTCCATGATTCATTGCATATAACCCCCAGTGCTCTGTTCAGTACATGCCCCTCTTTAATACCCATCACCAGGCTAACCAATCCCCCCACCCCCCCCCTCTAGAACCCTCAGTTTTTTTTCTCAGAATCCATAGTCTCTCATGGTTCATCTCCCCCTCCGATTTCCCCCCTTCATTTTTCCCTTCCTGCTATCTTCTTCTTCTTCTTCTTTTTTTTTTAACATATAATGTATTATTTGTTTCAGAGGTACAGGTCTATGATTCAACAGTCTTACACAATTCACAGTGCTCACCATAGCACACACCCTCCCCAATGTCTATCACCCAACCACCCCATCCCTCCCACCCCCAACCCCTTGCTTTTTAGTTCAGAGAATTGCTTTGGTCTCTGTTGCTCATTTTATGTCCTAAACCTGACTTCACTTTATTTATTTATTTATTTTTGAGATGGGGAGGGGCAGAGGAAGAGGGAGAGAGAGAATCTCAAGCAGCCTCCATGCCCAGTGCAGAGCCTGACATGGGACTCGATCTCATGACCCTGAGATCATGACCTGAGCCCAGATTAAGAATCAGAAACTTAAGTGACTGAGCCATGCAGGCACCCCAACCTGACTTCACTTTTATGTGGGTTCCCTGAATTTTGTTCTTTTGCCTTCAGACAAGCTCATTTCTCCTGCCAGCCTTAGGGACAACAGCTAGCATGGAGGTCTGCCAGGATTTTGATCTAGACTTTCCTTCAAATAATCTCTGGTTTTATTGAGTTCCTGTGGGGGCTGTCTGTAGGTAAGTGACATCAGCCTTGTAGGCTCTGGCCAGGACCTCACCGCTGGTGTGACTGGGATAGAGATCCAGTACCCAGGAAGTAAAATTGATGGAAAAGTCAGATTACTGAGATCCTTTCTTGCTAGGTTAAGGTATTTGGAGTCTATCCATAGTGATGGTGAGCAACTGGGTGAATCTAAGCAACATAGTGAGGAGCTCAATATCCATTTTAGAAAGATGACATTGGTGGTTTGGTAGGTAGTGGATGGGGGGGGGAGAATAGTTAGGAAGTCGTGTCAATACTCAAGTGTGTGTCAATGCTGAAATGAGAATGGAGAAACAAAGGTAATGGCAGAGAGAATGGGAAAAAAGAAATTAAAGAGATCTTAAAATAAAACGTCAATGAGAATTGCTGATTTGGATGTTAAAGTGAGAAAATGGGAAAGGGGGCAAGGCTAAGGGAACTTGGAGGGTAATGGCACCATACTGTAGCTGGGAACCTAGGAGGATAATCAAGTTTAAGAGGACCTAATGGACTTAGTCATATACATTTTGAGTTGAAGATTCCTATAAAGAACCATGTACAGCAGCCCAGGAGACAGCTGACCGTTTGAGGAGAGAAGAGTAAAGGTATAAGTCTATGAGTTGTCATTGGCAACCATATATTTTGGTGGAATGTTTTTCAGTCCTTAATTTATAAAGGCTAAGTAGCAACATTAGAACATGAAAACAGTAGCATATAAAATTGTTTCTATTTTGTGATTTCAACTATGTAAAATTATGTTTGTAAATGGATAAAAGTAAGAAGGGGAAATGGAAAAATTAAACATAGATTTGTTAAGATGGTGGGTTCTTTTAAAATTTAATTATTTATACCCAGCCTCTTTCCAAAAAGAATTTGTGATGTCATCAAACTGTTAATTTTATTTAAAAAATTGCTTCTGTTGTTATAACATTGTTTGTATAATACATTAAAAATTAATATGAGATATGAGAAAGAATTTTGTAAACTTCCATGTGAATTATTATCATAATATAAATACCACTTATTTTTGCTTAATTTTAAAGGAGTGATATTTTCATAATTAACTTCTAGTATTTTCTTCTAAATATTTGTGTTAGTATATGGATTCTCTATATCATTTTGAAGATCACAAGTCAGGGAATTTCCTGAAAACTCAGAATATGAATAAAGCTCAAGTTAAAAAAAAGTGTTGGATGAAATTTGTTCAGATTATAAGATCCATTTATTGAACAGTCTCTATATGCCAGGCATTATGCTGATGATACATAAAAAGAATAAAATATACTCCCTATCTTCATGCATCCTAAAGTTTATTGCAGGAGATGAGGAGTGAACAAGCAATTATTCTATAGTTAATGAATGAGACTGTAAGACCTTACTCATAATTCTAAGGGAACATATCATAGGGATACTTGAGGGCTCTCCCAGGAGAGATGGTGTCTGAATTGAGTCTTGAGCAAATAGGGAAATTGAGTAAAGGGGCAGGGGGAAGTAGTTTCCAAAAAGGGGAGAGCATCACGTGCAAACACTTGAAAGTAAGAAAGTATGACAAGTTAAAGGAATTTGTAGAAGTTCATTCTGATGGAGAGGGGAAGTGAGGCTAAAGGCAGAGAGTAGGTCCTGAATGATCTTATTTGCTAGGCTCAGGATTTTGGACTTGGTCCTGTAAGAAGCAGAGAGTCTCTGGAAGACTTTAGCGAAGGGAGTAACATGGTTAGAAAGATGATTCTGGATGCAGTGTGGCGAATGGATTGGGAGGGATTAGGAGGGGGATCACAAGACCTGCAGCCATTGCCATGATGCAGAAAGAGAAATTAGATCCTAATTAGTAAAGCAGGACTGGAGACAAGGGGGTGGGGAGGAGAGATATTTATTAAGAGGAATCAGCACTATCTGGTGACTGAATGTAGAAGGTGAGGGAAAGAGAAAAGTCAAGGATGACCTCTGGGTTTCTGGCTTGGGAAGGGGGGTTTCCCTCTCCCCTGAGATGGGAAGAACAGGGGGAGAAGCAGACATTGGTGGGAAGATGGTAAATTTAGTTTTGGTAACTTGTGCTGAGGGAGTCTGTGGCATGGCCATGTGATGGAAGTGTCTCATGGGTGATGATATATACCAATCTGAACTTGATGAGAAATATGGGCAAAGATTTCTCAAATGCAGGGGGCAAAATTGGAATTGGAAGTTGAAGGACAAATCAGTGGTGCTCTGTGTCTGGTACACATAAGCTGCAGATATAAATTTAGATGTATCAGCGAGTGAATTAAGGAATGGAGTCATGAATTCTTTGGAACTGGAGAGAACTTCAGGGACCATGTAGTCTATAAGATTACAGATGGGTAGGTGAGGATACTGAAATTACAGAGAGAGGTTTACCCAGTTATACAAGTTGAATTCAGAAACCTAGGCTTTATGAATGTATGTCCAGTTCTCTTTCTACCCTCTTTTGCTACTGGGTGTGGATCAAAAAGAGAACTGAATGAGAAAAATACATGAAGGAGGAAACTGGCTTAGCTAGAACAAGAAGCAAGAGTTTGCCGCCATGCAATGGCGAACGAGGCCACCATCCCTGACCCTCATACCCCATTCCTTTCCTAAAAGGCAGTCGTTCAAATTTTCATGGCTTGGGCACCATCTCGGAGCCCATATTTCTCCCCCTTTCCCTAAGTTAGGGGTCATTTTGCCTCTACCTGAAAATTATGAAGGTTTGCTTTGTTCTGGGAGAAATTTTTATCACCTGTGCAAGTCAAAAGCCATGACTTTCATTGCTCTGTGACCCAGGAAACCTTCGGATTTTCAAACAGAAAGTTGCAGTTGTGTAATAGCTTTTTCACTGCTGGGATGTTTCGGGGCAAACTCACTGTAATGTCATTTCCATGCTTCTGAATTGTTTTTATCGTAGATGAAATGAAATAAAGCTGTTAATGACAAGCCAAATGGGAAATGCATCTGGCAGCTCTGTGTGATACGCATTGGGCTGCCCTTTACTTCGTGAGAGCGACACCTTGCTTTTATTTTGCCCAGCTCTTCAAAGGGAAATGGTCAATAGCATTAGCAGATCAGGTCGGGAGGACTTAAGTCGGCTTTGTAGTGCAACTTGGTGTTTCTTTGCTGTTGGATTTGGCATTTGTGTGAAGTGCCTCGATCTGTTCAAATATCAGAGGAGGAAAGTTTGGATTTGGATAGTACTGACTCTCCCAGGTTGGTGGGCAGTTTGAAGGATAGGTCATTGTATTAAAGAAAAGCGGCCTTTTCTTAAGGTTGGTCTTGCTGAGAGGCCTGGGTAAAAGTTAGGAAGACAGATCTCATTAGGCTGGAAGGTGTTTTATATTATCAGAGCAAGACTTTCCCTACAAAGTTTGTCCTTTGCCCGGGGGGAAGATGAGTTTTCTAAATGACTTAACTAACTTCTTTTTTGGCATACTTTTGCAATTGGTTCATTTCCAGGTACCAGAAAGAATGTAAATATGGAATGAATCAACTTTTTCCACATTTTTCTCTAGCAGTTCTTTTATGAAGAACAGATTTTCCATAGAGGAAATTAAAAAATACATAAAACTGAGAAACTGTGGTGTTGTTGAGAACGGCCTCATTTTCCCCGTCACTTTGTAACTGGCAGTGTATTCAAATGGCATTAATATAAAGTACGGAGTTTGTTTCAATTAGCTTCATTTTTCCTTGAGATGAGGAATTATCATAAATCCCTGAAATAAGAGTTGACTCACAGAGATGCTTGTGTCATTGCATTGGGAAATTTTATGGCTTTTTTTCCTCACTACATCTAGTTATAAAAATGATTAAACTCTGGTTTAATGCATTTGATACGGGCCTTTTGCCTAAATTGGGAATAGGGAGAGAAGGGCAATGGTATAACTCATTTCTCAAAGACAGACAAATTATTCTTTTTGCAGTAAATTTGGGTAGAATGATTTTTTCCATTTTAGAGCATTTTTCTACATGAAACACAAGAATTTTCATTAGCATTTGGTTCACATTTTTTCTTGGATGCCATTCTTTTGAATGATTTGAAAATATTCTTCTGGTGCATCTGTAAACATCTGAAAATTAGATATTTGGTAAAAGACAATTGATCTGGACAGCTCAAAAAGCCAGAACTTTATGCAAAGCGGTATCTGGATTGCCATCTAAATGAAAACCGCATGTCAAACAGATGTCATAAATATAAATTCAGACAAATGCCCATTGATAGTTTTTCCGTGGTGCGTCTTAGATGGTTCAGCGAGTTACAGATCTGGCAAAGTGCAGCCTGTTTGGTATGCTGAAGGCAAGTTAAAGTTCTTTTCCTTTCTATTGTGACACTACAAGTCTAACCTTTATTGTCAGGGTCTCAGCTGAATTTTCTAACAGCAGATGAGTGGGAATTCATGGAAATAGCATGTGTTTCACCAGTTTCCTTTATTTCTCCCTCAGGACAAGCAGCTGTCAGGTCAGCCCCCCATCGCAGAGCTTGAAGCCATCAAGAGCAGGGATATATTTGCCTTGTTCTGAGGGCAGCCTTTCTGCCGACTCGGGAGATCACATAAATACCTTCAGGCCAGCATATCTGAGTCATCAGTGAGTGACCTCCCTGACAGGCTGAAACCACAAAATGCGACTTATGGAGCCGTCGGAGCAGGCTGCCCAGCTCTGGGTTCAGCTGAAGCAATAAACAGGAAGGGATGAATTCATTCATGTTCACACTCCCATTTTTCTACATGGTAGGAAACTAATTCCAGAGACTAATAGTAGCATAAAAATGCAGCCACATAACTTTTATAACCTCGTTTCCTCGAGTGCTTTACAATGAAATCCAGAGTCTTTGATAGAACTTGCTCTATATCCTAAGTTCTTAATGATTACAGCTAGGCATGGTTTCGGAGCGGAAACCTGACTTTTTAAAATATGAATTTGATGTCTTTTAATTAGCAGACCTCACGTGGGCAAGGCAAGGAGGGCCAATTTTGCTAGTAACCTACCTCCCTTCTCTGGGTCCTGGGAGGTAGACTTCCTGGGATGAGGAGGGAGGAAAATGCTAATCTTTGGTTTCAGGTATATGTCATTCTTATGTGGGGACAGAGAATTTATTTCCTTTGTGTCTTTTAAGAGTGTTCGTCCTTCCGTTTTTCTTCTCAATTTCTAACATTTATTCATTGCTAATAATTCACCTAGATCATCGCACTGACATCTTCAATCAACCTTATCAGATTGATATTAATATCAGTGGACTTGGGGTGAAACCAAAGCCAATGGGATAAAGCCAGAAGTTCTGCTAATAAGGAGTAAATGACCAATTTGAATCCTGACCATCTGACTGCAGAGCCTACGTTCTTATTCATTCCTTTACCAAGGCATGAAAAAATGTGTGAGCCAGCAGAGGGATATACTAATTCTCCTTCATAGCACAGGGTTATTAAATACCTGTATTTGTTATGTATATTTATTTAGTACGTTATCATTTAAGTTTTTGGTGCTTTATTAATTTATCCAACAAGTATTTATTAAAAACCTTCTATGTGTCAACATTCCATGAGGTGCTGGGGATATAGCTATGAATAAAACAAATCTAGTCCCTCTTTTTGGGAATTCACAGGTCAGTGGGAGACAAGTGCCATCTGCACTGCCAAAGAGGAGCCCCGAGGATGGGGTCCCTAACCTGGACTGGGGAGTCAGAGCTGGGCCTTTCAGGATGTTTAAGAGTCTGCTATGTGTTCAGGGTGGCAAAGAGCATTTTAAATGAGAGAGGACTCATTTGGAAACTATGAGGAGTTTGGGTAGGGATGAAGTGTAAGGGCTCCCAGAAGCTACCTACTTTTGCCCCTTAGTTTGGAATCTCCCTGTGCCATCCTCCCACAACACACATACTTTGCCCCCACTGCCCACTTACCTGGTGGATACTTCCATAGCCTTCATGTCTTGGTATAGATGTTACGTCACCTGAGAAAACTTCCCTACTTCTCCCAATACTAACCAGATGTTCACCCATAACAATCAATGCTTCTCACTATTCTAACACTGATGACACTATTATTTTAATTGCTTCTTTACCTAGCTGTCTGCTGCTTTAAACTGTAGACCTTTTGGAGCCTAGCACATAGAACGTCCTAAATAAATATTAGTTGATGAATGTGTATGGGAAGGAGATACAGATAAGGCATAAGCAGGAACAGATCATGAAGGACAGAGCAGAGCAAACAGGTGCTCTTCCTGTGTACACCCATGGCTAACCAACAGACATTCCCAACCCCTTTTCTTTTGCCACCTCTATTCAGAGGCTACAAAAGTGAAATATTCACTTTCCCTGCTTCCCTTGTGGCAAGGGATAGCTATATGACATGGTTCTGGTTAAGTCCTATGCAAAAGCCTGCTGGAAGGGCTCGCAGAAAGTGCTTGCCTTCCTGATAAAAAGAGAGTATTATATTTAGCATGGTCCTTCACTGCTTTGAGTGAAAAAGTAAGAGTTGGGGTTAGATGTAGCAGCTACCTTGTAGCTATGGAGGAAAGGCCAAGAGAATCACAAAGACTTTGGCTTTGATATCACTGAGCTGCTGAGCCAGTGCCAGAAACCTTCTGGACTTCTCCTTGTGTGAGAAAAATAATCCTCTGCTTCAGTTGTCTGTAACTTACAGCCAAACGCATTCCTAATTGCAATACTATAAAATGATAATAGTAGCTATATTTATTGAACACTTACTGATTATATCACAGTTTCAAATGCTTTCCCTATGCTTATCTCAACTAATCCTCACAACAAGTCTACATGGAAGGTACTATTATTATCATCAACTCCATTTTGCAGATGAGAAATAGATATATTCACCCATTCAAAGCTCACTAGCCAACAAAAATCAGAGCCAAAATTTGAACCCAGGACATCCCACCTTACATTTGTGCCCTTGACCACGGTACATAATGCCAGATCAAGGAGCTTGAACTCTATTCTGAGGTTGGTGAGGTGGTCTGGTAGGAGGAATACTGACTTCCCCCAGATGTCCATGTCCTAATTCTCAGAACCTGTGCCATATGTGGCACAGGGGAATGAATGCTTCAGATGGAATTAAGGTTGCTAATCAGCTGCCCTTAAGATGGGGAGATTATCCTGGGTCATCCAGGTGAGCCTAATGTAATCATAAAGGTTTTAGAGGGGGAAGAAGGAAGCAGTAGAGGAGGTCAGAGTGTGTCAGAGAACTCAATCTACTGTAGCTGAAGATGAAGGAAGGGGCTCTGAGCCAAGGAAGGCAGATGACTTCTAGAAGGTGGAAAATGCAGGGAAATGAATTCATCCTGGAGCCTTCATAAAGGAATAAAACTGCCAATTTCTTGATTTTAGCCCCGTGGGACCTGTGTCAGACTACTAACCTACAGAAATGAAAGATAGTAAGTTTATATTGTTTGAGGTCACTAAATTTCTGGTAATTTGTACTCATACAGGTAGCACCAAAGGATTTTCCACAATCAGATCTGCTGTCTTTGTGATATCCCTGTGTTAACTATGTAGAGTCTGGATCATTGGGGGCAGAGAGCTGAATTAGGAGGCATTGCAAAGGCAAAAGCAGCAGAGGGCCCAAGTCTACCTGAAGGCAGTGGATGAGGTTCTGTTTGCTTGTTTTTCAAAGTGTTTGTGGAGTAAATGTTGTAAAGTTGAAGAGAAGTCAGAGATGAATACACTTTTAAAATTTAAGGTAAAGAATAGATACTTGTTGGAACTCGGTGTTGGAACAAGTAGGAGAAGGGATGGATGTTGGCCTTTGGGATGGGAGCGATGTGTTGATAGGGAGAGTGTCACACAGTTTCTGGTGGTATCTGGGAACAAAAGTGGTTGTGGTGTGATGGTGGAGAGGACA
This sequence comes from Zalophus californianus, assembly GCF_009762305.2. NCBI lineage: Eukaryota > Metazoa > Chordata > Mammalia > Carnivora > Otariidae > Zalophus > Zalophus californianus. The sequence continues at coordinate 111,655,657 of NC_045595.1, read as the reverse complement.
ACTTTGTGGAGATGGTAGCTTTGGGCACAGGTAGAAGGAAAGGCAAGCAGCCTGGCTTAACAGCTTCCATTTTTCTTTGTCGACAAGGAAGAGAATCCATCAGTGGAAGTCGGGTGAGGTAAGGTTCAAAAGAGTCCCTCTGCAGAATGGAGGGAGGGGCAGTCCAGATGGGATTAAAACTTTACCCGTTTATGGTACCATGTTTTAAGGTTGTGTTATATTTGGAGTTGGAGCCTTGGAGTCGGAACAGAGATGGGCATATTAAGGAGTGGGGATTTGGAAGAGGAAAAAGGAAAAGGAAAAGGAAAAACCATCTCATTTTGTCTGAAGCTGATTTCATGAATCCCCAGCAAGCACATCCCTCCTACCATTCTCTACAAAACCTCCCTCATTCAGTTCAATAATACCTCCTCCTAGTATTGCGGCTAGATCTTTCCTTCAAATCGAGGTCATTGTGTCCTGTTAAGGCAGATGTCTCAAAAAGAGGGGCATAGCAAGTCGTGCCAGCCTTTGTACAAATGAGTCAGCTCCTTTCCCGGGAAAAATGTAACTGGAGTAGGAATGAGGGGGAGGACCACAGTGAGTTGGGTGGAAGGAGGGCTTCCATGAGGGGGTAGGGAGGAGTGAATGGCTGGAGGTCTCAAGGTAAATGCTTTCTCAGCCACTTATGTCCAGCTTCCTGGTTTCCAAAGGGAGTGCCTGGGCCTAGATGGGTATAAGGGGATGGCAAGACCCTTTTTTCCATGGGATACATGGATAGTCTGTGCTCTGTCAAGGTTTGCTTACACTTCGAAGAGTGTCTGCAAGCAATATTTTGGCTTTTGGGAGGCAAAGGTGAGAAACAACAGGACAGGTACAGGGAAGGCACACACACTCCCTCTGGGTCTGGAAGCAGATGTCCCTCACACCTTCTGGCAATGGAGAGAAGGGATGAGCAGAACTAGTGCCATCTTATATCAGGCGAAGTCAGGGGGATGAGAAGATACAGCGTTCAATCCAAAAGGTTCCTTGAGGGCTGGTAAACCTCTTTGAGAGGAATATCCTACAAAGAATGCACAGCTTGCTAGGTTTAGAGTTCTGTTTATTATCAAAGGAAACCTTTCTCATCTTTGAAAAAATTTTTAAAAAGAGAGCCTGTAATCCCCAGGGCCTCAGATTTATGTTTTCCAAATGTGGACCTCTATTTCTCCATGTGCTCAATATCTTTTTAATGGACTACAAATATTTGAAATGTGTAAATACACCATGGGAGGATGAGTATTTTAAGCGTGTAGGGATGTGGCTGGATTAGGAGAACTAGAATGTCATTATGAAAAAGGGAAGCAGGAGATGAGATGTCCCAGCAGTCTGAATTGGTGGACTGGAGCATGCTTTTAGGGCAGGCAAACTGGAAACATTCTTGCACTTGAACTTTTAGACCAGTCACCTGGACAAAAACATGCAGCATCTTTCTTCTTGGAGGTATACTGTCTTTGGACTTTATCCTTTATCTGGGGGGAGAGGGCTTGTATCGCCCTTCCTTCCGTACTGGCCTACCTTCTAGTGGAAGTGGGGTCAAGTGTGTCTTGGAAATGCTCCCCTGGTAATGCTGATATACTCTTCTCTGCTTCCCCCCACCACCCCAGTCCTTCCCAATGGGAATTAACAGGTTCACAGCCAAATACTGACATGATCAGAAAAGATCGCTCGTTCTAAATAGAGTGATGTGTTTCCAGGCGGAATAATCTCTGGAGTCTTCTCTGTGGTTTTCCTTAATGGACTCTATTTTCCAGACATACCTCCACCGGAGATCTTCTGTTTCCCCAGGTGCAGAATGGGATGAGGATATCCTGCATGATGTTTTGGTGAAGATTAAATGAGATATTAATGTAGGTGAATCACTTGCAAATGGAGAACCCTCAATAAATGTCAGTTCCCTTCCTCATCATATCATCAGTTGATAATGAATTATTTTCTACTTCTCCTAATGCTTATTAATGTTTCCACGCATTTACGTACATATTAGAGAATTTAGAACTGGAATGGAGGTCCATCGGTCTCAGCTGTCAGCGTTTTGTTTGCTGACTTTTGGTCATCGAGTACTTGTTGGTAAGTGGCAGGATGGCATATGGTGAGAATATGGCCCCTAGAATCAGATTGACGGGATTTGGATCCAAGTTCTACCCTTTTAACTGCACCATCCCAGGCAAGTCTCTTAACTTCTTTGTGCCTCAGTTTCCTTATTACAGTGTAGGGGGGGGATGATAATAATACTACTTGCCTCATAGGGTTGTTCGGAGGATTAAATGAGCTAATATATGTGAAGGATGTGAATCAGGGCCTGACATCAAGTAAGACCTGTAAATTGTGATTGCTGTTACTGGTTTTTGGTGACTACATATAAGGCATTTATGATAGTGTTCAATACATGTTAGTTATTGTTTTTATTATTATATGGTCAATAAACATGGTCAGAGATCTGCAATCCAAGAAACTAAATTCCAGCTTGTTTTCTTTTCTTTTTAATTTTTTATTGTTATGTTAATCACCATACATTACATCATTAGCTTTTCATGTAGTGTTCCATGATTCATTGTTTGTGCATAACACCCAGTGCTCCACGCAGAATGTGCCCTCTTTAATACCCATCACCAGGCTAACCCATGCTCCCACCCCCCTCCCCTCTAGAACCCTCAGTTTGTTTTTCAGAGTCCATCGTCTCTCATGGTTTCTCTCCCCCTCTGACTTACTCCCCTTCATTCTTCCCCTCCTGCTATCTTCTTCTTTTTTTTCTTAACGTATATTGCATTATTTGTTTCAGAAGTACAGATCTGTGATTCAACAGTCTTGCACAATTCACAGCACTCACCGTAGCACATACCCTCCCCAATGTCTATCACCCAGCCACCCCGTCCCTCCCACCCCCGACCACTCCAGCAACCCTCAGTTTGTTTCCTGAGATTAAGAATTCCTCATATCAGTGAGGTCATATGATACATGTCTTTTTCTGATTGACTTATTTCACTCAGCATAACACCCTCCAGTTCCAACCACGTCGTTGCAAATGGCAAGATCTCATTCCTTTTGATGGCTGCATAATATTCCATTGTGTATATATACCACTTCTTCTTTATCCATTCATCTCTCGATCCATTCATCTTGGCTCTTTCTACACTTTGGCTATTGTGGACATTGCTGCTATAAACATTGGGGTGCACGTACCCCTTCGGATCCCTACATTTGTATCTTTGTGGTAAATACCCAGTAGTGCAATTGCTGGATCATATGGTAGCTCTATTTTCAACTGTTTGAGGAACCTCCATACTGTTTTCCAGAGTGGTTGCACCAGCTTGCATTCCCACCAACGGTGTAGGAGGGTTCCCCTTTCTCCGCATCCCCGCCGACATCTGTCATTTCCTGACTTGTTAATTTTAGCCATTCTGATTGGTGTAAGGTGGTATCTCATTGAGATTTTGATTTGGATTTCCCGGATGCTGAGTGATGTTTAGCACTTTTTTATCTGTCTGTTGGCCATTTGGATGTCTTCTTTGGAAAAGTGTCTGTTTATGTCTTCTGCCCATTTCCTGATTGGATTATTTGTTCTTTGGGTGTTGAGTTTGTTAAGTTCTTTATAGATTTTGGATACTAGCCCTGTATCTGATATGTCATTTGCAAATATTTTCTCCCATTCTGTCGGTTGTCTTTTGGTTTTGTGGACTGTTTCTTTTGCTGTGCAAAAGCTTTTTATCTTGATGAAATCCCAAGAGTTCATTTTTGCCCTTGCTTCCCTTGCCTTTGGCGATGTTTCTAGGAAGAAGTTGCTGTGGCTGAGGTCGAAGAGGTTGCTGCCTGTGTTCTCCTTTAGGATTTTGATGGACTCCTGTCTCACATTTAGGTCTTTCAACCATTTGGAGTCTATTTTTGTGTGTGGTGTAAGGAAATGGTCCAGTTTCATTCTTCTGCATGTGGCTGTCCAATTTTCCCAACACCATTTGTTGAAGAGACTGTCTTTTTGCCATTGGACATTCTTTCCTGCTTTGTCAAAGCTGAGTTGACCATAGAGTTGAGGGTCCATTTCTGGGCTCTCGATTCTGTTCCATTGATCTATGTGTCTGTTTCTGTGCCAGTACCATGCTGTCTTGATGATGACAGCTTTGTAATAGAGCTGGAAATCCGGAATTGTGATGCCGCCAGCTTTGCTTTTCTTTTTCAATATTCCTCTGGCTATTCGGGGTCTCTTCTGGTTCCATACAAACTTTAGGATTATTTGTTCCATTTCTTTGAAAAAAGTGGATGGTATTTTGATGGGGATTGCACTGAATGTGTAGATTGCTCTAGGTAGCATTGACATCTTCACAATGTTTGTTCTTCCAATCCATGAGCATGGAAAGTTTTTCCATTTCTTTGTGTCTTCTTCAATTTCTTTCATAAGTATTTTATAGTTTACTGAGTACAGATCCTTTGCCTCTTTGGTTAAATTTATTCCTAGGTATCTTATGGTTTTGGGTGCAATTATAAATGGGATCGACTCCTTGATTTGTCTCTCTTCTGTCTTGTTGTTGGTGTATAGGAATGCCACTGATTTCTGTGCATTGATTTTATATCCTGCTACTTTATTGAATTCCTGTATGAGTTCTAGCAGTTTTGGGGTGGAGTCTTTTGGGTTTTCCACATACAGTATCATATCATCTGCAAAGAGTGAGAGTTTGACTTCCTCTTTGCCGATTTGGTTGCCTTTGATTTCTTTTTGTTGTCTGGTTGCTGTGGCTAGGACTTCTAATACTATGTTGAATAGCAGTGGTGATAGTGGACATCCCTGCCGCATTTCTGACCTTAGGGGGAAAGCTCTCAGTTTTTCCCTGTTGAGAATGATATTCGCTGTAGGTTTTTCATAGATGGCTTTTATGATATTGAGGTATGTACCCTCTATCCCTATACTCTGAAGAGTTTTGATCAAGAAAGGATGCTGTACTTTGTCAAATGCTTTTTCTGCATCTATTGAGAGGATCATATGATTCTTGTTCTTTCTTTTGTTAATGTATTGTATCACGTTGATTGATTTGCGGATGTTGAACCAACCTTGCAGCCCAGGGATAAATCCCACTTGGTCGTGGTGAATAATCCTTTTAATGTACTGTTGGATCCTAGTGGCTAGTATTTGGGTGAGAATTTTTGCATCCATGTTCATCAAGGATATTGGTCTATAATTCTCTTTTTTGATGGGGTCTTTGTCTGGTTTGGGGATCAAGGTAATGGTGGCCTCCTAAAATGAGGTTGGAAGTTTTCCTTCCATTTCTATTTTTTGGAGCAGTTTCAGGAGACTAAGTATTAATTCTTCTTTAAATGTGTGGTAGAATTCCCCTGGGAAGCCATCTGGCCCTGGGCTTTTGTTTGTTGGGAGATTTTTGATGACTGCTTCAATTTCCTTAGTGGTCATAGGTCTGTTCAGGTTTTCTATTTCTTCCTGGTTCAATTTTGGTAGTTGATACATCTCTAGGAATGCACCCATTTCTTCCAGGTTATCTCATTTGCTGGCATAGATTTGCTCATGATATGTTCTTATAATTGTTTGTATTTCTTTGGTGTTGGTTGTGATCTCTCCTCTTTCGTTCATGATTTTGTTGATTTGGGTCATTTCTCTTTTCTTTTTGATAAGTCTGGCCAGGGGTTTATCAATCTTGTTAATTCTTTCAAAGAAGCAACTCCTAGTTTCCTGATCTGTTCTACTGTTCTTTTGGTTCCTATTTCATTGATTTCTGCTCTGATCTTTATTATTTCTCTTCTCCTGCTGGGTTTAGGCTTTATTTGCTGTTTTTTCTCTAGCTCCTTTAGGTGTAGGGTTAGGTTGTGTATTTGAGACCTTTCTTGTTTCTTGAGAAAGGCTTTTATTGCTATATACTTTCCTCTCAGGACTGCCTTTGCTGTATCCCAAAGATTTTGAACAGTTGTGTTTTCATTTTCATTGGTTTCCATGAATTTTTTTAATTCTTCTTTAATTTCCTGGTTGACCCATTCATTCTTCAGTAGGATGCTCTTTAGCCTCCATGTATTTGAGTTCTTTCCGACTTTCCTCTTGTGATTGAGTTCTAGTTTCAAAGCATTGTGGTCTGAAAATATGCAGGGAATGATCCCAGTCTTTTGGTACCGCTTGAGACCTGATTTGTGACCTAGGATGTGATCAATTCTGGAGAATGTTCCATAGACACTAGAGAAGAATGTGTATTCCGTTGCTTTGGGATGGAATGTTCTGAATATGTCTGTGAAGTCCATTTGGTCCAGTGTGTCATTTAAAGTCTTCATTTCCTTGTTGATCTTTTGCTTAGATGATCTGTCCATTTCAGTCAGGGGGGTGTTAAAGTCCCCCCCTATTATTGTATTGTTGTCAATGTGTTTCTTTGCTTTTGTTATTAATTGCCTTATATAATTGGCTCCTCCCATGTTAGGGGCATAGATATTTACAATTGTTAGATCTTCTTGTTGGATAGACCCTTTAAGTAAGATATAGTGTCCTTCTTCATCTCTTATTACAGTCTTTGTTTTAAAATCTAATTTGTCTGATATAAGGATCGCCACCCCAGCTTTTTTTGGTGTCCATTAGCATGGTAAATGGTTTTCCACCCCCTCTCTTTCAATCTGGGGCTGTCTTTGGGTCTAAAATGAGTCTCTTGCAGACAGTATATTGATGGGTCTTGTTTTTTAATCCAATTTGATAGCCTGTGTCTTTTGATTAGGGCATTGAGCCCATTTACATTCAGGGTAACTATTGAAAGGTATGAATTTAGTGCCATTGTATTGCCTGTAAGGTGGCTGTTACTGTATATTGTCTGTGTTCCTTTCTGATCTATGCTGCCTTTAGGCTCTCTCTTTGCTTAGAGGACCCCTTTCAATATTTCTTGTAGGGCTGGTTTTGTGTTTGCAAATTCCTTTAGCTTTTGTTTGTCCTGGAAGCTTTTTATCTCTCCTTCTATTTTCTTTTTTTTTTTTTTAAGATTTTATTTATTTATTTGAGAGAGAGAGAATGAGAGATAGAGAGCACGAGAGGGAAGAGGGTCAGAGGGAGAAGCAGACTCCCTGCTGAGCAGGGAGCCCGACATGGAACTCGATCCCGGGACTCCAGGATCATGACCTGAGCCGAAGGCAGTCGCTTAACCAACTGAGCCACCCAGGCGCCGCTCCTTCTATTTTCAATGACAGCATAGCTGGATATAGTAGTCTTGGCTGCATATTTTTCTCGTTTAGTGCTCTGAAGATATTATGCCAGTCCTTTCTGGCCTGCCAGGTCTCTGTGGACAGGTCTGTTGCCAATCTAATGTTTCTACCATTGTAGGTTACGTATCTCTTCTCCTGAGCTGCTTTCAGGATTTTCTCTTTGTCTCTGAGACTCGTAAGTTTTACTATTAGATGTCAGGGTGTTGACCTATTTTTATTGATTTTGAGAGGGGTTCTCTGTGCCTCCTGGATTTTGATGCCTGTTTCCTTCCCCACATTAGAGAAGTTCTCTGCTGTAATTTGCTCCAATATACCTTCTGCCCCTCTCTCTCTTTCTTCTTCTGGGCTCCCAATTATTCTAATGTTGTTTTGGCTTATTGTATCGCTTATCTCTCGAATTCTGCCCTCGTGATCCTGTAGTTATTTATCTCTCTTTTTCTCAGCCTCCTTATTTTCCATCATTTGGTCTTCTATATCACTGATTCTCTCTTCTGCCTCATTTATCCTAGCAGTTAGTGCCCCCATTTTTTATTGCACCTCATTAATAGCCTTTTTGATTTCGACTTGGTTAGATTTTAGTTCTTTTATTTCTCCAGAAAGGGTTTCTCTAATAACTTCCACGCTTTTTTCAAGCCCAGCTAGTATCTTTAAAGTCATGATTCTGAACTCTAGGTCCAACATCGTACTAATGTCCGTACTGAGTAGGTCCCTGGCAGACGGTACTACCTCTTGTTCTTTTTGCTGAGGTGATTTCTTTCATCTTGTCATTTTGTCCAGAGGAGAATAGATGAATGAGAGAACAAAATGCTAACAGGTTAACAACATCCCCAGCAAATATGCTGTATACAAATCAGAAGAGACCTGACATCCGGGGAAAAGAAAGGGAAAGAAAGAAAAAAGAAAGAGAAAAAAAAAAAAGAAAGAAAAAGATAAAAACAAACAAAAACAGAACAAAATAGAAAAAAGAGAATACAATCAAATATGATCAGGCTAGTGCATAGATCAGTGCCACACACTAGATTTGGGGCATATTTTGGTCTGTTAGAAGGAAGTGCCTCCTAAAATTTTAAAGGAAGAAAGACTTATATAAATACAAAATAAGGGTTGATAGAATGAAGGGATGGAAGATGATTGTAGAGATGAAAATTATAAAAGATTTTATAAAAAGAATTGATAAGATAAGAAGTTGTTTGAAAAAAGAAAGATTTAAAAAAAAAGAAAAAAAAGGGAGAGAATGTGTTCAGGCAGGAGACTAGAATAAAGCCATATACTAGTGATTTAGGGTATATTTTGATCTGTTAGAAGAAACTGTATCTCAAAATTTTAAAGAGAGAACAACTTATATATATATATGCCAAAAATAAGGGTAACTACTATGAAGGGATAAAATATGACTCTAAAAATGAAAAATAAAAAAAAGTTTTTTAAAAAGGGATTGATAAGATGTTGGTTGAAAAAGGGAAAAAGAAAAATTCAAAAAAAGAAAAAAACAGTTAAAAAATTAACTTTGAAAAACTAATGATTCATGGTAAAAAAGCCATGAATTCTATGTGCAGTATTCCCCTAGCGCTGGAGTTCTCCTGTTCTCCTTGATTGGTAAACCTGGTCTTGGCTTGCTGGCTGTTCCTGCTGATCTTCTGGGGGAGGGGCCTGTTGCCGTGGTTCCCAAATGTCTTTGCCAGAGCAGGAATTGCCCCACCCTTGTCGGTCTGGGCTAAGCAAGCTGCTCGGGTTTGCTCTCGGGAGCTTTTGTTCCCTGCAAGCTCTCGGTACAGCTTTGGAGGACGAGAGTGAAAATGGCAGCCTCCCAATCTCTGCCCCGGAGGAGCTGAGAACTCGGGGCCCCGCTCCTCAGTGCGCCCCCAGAGAAAAGCAGTCAATCACTCCCATCTCCCCGGTCTCCGGCCGCACTCCGTGCTCACCCGGCCTGTGACCGAGCGTTTCTATCTCTGGCACCCGACCGCGTGTGGAGTCTCCAAACCCAGCAGATCCCTGCGGTGCGCTCCCGCACCGCTCCTCCCTGGGGAGGAAGGGGAGTCTCCCCGGCTCTACCGCTTGTTGGGTCCCTGCTGGAGGAGCAGTGGCCCGACTGGTCCGCGGATCACACTTTATGGCAACCCCAAGCTGAGAGCCCGCACCTCGGCTCCGTCTCTGCAGCCGGCTTCCCCTCTCCAATACCTGGGAGCTCTGCTGCCCTCAGGCACCCCCAGTCTTTCTGTGACCCCGAGGGTCCTGAGACCACACTGTCCCGTGAGGGTTCCACCCCCCGCTGAGCCTCTGGAGCGACGTCCCTCAGTGGAGCTGACTTCTAAAAGTTCCGATTTTGTGCTCCGTGGCTCTATCACTTGCCAGAAGCGGCTGACAGAGGCCCCTCCCCCGCCGTCTATCCTCCCGAATATCACCTCGGATTCACTTCTCTGCACGTCCTACCTTCCGGTAAGTGGTCGCTTTTCTGTTCAGAGTTGTTGCTATTCTTTTCTTTGATCTCCTATTGAGTTCGTAGGTGTTCAGAATGGTTTGATCCCTATTCAGCTGAATTCCTGAGACCAGACGAAATCCAGGTCTCCTACTCCTCCGCCATCTTGCTCTACCCCTAAATTCCAGCTTCTTGAAAATAATGAGACTCAGAATGATTTCTAGGACCAGAACTGGGAATTATTAGTAGTAGTTAAGGTAGCAACAAAATACAGTCTGTAGAGGGGGATGGCCTGGCTGGCAGGGACTTCAAGGCCTTATCCAGAGCTCCCTGTGAACAGCAGAGGATTATTTGTTTCTGAAATACCATAAACTGCACTTGCAATCTTATGATCAATGGACACAACTGTACCCATAGACACAAACCAAATAAATTAGTTGCCACTATTGAAAATTTGGGTGAGGGGCACCTGGGTGGCTCAGATGGTTAAGCATTTGCCTTCGGCTCAGGTCATGATCCCAGGGTCCTGGGATCAAGTCCCGCATCAGGCTTCTTGCTCCTTGGGAGTCTGCTTCTCCCTCTGCTTCTCTCTCTATCTCCCTCTGTCTCTCATGAATAAATAAAAAAAAAAAAATCTTTAAAAAAAAAAAGAAAATTTGGGTGATTTCACATAAAACTCTGGGCTTCCTGCCTTTCAAATAATTAGAGGGTCTACAACTCTGGTCTTGCTCTCCTAAATGATGACATCTGCTTCATATGTGTAGAACTGCCCATTTTAGATTGCTCATTCACTTTTCATTTTTCCGCAAAACCTACTATTCCATATTGTATTACATCTGGCCCATTTCACTCATCAATGATATTGAGTAATCTCAGTAGGTCTCTAAATTTGCAACTCCTACTGTAAACTGATAAGAAAGAAGTGTTCCTGAGATTCAGGGCAGGTGGTACATTTCTACCATAATGTGGAAAGAGATACTGTTCATCTTGATTTATGACATGTTCTCTCAGCCCACAAATGGGCCACTTTATATAAACTATTACCAGTGCCTCTAAATGGAGTCAGTTCTTACATCTCAGGTGTGCTAAGTGTGCTTATTGATGTCCATCAGTGGCAGTTACTACCAGAAAATGTTCATCATAGATAGAAAAAAATCAAGAAGTGGTACCAAAGAGAGTAGCCTGGGTTAGCATCATATTTCCACAGTTACACAAAATACGTTTGAAGACAAATATTCTTTTTTTTTTATTATGTTGTGTTAAACACCATACATTACATCATTAGTTTTTGATGTAGTGTTCCATGATTCATTGTTTGCGTATAACACCCAGTGCTCCATGCAGCGCATGCCCTCTTTAATACCCATCACCAGGCTAACCCACCCCCCCACCCCCTCCTCTCTAGAACCCTCAGTTTGTTTCTCAAAGTCCATAGTCTCTCATGGTTTGTCTCCCCCTCCGATTTCCACCCCCCTTCATTTTCCCCTTCCTGCTTTCTTCTTCTTCTTCTTTTTTTTTTGAAAACATATAATGTATTATTTGTTTCAGAGGTACAGGTCTGTGATTCAACAGTCTTACACACAAATATTCTTGGTAATTATGGTTTTGTTACATAATTCTTCTGGAAACAATGGTTTTCTTGAATACCAGAAAATGAAACAAAGATATTTGAAATCCAACTGTGGAGACATCTTTAGAAGTTGGATATTTGAAAACTTGGGTACCAAGTTCCCATTTCTGGAATTAGAAGCAGGAAGACTAAAGAAGTAGTATGGTTATTTCTTTGGTATATCTAGGAGGATGGGGGATATATTTTAAATCTTACGTGTAATTGTGTTTACTACCACCAAACCATCACTCTGGTCCTGGCACCTCCTTTTGAAACAAGCCATTGAATAGAAGTGTATCTTCAAATTACAGTTGTACTGAAAGAAATATTCTATCATTTAGATTAGTCAGAAACCCACAGGTATGTGTCAAGTGTGCCTAGGTAAAAGATGTATTTTTCAGAAGTAGGTGATGTTCAATCATCAGATTGAAATTGTTTCTCCTTCACTTGCCAACAGGGAGAGGGTTCAGAAACTGTTGCCTCAAGGCTTTCTGGACCAAGTAGAAGACCATCACTGTCAGAGTACATAGTCATGTTGCATCATGCAATGCAAATTGCAAGACATGCTTCTTTATCAGCAGAGCTTTATGTTAATGTAACTGTCACATTAAATATTTGCTGCCGTGACTCAGTTAATGACTGTCATAAAAGTGCGGCAGTATCTGGCATTTTAAGTGTTTGTGGTGCCCAATGTACAGCTTACTATTGTAAATAGGTCACACATTCAGAACGAATTACATGCAAGCTATGGTAGCAGGTTTATATTTTACAACTATCTGAGCTGTGATCAGCACTTACAATCACAAAGCAAGGAAAAAATAGGCAGTGACAGCAATACCTTCATGTTGAAAGCAAATTCTTGTTCTGAAGTGTTATGAAGTATTAAGTATTTTTCAGTAGAAAGTGAATACGATTAGTCAGAAGCAAATATAATTATAAAATAACCTGGGTCTGGTTTATATACTATGTTTACATCCATACACATTTTTTCTTTAAAGATTTAGCCAGTCCAGTAAATAACCCAAATTGTATCATTCTTAAGGCAATATATATATGTTTTGTTTTTTTTCTAACTTCCAAGCATCAAGGAAAGGAAAGTTGCTGTCTGAGTCTCCATGATGTGTTGTTTTCTGTTTTCTGTGTGATTTTTAGCTGAAGCAGAGCTACAAACTGGGTAAAACATAAAGGAGGCTGATAAACTTTGGTTCCTCCTGGCTTAGTAATGCCTCGTATTTGGGCTGCAGTCCTGAGCATTTTCCAGTGCTATCCTCCATGTCTGAAATAAGAAATCAGAGGTTTCTAGAAAGTAGTTATAGACCAGGGAGTCTTAATATGGAATCAGTGGACTCTCTGGGGTCCATGGATGGGGTAGGGGGCTAGAGAAAAGCCGTAACACCCAAAATGCATACAAAATTTTACAGGTATGTCCCCCCCCCCCCCCCGGAGAGATTTTCCAGAGCTTTCTTCAGAGCCTGAGAAGGAATATTAAGTATCACCAATTTTTACAATTTGCTTAGACCACATGATGTAATGAAGAAATGGTTCTTGAGAGACCACCTGGTGTTTGCAGTCCTGAGGATGTTAAGACAAAGCAGCTTGTGATGATTGAGCAGGACTCTCCGAGTAACTGCCACCAATTTTTAGAAAGCCCCAGAAAAACCTGACTGCTGGGGTCCTCCTGAGAATGTTGGAATGGGTCCCATTTTCCTCTTCTCAAGCACAGTGCTGGGACCCCAGCAGGGGTATGAGAGAGGAGGTGGAGAGGAGGGAGGCAGCCATGACAGTGAGGTAACAGCCCCTATAGCAGTGGCTCACCAATCCCCCTTTGGTCCAGTGTCCAGCCTGGGAAACCAGTGCTTCCCTGGCTCTGTGGGAAATCTCTATGCAATCCAGTGGGAATTGTATAACTGACTATGCTGGGCCGCTTCTGGGTCTCAGGCAGATGGAGACTGGGGCTTGGGACTGAGGGGAAAGATTGTGGTCCAGGAATCAGGCCGGAGCTCTGAGGCAGGCTGCTGCCTGGCCGACAGGGATGGTGACAAAGGCCAGGCAACCCGCAGAGGATTGAATGGAGACCCCAAATCTCTTACATTTCCTAGAATCTACATTCCTTTCTTTTCCTATGTCTTCTCCTTTCCCCTTGCTGCTTCCTGTGCAGACACCTGAGCTCAATGCAAATGCTCCTCCCTGTTAATTCCCTGCTCTCCCTTTTCTGCTCTCCGTTTCCTATTTCTTTTAAAACATGTTCCCTCTGTCTTTCTCTCCTTTCACTCTCTTTCCTATTGTTGTTATATCTTACTAATATCCAGACCTTTTGGTTCTCCTTATCTTTTTGTCACCAAATGCAGTTTTTTGTTTTTTGTTTTTTTTCTGGTGCATTCTCTCTCCCTCTATCCCTCCCATGCTTCCTCCCTTCTTCTCTCTTTTTGTGTTTTTCATTCAGGGGAAGGAGCAGATGGCACAGATGACCTTGGGGGTCTTTGCTCTTTTAAAATGATCTGAAAATTTTGAGCACAGAGCATCCTTATTTTATTAGCATAAAGTCTAAAATATCCCAAGGATGATGAGATGAGAATGGTTTTTTTGGTCTATGGGGATCCCTCCTGGATAGAGCAGACAGCCCACCTTGTGAAACAGAGTCCATCTACCCTCTGCCCTGGCTCAGCAATAGCCACGGCTCTGGCTCAGGGTGATTTGGGGTGGCACATGGATTCCCTGGAACCATCACTGGGAACCCAATGGTAGACTTTATTGCTTGGTTGTCTTTATGCAAGTCAAAGAGTGACATTCTTTGTGAGCCTGAAATCTTCCACCTGCATTTCTACTGAAAACTAAGTTGTATCTTGGAAAGATTTGTGGGGACTTAAAGCTCTCTGGCTCAGTCTTGTTCCTAATTAGATTTCTAGCTACATTCAAGCCCATCTTCCCATCTAACTTCCTCTATCTTTGACTTTGTTCCTTGAAGCGGTCTCACAATTTCATCTTTTGTGCCTCTGCTGCTGGTCTTCTCCTCCATCCACTTTATTGAAACCCTTCTCCCTCTTCACCACCACCTGCTCCATGAGGCCTTCTTAAGTCCTCAGCCAGGATGAATGTCTCCCTTAGGCTCTATGCTCTCATAGACCCTTACCTGTGTTTCTGTACGTATTTATCACGGTTTCTTGAATTATAACCAGGTATGTACCTCAGGAAACAGAAAAATATGAGGGGAGGGACAACATCTTTTTTATCTTCACTGTGCCAAGGACCATACTTCGGTAAATCGTCATTGAACTGACTTGCAGTGTGGCCAGTGAGGACATTTATCAATACTCCTCTGCTTATCTTTCATGCATGTCTAATAGAGATTCTCTATGATAAGATTAGTGATGTTCACCACAATCATTAGTATATCTGTGATATCTTATGGGTTTCGATCCTCCCATTAACCCTTTGAGGGAGTGGATGGTCTCCACTGCACAGAGGAGGCTGGATGCTCATCATGAAGCCAGCATTCTCATGCTTGTCACTGCTCTCCGAAGTCCCTGCCCTTTCTACCTTATTCTGAGGTTTCTCTTGGGAAGGGAAAGCCCAGGAGGCATATTTGGATGGTCTCCACTTTCCTGTAGCCATTGTGCTGTCTGTGCTTCTCAGCCATGCTGCCTTCCCCTAGGAGGACATCATAGCTGGGTTGGGGCACCTTGCTTGGTTTCTTTTCTGCGGGAGCAGACACCAGTCCCTCTGTACAAGGCTCTGGGCTGGGTGTCTGGTGTTCTCTCTGGCTGAGACAGCAGCATGACCGTGCACATGGAAAGATCACAGTGCTTGTTTGCATACAGCTCCCGCTCTCAGGCTGCTCTGGGGCAGAAGCCTGCTTTGATCCCTGTAGAGGCCTGGGAGGTTATGGCCCTAATTAATTCATGCATAACAATCTGAATTTCTTTTTCATTTGGCAAATAAGTGTAATCATTTCAAAACTTTCATAATGCTGGAATTCTTAAAACTCTGATTGAATCTTGTTTTTGTAAATCTGGTCAGGGTGATCTACGGAGAACACTGAAACAAAAAAGATAATGGAAAAGTGTTTCCCTTAAATTACTGAAAACTATTTCTGTTAGAAGATAAGTTCTTGTCATCAGGCAAGATTTCAGAAAAAAAAAAAAACTTATAATAAGCAGTGGAATGTCAACAAACTCTTCATCAGAATCCGGTTTTGTTACGTGAATGCACCAGCTTACTAATCCACTCTGTTCAAGGGAAATGTCATATAAATTGAAGGAAAATAAAGAGTATGAGGGAGGCCATGGATATGAAAGCACTTCGTAAACAGCAATGTGCTTTATAAATGTGACATATTATTATAGCTCCACTTCTGCAGTTCCCTTCCCCATGGTTAGAAAATATTAGAGGTCCCCTGACTCCTGTCAGATGCCTTTTTAATGATCTTTAAACCTTATTCCTGAAGGCAGGACAGTGATAATAGCAGGAAAAGTGCTTAATAATTTGTTTATGGTAAAATGCTATCCTAATTAGTAGATC
Source organism: Zalophus californianus (assembly GCF_009762305.2). NCBI lineage: Eukaryota > Metazoa > Chordata > Mammalia > Carnivora > Otariidae > Zalophus > Zalophus californianus. The sequence goes on along the minus strand of NC_045595.1, from coordinate 111,639,926 downwards.
TCATTAATTTCAACAAGGCATCACCCAGCATTTTCTCTCACCCCCTGCAGTCAATCAGCCAGGAAGTCTTCCTGCCTTTGCTGAGATCCCCCTCTTACCTGTTTGCTTTGTCCCCATGGCCACCACTCGAGTTTGTGACCTCTCATGTCACACCTGGGCAGCAGCAATAACTCCTACACCCTCCTATATTCCACCCTCCCCGGAGTCCGAGGGATCCTTTAGAAACAAGTCGTGATGGTCACCCTCTAGCTTCAAACTCTGCTATGGGTTCCTTTACAGGGTCCACCCCTGGGTGCTCTCAACCTCTTCCTGTACCGCCTTCGTCCTCCCCACTGGTCTTATTTTTCCATCCCTCAAATACTCAATGCTTCTTTCTGCCCCAGGCTTGGCCTCTGCTATTCCTTCTGCCTGGAATGCCATTCTCCCAGATCTTGGTGCGGGCCGGCTCTTCACCTGTCAGTTCTCAGCTCCGCCGTTCCTTCCTCAGGGAGTCCCTGACCTTCCATCCCGCAGTGCCTGCCTGCTGCCACTAGCCTCCCTCACCTGATTCTGTCACCTCGAACTTTCCAACCTTGTCTTATTTATGTAATTGTTTATTTATTAGTCATCTCTTTCTGCTCAAATATATGTTTCACAAGGGCAGGAACTGTCTCTCTTGTTCTCTGCTATTTCTCCAGAGCCTAGAATAGGGCCTGGCACAGAAGGCCCTCCCGTTTATTTATTGGACAAATGAGTGCTAACTAAAGGCAGAAACTATTGAGTGAGGGGGGGGGGGGAAGGAATGTTCCAATAAGGTGATATGGTTTATGTTGACAGTATGTTAAAACAACTAGTGAAATTCAATTCCATGAAGAAAAATAGTCAAAATGACTGTTCTCACTAATTATTGATTAATTCAATTATAGAAGTAACTCATTGTTGATAAAATACAGCAGGTATTATAGAATTCGACAGCTATCCATATCTTTTGGTTAAACTAACCATAACTGCTTATGATGCATATGATTCTTGGGATGCTTCTCATTCAAATTTTAAAAATGAAAAAACTATAGGACTCAGATCATCTATTTTTCCAGAAAATAATTATTTCTGGGAAAAGTCCTAATGCCCAATCTGAAAGGTTTGAAATGATGATTTTATTCTTTTCATATGTCTTATTCATTTATTCTAGGGTGTATCACCTCATGATAGAGTGTGTTCACTCTACAAATAATTTTTGTGACCTTCCTGTGTGCCAGGCTCCTACCTCGGCAGTGGAGAGCTCGTTTGGAGCCAGACACATAATAATGTCCCTGCTCTGGTAAAGGTTGGCTAATGAGTTCCCCTCTGTAGGAATTTAGGATGAATACATACTGCCACGTGCTGCCACTTCCATGGAGTTTCAAGGAAGACAGACAGTGATAGTAGGATGGTCTAGAGGTTCCAGGAAAAGTCCTTGTCCTTACGAAGACCCAGTGGGAGAGTATCTGTGAAAGAGAAAGAAAGACTAGGTCAAACGTTCTTAAAATGAACTTTATAGTTAGGTCATGACAACAGTCATGCTCCCAGTAGAAGCCTGCCAAGTAGTCTGAGTTAAGAGAGAAATTTGGGGCAAATGTAGAGTCTTTTCAAACTCCCTGGGCTTCATGTCTAAAACCACATTTGGGCCTTTTCAATGTTGGTATCTAGTCACCGCTAAAGGAATGCCTAGTTGAAAGATAAATGAGTTTATAGAGTTTGGGTTAGATGGAAAATAACTGGAACTAAACTGTATTCTGTTGAATTTCAAAATGACTCAGGAACAATTGGACCATATTTTCCTCAAAATTAACATCAGTAAAACAGATTAAGCAAAATAAAACCCTCCTGGGGGAAAAAAAATTGTAAACTGAGATTTGCTCAAACCAAACTTCTTCCAGTTCTTCCATCCTTGGTTGACAAAGACATAAACTTGGGAGTGTGGGCAGATTTCTAAGCCTTTAAGATTATTATGAAATCAGAGTTCCAAGTTTTGGAAATGTTTAAAGAAGAGGTTTTTTTCTTGACATTTCTAATTTCTGCTAAGTATTGAAATATACCACCCATATAATAATTACAGGTCATTGGATTTCAGAGCTAGAAGGAACCCTGGAGACAATTTAGACTAGTCTATGTGTTTCTGCGGAGGTGAGGACAGACTCAGGGAGGCAAATGGACTTGCTCAAGGGTACACATGAGCCTGTGACAGAGCTGGGACCCAAGTTCCTTTCATCTTATGGAAATGCCCATATAGGACAGATCCAGCCTCATCCTCCTATTTAGGAAGCTCTGTACAACCCCTGGAATTTTGGTGTGCTAAAAATGTGAGATTTTGATGGTCCGATAACTTATGGGTCAATCTTACGATAGCCTTGCTTTTTCCTCTGAGATGTGGCTGTTCAGAGGTAATGGGCACTGAAGATGCTCGTTAGAAATGGAATGTAAAGACGTAGGGAGGTGGAATGGGACAGAATCAGTGTGTGGCATGAACAAATTGTGGTGGGAACCCATTCCTTCACTCTGCAGTTCCTTCACACTGTGATGCATGCTCTAGTCATGGTTAAGTTTTGAAGCCCACATTTTCCCCACTGCCTAGTGGGAAGCAGTCCACAGCCTAAAAGCAGAGGTGGCCTAACGAGTGAAACATCTTTGTGAACTTCTCTTTTTGTTAGAAGGGTGTGTGCAATTAGGATCCCTTAGTTTCTGATTTCATTGCATGCTCCTGACAGCAAAGAGCTATTTTTACACTAAACTGTAAGAATGGAAAGCAGGGAGAGAGTGCTTTTGGTTGCAATGGGACTGCCCCAAGCCTCTGTGATGGGGGTGAGGTGTTAATCATCAGCTTTCTTTGAATGCCAAAGTCATGTCACACTAATAAAAGAAGGATCCTATATGCCTTTAATACAGAATGACACTTCTTTCTCTTTCATCTTTTTTTTTTTTTAATATAGGAAGGCTCAGCTATAGATTCCTGTAACCTGTGCCCCTCACAACCCCCTTATATGACAGCTGTGTCCAGACAGAGATGGGTATGGATGTAAATGAGAATTTAAAAGGTACCAAGTGAGGAGGAACTTCGGCAGGGAAGGATGGGAAAGGGTTGTCTGAGTGGTGATGGTCTGACTCGGCCCTTTGAAAATACTTAGGAGTCACCTAGTTGCAACCAAAGTTTTGTTTTTTTAAACTGTTTTAACTGTTTGAGGAAAACAGCTATCTTGCTTGAAACACCCTCAGCACACACACAGCTTACAACTGTATTTCCTGAGGTTGTGAACTCCTCAGTTTTTACAAGCCAAGAAGAAATTTAGCTAGTTGGTAGTTGGAAGGCAGATCTGTATGGAGTAAATAGCAGGAGTAATGAGTGGGCCATATCCTTTTCCAAGATGTTTCCAGCTACTTTTGGACCTAGGCCTGGGAAAAAAATATTATGTGAATTTCCCTTGGAGACACTGTTAAAATGTATTTTATTAATTAGTGTCCACTTAAATTTGAGTCAATACCCAGGGAAATCAGTATTGTTCTTAAATCATACCAATACATAATGATGATAATAAAACAATACTTTAATATGTATAATGTTTATTGCCAAAAGTGCTTACTTACCTCTATTGGCTTATATATTGCCTTATATATACCTTCCAGAAGACTTCATTAGTCGATTTTTTTGATGATAACATGAAATTCACCATTTTTCTAATATTCAGATGTACTTATTAAGTACCAATTACTTATAATACCAACAATACCAAGCTCATTTGACTTAAGTGAAGAACCACAAAAGAAGCTTCTATTTCGATGAAGTTTATCTTTCTGACATTTTCCACTTTGTGTTTAAAAAAAGAATGGGCAAAACCATTTGGGTATCAGAGTTTAGCTGGATGATACACATTCCACTTGTGGAATTGGTCAAGATCAGAGAATGTCTTCATTTCTTGTCGCTTAGAAACTAACTTGTTAATATAGTTATTCTCTCTGGCATTTAGATCATGAATTTTTCACAGACCCACATCAAGGAGAAAAGAGGCCTTTTCTATGTTACATTTGCAGAATGACTTCAGATGTTTTGAATGGATAGCTGCAGAACAGAATGGAAACAGTGCAAGTCGTGTTGCCTTCCAGAATCCACTGGGCTCTGTTATTGTCAGTTATCTATTAGAGTATCACGCTATGGTCCTTAGCCAGTGTGGTTTGGCTTTATTATTCCTCTTAAGATCTTGTTAATGTTTAGTTGACCTGTTTTATATTTCAGCAGAGCCAGTAAGATCTCCTATCAGTATCTCCTATCTCAAGTAGGAAGAAAAAGTTGGTAGGAGTGGTCTTTTTTAAATTGGGACTTGTTTCATGTAAACATTCTACATGGAAATACATGTACATAACCATCCTCACTTTCTGTGGAGAGCATCAGAATTATCTTAGGAAGCTTGCCTTATGGGATCATCATGGCACCTACACATCCTTTTGATGAGCAGTGCTATAGCCTCTGAAAAACTGAGAAGCTGAGCAACTGTCCGCTCTCTCTTTATTCAAAAACTGTGGACAGAGCACCCGGTGGGTTGTGTGGAGAGGATATAGGGTCGGATAAAAGATGACTTCTGCTCCTCACTGATTTCCTTTATCTCTTAACTGCAAAGAAGTCTTGTCCTTGAGGAAACCAGCATTGTGTCGTATCCCAGGTTTTTCCAGAGAGTCTGTTCTCTGAGGTTAATTTTGGCTGCGTCCAGAGATATATTTGAAAGTCAATATTACTTAAATTTTCCGTATTGAGTGAAGACAGCTGGGGAGGTGGTGAGTAGGGTACAATGTGCCTGTATCAGCCAACATCAGTGCCTTGCAGAGCCACAAAGAGACCTGCTCCAGATTTTCTACTTTTACTTGAAATTCACAGTTTATTCACCCAGGCTGTGTGTATGAGCAGGGCCCTCAGATGGCTCCTCTTTTCCCACCTCATCCCACCTGAAGAGAACCAGCACCAAAGAATTGGCCATGATGGCCAGGCATTCCCTTAAAGCTACCTTGCTTCTTTGTACACACTCAGAAAACGGGCAGTGCCGAAATAGTATGTCTCTTCCTTCATCTCATGGGTGTTTTTTTGGGTGAAATAATCTTCCTACTGTTCCTTATCAGTGCCATTTGTATGAATATTATTAGAGTGTAGTCACACGTGGTTGTCTTATCTGGCCTGAAGGTAAGGCCTCATTCTCTGAGTAGGGAGCAGCAACATGTTCTCGGACAGAGATGGTCAGCTCAGGTTTTAGTCCCAGGGAAGAGGCCTAACCTGAGACTGGACACCAGAGCTCTGGACAATACTCTTCCTTCAGTTTTTTATCTTGGGTTTCTTCTCTCAGGAACTGAGATGTTTTGGAATGTACTCTGGGACGGTGGGTACAAAGATGGTGTCCAACACAAGAAGCCAGATCCAGGGCTGGGGTGGGATGGGTCTTGAACCCAGGAGATCTGGTTACATGTTTGAAGACAATAGTCTGTATTTAGCCTCTAGAGAGAAAGTGAACCCATAGCTCTACATGATCATCATAAATAGGGATATTTTTTTCTTAAAGACAAAAATTAAGAAAACATGTATTATATTGTTTGGAGACAAGGCAGATCATAGATATCTATCAAATGTCATCTGAAATGATGAAGTTGTAGGTCAAAAGAATAGATAATGGAGCTTTTTCTCAGCATCTATAAATATGACCTCAATCATAAGACCACTCCTGTCCAACCCAGCAGTATGTGGAAAGTTATCCATGATGGCTAATGTTTAGGCTGACCAAAATGATTCACTAACATGCCTCTAGGTCTGTGGTTTGAACTGAACCCAACACTTAAGTCACCCTAAAGTAATTCAGCTGCACAGCACCACCTGTAGGAAAACTATGTGTGGGTGTTGCACAACACCCCGACATAGGGTAGATTTCACTTCTAGAAACCTGATCATTTATTTTCTTTACTTTTTGAATTGAATGAGTATAGCATGTTCAAAACTTTTTTTTTTTGAGAACTTAATGATAATAATGCTTTCTAGGCATAGCACTGTGACTCAGAGTTTTGGGGCTGAATATGTCTCAAGTACTCTTCTTAACTGACCAGCAAAAAACAAAACAAAGCATATTACTAACACAGGTACTTACATTAACTGGCTTCTTTCGCTTTTTAAATTAAATTGTTTTTTTCTAGAGTCATTTCCTACAGCTTCAGTGAGGCATTAGATTTGGCATTTTTACGAGACCAGAAACTCTACAGAGATAGGACCAGATTTCTGCATTGTTCACCGATGTAGGTCTTGCACTGGGCACAGTGCTTTGCACATAGCAAGTCCTCAGCAGATATCTGTTGAATGAATGGATATACATTGTCTCTTCACCTGCCCCTATTTTAGGGTATGCCGATCATGGTTTCAGTTCCAATGCCCCTTCTTTGTAGAGCCTGACTTCCTAATACAGAATAACCAAGTACTGGTTATTTCTTTCATAGAAACCAGATTTCCCACCCCCCAAAGTACTTTTTACATTGATTTATTTGTTGTTCATTTATTTTATGAATGTCCCATCCATTTGACAGGAAGCTCAAAGAGAATGAAGCCCAGGCTGTTTTGTTCTTCATTCTAGCACAGTGCCTGACACAGAGTGGTGCTTAATAAATAGTAGATGACTGGATGTATGAGTGAATGTTGTCTAGCCACCTGCACATCTGCAGTGACAGTCGTATGATGGCCCTCTTTTACCCTTGAGTAATAAAGAACAATTAAGAACACCACAGAGAATGCCCGTAAACACATCTTATCTCAGCAAATTGTTAGAGATTGAGTAGCTAAAAAGGGTAAATTTTATCCTATAGTCAGATTAGCTGCAGGGTTATCTGGTTTGGGACAGAGAATGTGTCTGTTTCAATGTATCATAATATGGCCTTAGATAGGCCCTAGATGCAATTCTGTCTCTAAGAACAAACTGTGTGGTCTTGGGCAAATTACACAACCTTTCTGAACCTCTTTTCCTAATATGTCCACGTGGAACACAAAAAGTCCTGACACCCTGTGGTTATTTAGAGAATTAAACAAGATAAGATATGTTGAGGATGTAGTTTAGTGCCTGGCACAGAACAGGGAATAAGTACTGAATAAAAGTTATTATTAAATTAATAATTCCATTTGAAGTCCATCAGTGAGCTAGCAGTGTCCCAGGACTCAATTTTATTGTAATTAAATGTATTAAACAGTATCTTAGGCTCAACTTCAGTGAAAGGAATTATTGCTTTGCTTTTAATGGCTATAAAATTCTACTTAGCTAAATAATGGAATCAGATGAATTCTCTACAGTCAAGGCTAGATTTAGTAAGATCTGGAAGGTTATGGCACAAGGCACACAGTCACTGCAGATTAAACCATCTCTGCACCCCAACTATTACGTTATTTAATAGCATGTTGGATGGTCTCTTAAAATTTCTCTGACAACAAGAAAATTCAACCCCATAAGATAAGAGTTTAAAAGAAATCTACTTCCATAACCTCACCGAAGTGTGATATAAGCAATATCCTGTGGTAAAAATAATTATGTGAATATCCTTTTAAAAACCTTTTGTCCAAGTATTACCAATGTATTAGAGTTTTTTAGAAAATAAATATAGTCTTTGAATATAAATGTTGAAAAATATTTAGTCTTATTGACATGACATAATTTTTTGTATATATGTATGTATATATAACAATTTAGATTATTTGCATTGACAGGTAAGGCCTAAATTACAGGAACCAGAAACCTAATTATTTCAAATTGAATAATCTTGCTAACCAGAGTCACTCATTTCAAGGGAACAAAGGCAATGGCTTTTTAAAATTTCTTACTTATCTTAATAGTTCTGTTATAATTTCCTATTAAATTATATCAGAGTTCTTATACATCACAAAGGCTGCAGAAGCTGGGCATTTATTTTTTTTTATCAAATGCAAGAAAATGCATCCATTCTGCCTAGTCCCTTTGTGTATATGTGGGGATCAGTGGAGGCTCTTATTCTACAACAGTCAGCCTACAATCTTCTCATCACTTTTCAATTCGGACCAAAAAAAAAAAAAAATACTATTCAGAAAAAAAAAACTCTCACATTTCAGAAGTTATGGTAGATGTGGGTGGTATATTGTAAAATAGTTTTTCTCCTGGTTACTCATGCCCTCGAGTTTTTGACAGGATAAAGACTTTAGTAAGCCACTAATCTCTTGTGTTTGTCATCTCTTTCTTTTTAAGGGGTTGACAGGGTGTGTGTTTAAGAGGAGAGGGTTTAGGCTCTGGAATTCTAGCTCACAGCTTCTGAGGCATGTTGGAGAAACCACCTCACCATGCTCTTCCTTTATGTCTCTGGAACATCAAATAAGCAGGCTGTCTTCAGGGATGGCAGAGGGTAGTGATACCAACAGCTGTCTTTATTATTACCAGATTTGCTGCTACCCACACCCTGTGAAAAGGGCTATGAACTTAAGACATGGGTGAGAGTGATAGTGAAATAATTGCTTTTTTTAGATTGGGAAGATCTCCTTGACTGAACTTGTATTTTAATTCTATTCAGGGTAATGCCAGGCAGATTCTACCCTTAAAGATTATATATTAATGTGCTTTCTAAAACAGTTTAATATTAGGTAGGTTTATGCTTGCACATGTCTCATGCATAATCAACCTCTCTCTTCTTCTCTTTCTCTCTGTCTCTTTGACTCTCTCTCTCTCACACACACACACACTGACACACAATTTTCCATTGGCATACCCATCTAAAAAACAAAACAAAGAACGAAATAAGAACATAATGTTCATCAGATACTTCTCCATTCTCTTCTCATCCTAGCAAAACTCATGGAAAGAATTGTCTATATTTTGTGTCTCCACTTTCTCACCACTCTATCCCTTCCAAACCCACATCATCCTAGTTTTCATCCCTATCACTCCATTAAATTGGCCCTTATCAAGGTCACCTGTATCTGACTGAAGCCACTGGCCAATTTCCCCTTCTCATCTCACCCTTTCAATAGTAGTTGACCTTTCTGACACACTCTTCTTTCTAAACACACCCTTCTCTTCTCCGTCTTCTGTGGCATCATTCTCTTGGTTTTTCCTAGGTCAGGGGGTAGCCCTATCTCATCGCTATTCCTGGTTGCTCCTTTTCTACTAGACATGTAGGAGGGCCTGGAGCCCCGATGACAGCAAGCTCCTCTAGCTGCACCTTCTCTGGTTCCATGATATTAATACCTCCATACACTGACACATCTCAAATGTGTATCTCCAATCTAGCTCTAGACTATTTATCCAACTGCCTACTAAACATCTCCATCTAGATGTCTAAGGGGCACAAAGAGGAAGGGGAGATAAGGACCAAATTGCAGTCCTCTCTCTATAGATAAGAGAGAGTTAACCTTATTTCTTGAAACCAAGAGAAGAGTGAACTTGAGTGAATTCTTGAGATGCAGCCAATTGAACTATATTCTCAATTTCGGACACATTCCAGGGCAAAGAACAATTTATAGTTGCAAATATAAGTGACTCCTGAGAAAAGTGGGGGTTAGGGGTGCTGGCCCCCTGCCTAGTCAAAAATCCACTTTTGAGTCCCCCAAACCTTAACCTACTGTCATCTAGAAGCCTTACTGACAACATAAACAGTCTGTTAACACATATTTTCTATGTTATATGTATTACATACTGTATTCTTACAATAAAGTAAGCTAGAGAAAAGAAAATGCTATTAATGAAATCATAAGGAAGAGAAGATACAGTTACTGAACTGTACTGTGTTTATCGAAAAAAAATCTGTGTATAGGTGAAGCTGCGCAGTCGAAACCTGTGTTGTTCAAGGGTCAACTGTATATACTTAAACTGAAACACCACTTAGCTCCTAGATAATCTCGCATGCCCTGGACACCTCGGAATGCCTTGTCCTAAAACTGACCACTTACTCTTGGACTCACAGTCTTCCCTGGTCTCACCTCCACCCTCAGTGCCTAAACTTTCACATACTTCTAACCAGACTAACATTTGATAGTTCAGCTCTTCAAATTCTCTCTGTGTGCCTGTAGTAGCCATTAACCCCACTCCTCCAATGGTCCCGGCTTCACACCACTCAACATAATTTCCCCTCACTCTTATTCATGAGACAAAAATAGTGAATATTGATATCGTCCTAAAGGGCTCCTCTCAAATGATCCATTTTTCTACCAGTCAGGAATTTTAAACACATGTGAGAATCAAATGCTAAACTTATAGAGAAAGATCTAATTCTTTATTCCTTTTCTTATATCCAGTGATTGTTTCTGTCATCACAATTATTTTAAAAGCATCTGGGAGTTAGTGCTTTAAAGGAATTCACTCTGCCAGCTTCAGACATAGTATTCCGAATGGTACTGATTCACAGTTTTCCACATTCTCCGCTCCATCTCATGACCACCCAAAAAGAATATTTCAGTCTGTAAAGTGGTAGGGAGGGTCCTTTCTACCTCTCCTCATATTTCAGCCTTGTTCATGGAAGAAACTTCCACTTCTCCCATCCCAACCATCCATAACTCACTCTCCCTCAGTGGAACAGCAATGCCTTATCTGACTGGTAAGAGTCTAACATTCACTGGGCCACCACCAGTGGGTGGTGTCATTATGCTCTCAATGGCTACACGTCCCTCCTGCCCTTGGCAGTAGGAGCTTCTTGGTGGCAGCATGCTTAGGCAGGGCCATGGTCATGTTTTTTAGCCCTTTGTCCCCAGTTTCTGAAGAGCTGTAGGCCCATTCTCAATCAGGAAAGGAAGACATAGGATGTTCCAAGTTGGCCTCAAGTCTAAGCTCTATTCTTGGATATGAGCTTCTCAGGAAGCCCCTGCTTCTCCAGGGTTAGCAGTACTTGCCCAGATTAATAAAATAGCACTTCCTGTTTCATGTGGCTATCAACCCTTGGGCAGCTCCTCTGCCAGAAATGACCCCTGAGGAGGAAAACAAGAGAAGAGCCCTAAACTCCTAACATAATGATTGAAACAATTTAGAAATTAAAAGCAGAATCTCAGTTGAATCAGTTTTCTATTACCATTAGACCAAATTACCACAAGTTTAGCAGGTTTGAACAATACCAGCTTACTGTCTCTTGGTTCTGTAGGTTGCAAGTCTGGGCACAGCGCGGTTCAGCTACTTCTCTGCTTATAATCTTGCAAGGCTGAAGTCAAAGTGTCAGCAGAACTGTTTTAGTTTGTGGAGGCTCTGCTTCCTAGTTCATTCATGTTGTTGGCAGAATTCAGCACCATGAAGTTGTAGGACTGAGATCCCTGTTGCCTTGCTGGTTGTCATCCAGTGGTTGTTCTCAGCTTCTGGAGCCTGCCCGCATTCTTCTCTCATGGTCCCCTGTCTCAATCTTCAAAGCCAGCCCCAGCAGGTAGAATCCTTCTCAGCCTCATATTTCCTCTGCTGCATCTGTCTGCCTTCCTCTTCTCTTAAAGGTGATTAGATTGGGCCCATTGGAATGACCTGGGAAACGCCCTATTTTAGGCTCAGCTGATTAGTATCCTTAATTCCATATGCAATGCCTTTTCACAGCCATGGCCTAAGTGAGCGTTTGGTTGAACAATCGGGGGATGGAAGCAAATCTCAGCTCCTCTCACACTCTCAATTCTGACTAAATTTTCATGTTTGCCCCAAATGTCTAGGCATCAAATTTTACTCACTGAAACCCTTCTGTCCCAGGGGCAGCCACTCTCCAGCACTGTCTGTGTATCATCAGACAAGTCCCTAAACCTCTCTGAGCCTCACTTTCTTCAAAGATAATAGAGATTTCCTATACTACAGTATTGTTCCAAGTTTTAAAGGAAAATTTATGAAGTGAGTAGATTTCAAAAACTATAAAATGAAATGTGAATGTCTGTTGTATCACTCTATGTTCTAAAAAACATATTTTAAAAAATATTTTTAAAAAACACAATGGAAAGTTTTTTAAAAGCAACCAAAGAAAGTTTTTTAAAAGAAACCAAAGAATAATAACTGGACCAGCACATATATTTTGATATGATGATTTGTAAACCTAATTGGAACTGACATCAGAAAACATGGGCTAGAGCCCACTCATGAGCTGGGTGACCTTGGCCATGTCATTTAGTTTCTCTAGGTTTTTTTTTTTTTTCTCGTCTGTGAAATTAATGTGTTTAACAAGAGAACCTCCCCATTCAGTTCTGAAATTCTATGCTTCTATTTTATGCTCTCTCTTCCAGATGCACTAAGAATCAGAGTTGCAAGAAGCAATCTATTTATAGTGAGCTCTTCACAAGATGACTGTAAAATGCCAGAGACAAGCTCATAACACCTGGACTAGAAATCTCTTCTAGGATAACCTGAAATATGTCTGTAAATCCCCGCAGGTTTTCAGTGCTTTATCATTATAATCAAGCATGTCTTCAGCATCCAATGCCAAAATATTTCAGCTGAGGAACAGTTTCAGTTCAGAAATTCATATTGTTTAATTGACTAGATCCTATTGTTGTTTCAGAAAAATATGAACTATAAAGCACTAATGAAAAGAATTTTGTTTCTATAGGAAAAATCAAGCATTACAATAACATCTAATTCAACATTTGTGAAATTCTGGATTTCTCCAATTTTTCAAAAACTGCACATTAATTTTATAACTTAAATTGTAAAATCTGCCTTTTTTTCTCCATAAGAATTCTGCTTTTTATTTCAAACTAAACTGTGAAGATTGAGCTGTGTGTCGTCAGTGATGGTCTCGAGAGTCGCGAATGAATGCATTCGCTTTGCTGAGTGCTAGTCTATTCTACATCCCGGATCTGGAATAAAGACTATTTTTTTTTTTAATGAATTTTAGTTTTGAACTTTAAAAAGGAACCATTTTCTTCAAACTCCCTTTGGGTGGGTTTTCATTTCTATCAGGGTATTGGTGCAGCTCTGTCCCTGGACTCAAAGGAGGGGGCTGAAAGAGTCCCAGAACGAGGCTGTGAATTTTCAAGCCCCTTTTCATCTGATAGGAAACTTGGAGAGCCCCGCTCCCTGCGGGGGCCGGGCTGGAAGCAGGAAAATGACAGGATCGGCCGAGTGTGAGCACACGTCCTTGTCACATTTGAGTTAGTGCTTCTTAAGGGGGAAAAAATGAGTTATTTTGACCACACTGTGGTGGTCAACCAGCCTTCACTTAAAGAAAATAATTTTCTTTGCCATGGTAATCTCCTAGGTTGTTGTAGCTGGCTGGAGCTGAAGTTCCACAAGATGAATGTGGTGTGCAGTGTGTATAACTCTAATCAGTTGCACGTGTGTGATGGCTTCGGCCCCATGGCTCTGCCTCTGCCGCGGGTGTGAGCAGAGACGTCTGCCGGACCGCTGCGCCGAGCCACGTGGGAGCTTGGGTGGGTTCGCACACTGTCCTTGCAGTCTCTTAGCCAGAAGCTGGCAGACTTCACCTGGGGGTTTAGAAACAGCACAGAGAAAGAAAAGACAAGAGAGAAGTTGGGACTGTAAAAAGAGAGAGAGAGAGAGAGAGGGAAGGATGGAAAGGTAGCAAAATAGTAGCTGACTTTGAATTTGTTCTTGGAGTTGCAAGAAAAGAAGAGAGGAAAAAAGAGATGCATAGGATAGAGCACTTGTTGATTCGTTTATTATTCATTGTTGGTGACCCAACAATGAACAAAACAGACACTGTCCCTGCCCTTGAGGAGCATATGGTCTGTTGGAAAGGCCAGTATCAAAAGTGTATTCAAGTCCTACTTACATGCCTAGCTTTGCTCAGAAGGAGAACTCAGCTGACCAGGTACATCCTTCAAATCCTCCCAGAACCTATTCCTGTAAGCAGTGAGTGCTCCTCCCTGAGCCTAAGGTACTCCTGTTAGACCCACCTCACTCAGTTCCTCAACTGCAGAAGCTATGTGTTCGAGGAAGCACTTTCCAATTTTCAGTTTGGAAGACTGTTGGTAAGTCACAGTTTGTGGAGTTTTCTAGTAGACAGATTTGTTTGTGTTGGGGAAGAACAATTATGGAGTGACATATGTATTGTCCTTGAGTGGGGTTGGAATACTTCTGCAGCATAGTCAAAGTACTTAGTACCTGGCATAAGAATGGGTGAGAACAAAGCTGGACAAAATTGGGAAACAAGCTTTAGTGACTTTCTTTTTGCCCCTCTCTGGTCCTCTTCAAACTCCTACCCTATTGAGGGCCACATGGCGCTGCCCTCCGGGATCAAAAATCCTTTCCACAAGTCCAGCTTTATTTGTCCTGTATCTCAGTTCTGGATCTTGCTTGGCAACAGGAAGCATCAAATAAACTTATTCATCCTGAACTGTCTCTAGCAGATACCGGGCCAGGAGTAACTTGTCCCTCTACTAGCCAACCGTTAATGCCCGCGTGGCTCAGATGAGTTAGTGACAGGAGATTTCAGACACTCTGCCAGGGCCAGGGTAAGGGCAGGGCCTTTGGACTCTACTCAATTCTTTGCTTATCCTGAAAATGCATAAATCTACTGGGGAAGGTTCTGATGTCTCTGTGACCGATGGGGAAGAAGGTAGAAGCATCTGGGGGCAGTTCTGGCAAAGCTGCTCATTCTTCACACATGAAAAATCACTACTCAGATCTTTCCAGTAGAAATTCTAACAGCTTAGAACCAAATTCTGACTTGAATTAAAACATGTCTTTCATTCTAAGACTGGGTAAGTACACCTCATATGTAATCGCTTTTGTCAGATCTTCCCGCATCAAAAAGTGTGGCTTTTTAGGCCAATCCCTGGATGAAAATTGCTTTGAGTTTGAGACCCATCCCCCACCCCTTTCACCACTTTGCTGTTAGCTGCCATGAGAGCCACTGAATGGGGCAAAACATCTGCAGCTCTGTCCCTGGACTCAAAGGAGGGGCTGAAAGAGTCCCAGGTTTATTCTTCTAATCACACATTGTTTAAGCAATAAAGTTTTGCTTACTTATTGTGTATTTTTTAGTCTTTTTTTCAATGAAAAGATAAGAAATTGAAATTTGAAAAACTGTGTGGCAGTTGTGTTTATAAATCTATTTATCTACATGCCTATCCTAAATTTAATACGTTTAAATATTATTTTAACTGCCACTTATGGGGTATTTTACCATTCCCAAGGTCTTTCATAGACATTTTCCCATTTCTCAAAGTAGCTCTATGGAGCCCGTTACTGCCTTTCCCTTATCTCCCAGGAGGAAGGAAGAAAAGGTCCACGTACCTTCTCCCTGGATTGCACTAGTCACTTTTATAAATATCCAATTCATATGTATATTCATACCGTTCTTACTGTGAAGTAGGTATTGTTTATGTTTATGTCTTTGCAAGTGAGACTCACCCCGCTTTTAAACAGAGAAACCAGGTTTGTTGGGCCTCGAAAGCCCTGTGCTCTTTCTCTTCCTCCCCCAAGCTCCCCCACCGAGGGCTGGCATCGTTTATTCTGGCCCTGGTGGCTATTTCCTCTCCAAGCACCACTAACCTCTGTCTGCAGAAACAGCTGGCTTTGATCCCAGTCATGGTAGAGGCTCGGCCTGCTTGGGAGGGACACAGGCCAGTATGGCAGGTCCTGGGTGGATGCTTCTCCTATAGCACCCCCATCCTCTGAAATTCCGTGGTGGGGACAAGAAAAGGTGCTGTTCGATGCCTCACTTACCAAAGGCAGACATTGCTGATTTTACCCATATGCAATCAATTATTGCTTATTGCCCACCCATCACCTCCATCCCATTTCTCTAAAGTCACTTCACTCTGACCCAGCACCTGGGAACCACAGGCCTGGAAGCTGTGGATTTCCGAGTTACTCTTTTATGTCATTCTGTCTGCTTCATCCCACTTAGTAAAATGTAGATTTTGTGCTCCCCACCACACTCACGCATCTTGTTTGCTTCAACTCTTTTCTAAAACCTAGAAATGTTGGCTCCAGTCAGGATAGAAGGCAGGGGATATAAAGGGAAATAAAAAAAAAATTAATGCCAGCCTCTGGCTATCATTTAAACAAAATAGAATCAACTTCTGTGGTCTATGGCCATACCACCCTGAACGCGCCCGATCTTGTCTGATCTTGGAAGCTAAGCAGGGTTGGGCCTGGTTAGTACTTGGACGGGAGAATCAACTTCTGTGGACATCTGCTATTCTTATGCTAAATTATGGTGTTAAAAGACTTGAAATTGAAGAACGTAAATGACAAAATCTGTTTTATAAGTGATACTTCTGTGATTCCAATATTTAAAAAATACATTCAATCCCTTCTTTCTTTTCCCATTCTATAAAACTAGGAATAGCCTAGACCTGCTAAAAAACTCATAAAAAATATACCTGGATTAAAATGCAATAACCCATTTCAAAGCCCATGCAAGTAAAGGCATTTTGCCATAATTTTGGCTATTTCAAAACAAACTCTTGCAAATGTCAACTTCAGTCTTCACTGAACATTTCAACATGGCGCCCGGAAGGAGCTTTCCAACCTGACAACCATTTCCTATTTGTCAAGAATAAGAAGGAAAGGTTTTAAAGAAAACAAGGTCTCCTCCTTTCCGATGCAGAAATAATAATAAAAATGACTCTATATTCTAAAGGGTTGGCTGGGAGACACATCCAAGCAGAGGCAGTGTCAGGACCTAATAGGTCATGACAGCTCAGATATAGAAGTTATCTACCCGCGGTAGGGGTGGCCTCATTACCCACTTCTGGTTTAGTTTTGCTGCAGCAGAGATGAGTGATGAGGCCACCTTATCTCACAGAGATGAAGCCCATATTCTCCATTACCATGACATGTTCTTTCTGTGTAACTACTTATGGCACAGATTTCATTTCCCAACTACACATGTGCATCTCTCTCTCTCTCTCTCTTTCTCTGACACACACACACACAACCGAAGAAAGAACTGCCTGTCTTTAAGTGATGTTGAAAGATGAATGTGACACTACGGACATTTTGAACAAGAACTCCCCCTTCCCCAAAACTGTAGGCACTTGAATGACTTTCAAAAAAAACCCAACTCCCCTTTCTCCAATAACATGGTTTTCATACCAGTTCAGCTCCCTATGCCAAAACATTTTAGAAATGGCAGCAACACATATTAAAAGCCAAAAAGTGACACCACCTGTCTGTGCAGTAGAAAGCAAGCAGACTCCTTGTCGCTAAAGTCCCAGTGTATTGGATCATCCCTGTCCCATGAGTCATTGGTGTCATGAGGCTGACAAAATGTACATACTCAGGTCACTTCTTTTCTAGAGCGGGGCTCCTGGTGGGAGGCCTGGGGACATGAAGAGTAAGGCTTTGCCCTGCTTAAATCAACTGATCGTTCTATATTGTGCTTTCTCTTTTTTGTTTTAAATTATTTATTAAAAGACACAATGCCTGTTAGTGCAACCTCATCAGGATGGGGAACATGGATTCAGTGACTTGTGCATAAAATCTGCAGCTCAAGTGAAAACTGTGGGGAAACTTCAAACAGTGACAGAGAGAAGCAACTCGAAAGTAAGGTGCTCCCCTTTCTGATTTCAGGTCAGAAAAAGAGATGGCTTGTAAATATTTTGGTTTTATTCTCCACACGTCTTTCCCCCGCCTTTTAAGGGTAAAATGCTTTTAGAAACTCCCAACTTGGCTTTTCCTCGTAAAAACGCAGGGAACCCTGCTTGGCATTAGTTTTGTCCCTCCTTCAGGAGGAGGTGCATGAGGGTTGGTTGGGAGGTGAAGAAGGGCTCGCTGCTCTCTTTTTCTTTGCTTTGATGGATTCCTCCCCTCATAAACCATTGCCCAGCTCATAATTATAATGCAAAACAGCATCCCCACAGCTTGCTTGGTGCATTTCAAATCTGAAGTTCCTTGAAGTTCTAAGGATTTTTAAATATTGATACTCATTAATCGCATGGCTTTTTGTGACATAAGTGCACATTACATACTTTCATGTGCTGGAAACAGCTAAAAATGCCATGTCACAAATGTTTACATGGCTGTTATGGAAAAACGGTACCATGCTAATATATGTCTGCTTCTTAAATTCTGTTAGCAGTTGTAAGACAGTCAGATACCACCCGTGGGATCTTGTGCCCTCATGAAACACAATTACAATGAGAATATCTCATTATCTCATTGGCTTTAGCTTACTGCTCTGTTACCATGGTTTCAAATACACAGAGGAGTCTGAAACTAAGAGTGCTGCTAACAAAGAACATATCCTTGTACAATGACATCAGATCATGTTAGACAGAATAGACTTAATTAAATACCCCCTGATGGAGGCCAAAATACAGAAGTTGGGTCTACTTTTTAAAAAAGGAAGCCAGCCATTTCAAAACATTCCGCTTAATTTACTTGGGAATTTTACATTCACTTCTAAGAGCAACTGCAGTAATAAAAACAAACTCAGATCCCTTCTGAGTTTCACCATTCACTGCTGGTGATGAGAAGTTAAGGAAACGGTGAAGAAAAAGACAACTGTCAGAAGGGAATGATGTCAAATGCGTGTCTGGCTCCTGAGCCCGCCAAACCTCAGACTGAGCAATTGGACCAGTTCTTGAAGGTGCAAACTCTTGGCCTCGCCGCTGCTCATGTTGGCGGAATTCAAAGCACAAATTCTGGCCTTCCTAAACGAGAGATCTGGAACTCATGCCTGGGTTCTGCCAGAGCCGCCTATGGCATTTCACCCTCTCTTCTGACACACCGGGTGTCTAACTCTGCAGAACTGGAATTTTACTATTTTTCTTGATGGGAAACAAGTTGACTTTATGAGGAGACAGCAACTTCGGACTCTGGGATTTCCAGCTGCTGAGTAGCGTGTTATGCCTGGATAGATTTCCAGCCTGGGGCTTACTCTGCATTGAGGAAAGTGCCTCATGACTCTAACCAATGTGGCTTTTGTTGAAGCAAATCTTTAAAATACACTTTAGGACAAGAAATCATTTAGGCCTCCGAGTTAGGCTAGTGTATGACCATTTTTTACCCAAAGACCAGAAACAGGGGCTTGCAGATTTCTCTGTTGTGAAATTAATTTCCTTATAATAGAAATCTCCCTTGTCAGTGTGAAGCTTATCCCCCCTCTGTCCAACGCACACACGCACGCGTGCATGCACACACACACACACACATACACATCATAGCAGTAAGAAAAAATTTAAATCACTTATAGGCCCTGGAGACTATCGGGTGACATAATGTGACAATAATGACATCCCTAGTGGTGTTAATTGATTTTGTCCTGGTGGAGGGTAATTTGGCCTCTGCAGTGACTGCTGGATCATGGACTTACTGATTGGTCTGTCTAGGTAGTATTACCATTAATGAACAGAAAACACACTTTCCTTCTTAAAAGATACTGGTAATTATGGGGAAGGGAAGATGGAAAGCTGTAGGTTCTTAATCATTTAAGGAGACTTAATTCTGAGCTGTTTACATTAAAGGGGATATATGGTAAAAGACTGTGAATTAGCAATTCAGAGTCTTACTCCATAAAATCCAGCCGCTTTTATGCTACCTTAGGAGGATCTGTGAAAAAGTCAAATGATTTGTAAAGTGCGCTTTCCCAGAAAAAAATAGCAATTGGCAGCCGCATGTGCTGTGTGATTAAAAGTGATACATCATCTGTCAAACTGGCTTACTTTATTGGTCTACATTCCTTTCTTTATGGCTTCTAATTGGTGTGATTTTAAAAATATTTTAAAAATGAAAAACACATCTCATTCTAAATTGTGTGTGCAGAATAAGATACTGAGATAATTCTGTGATTTTCAGAAGAGTTGGAGAGATTTGGGAACCACTCATGCTAAAATCAAATCAAATGATCGATTCTGTAATAGAAATGATGTTACCCATATCAGTTAAAGGCACCGTTATTCTCCATGTCACTAAGCTTGGAAACTTTGGAGGGAGGCATGTCAATTAATTTCTTACCCAGTGGGTTTGGCCGGTTATCAAGTTCTAGCCATTCTCCCATGCCTGTTATTACTCTGCCTGTAGGCACTAGTCTGCTATAGCAGTGGCGTATGGCTGGTCTCCATTCTGATGGGTCAACATCTGTGCATACTAGCTGTTAAATATTTTGTATAGCATCCCTGCATCCTACCATTTACATGTCTTTGGAATCTGCCCCATTTTCTCTGCTGCTGTCCTAGGTCAGATTTTAGTTTGCTCTAACCTGACTCCAATAACAGACTTTATTGATTATGAGTTAGTATTTTTTTTTCCTCTAGGAATAGCCTTTCAATTGGTCCTTTTTTTACTCCAATCTCCCCCTACTGTAATCCATGGTCCACACTCCAGCCACAGTTTCTTTTTATATTTATATAAACTATTTTTTAAAAGAGAAATATGGAGTGCCTATAGAAAAGCACACAGATTGTCTACAGCTGTATTGTTTTAGAACAGGGTCCCTAGAAGCAGAGCGTGAGATAGGGATTTTTATGCATGTGATTTATTGAGGGAGTGCTCTCAACTGAAGCCTAAAAGAGAACAAGTGAAGCAGGAGAGGTGGGAGAAGATGTTGTAAAGAAATGTGAAGAATCTGAGATTAGACTCTGCTTGCAAGCTAACAAATTAGCCGGCCAGTTTCATGGATGCTGCATCAGATATAAAGGGCTTTATTCCTGACAGCAATAGCACCAGCAAGAATATCAGCAATTGTACTGGTTTCTGGAGCCATAATTCCCACAAAGAGATACAAGAGGGCCAGGTAATGTTGCACAAGTAGTGGATTATGTTACACAAGAGGACTCTGACCTCCAAATTTTTTATAATGGCCAGTAACCTGTCTGAACTCTGCCCTGGAAGGAGGCATTTTCTTTTTTATACTGGACAGTAAACAAACCGACCTTCTGCTCGAGGGAGATGGTATTTTTATCTTTCAAGGCTATTCACTATATAGACATCCTTGTAAGGATCATGCAGAACAAAGGCATTCAGTGCCTCTATTTTACAAGATGTGCAGAAATGTGGAAGACCCATAGGGAATTGTCTCCCAACAGAAGAATAGAGGTTCAGCTCAGGTCGAGCTTTGTCGTGATTCTATCGGGAGCTCCTTGGGAAAGGGGCTGAACTTTTGCACTTCCATATCATTGGACTGTGGATCACCCTGATAGTAAAGCATGACCTAGAGAATATTTCCGAGGGAAACCACTCCCTTTGGCCTAGGTTAATTCTCAGAACAAGGGTGCAGCTCTGAAGTGCTAGTAGCCGCCACTTAACAGATGAGGAAAGCATAGATTAAGTAAAGGGGATCTGGGTGAGGCATCAACAGGGTATACCACATTAATTATCACAAAACAAATATACTCATGTAATTACAATCCAAGATAAGAAATGGAGCATCACCAACTCTCAGAAGTCCCCTTTTGTATCTCCTTTTGGTTATTATCTACCCACTCCTCCTTAAATATAACCACTATCTTGACTTCCAGCACCATGGATTGGTGCCGGTTGTTGAACTTTTACACACAAAGTCATGCAATATGTACTCCTTTATGTGTGGTGTTTCTCACTCAATGTTATTTTTGTGAGAGTCATATTGATGTGCCTAGCATTAGCTCGTTCATCTTCATTGCTGTATACTATTCCATTTTGTGAACATACGACAATTTATTTATTCTTTCTTCTCTTAATGGGTATTCTTCTCTTAATAATTCATTCTAGGTTTTGTCTATTGTGAATAAAGCTCTACAGTATTCTTGTACATGACTTTTATGTTCACCTTTCTGTAGAATATATACTTTAGAATGGTCTTGTTAATTCATAGGCTATTCACATGTTCAGCTTCCATACCTGCTGCCAACCACTTTCCCAACATGGTTGTCCTAATTTATACCCCTACCAGTAGAGTAGTAAAGTTTCACTTACCCCACAGCATTACCAACCCTTCAGCTTTGTCAGTCGTTTATATTTTAGTCATTTGGGTGGGTATATAGTTATTTTTATTGTAGTTTTTACTTTGTATTTCTCTGATGACTCACAAGGCTGAGCATTTTTTCACCCTTTGGGTATCTTTTCCTTAAGTGCTTATTTCAAATGTTTTGCTCATTTTTCTATATTGTCTTTAGCTTACTGCTTTGTAGGAATTTATTATATGTTTTAGATGTAAGTTCTTTATCAGATATAGGTATGCAAATAGACAAATAAATGTCTACTCTCACTCTGTAGGGGCTTTTTCACATTTTCAGCAATGTCATTTGTTGAATAAAAGTTCTTAATTTTAATGTTATCGAACTTGTTAATCATTTTAAAATGGTCAGTGCTTTTAGTGTCCCATTTAAGAAGTCTTATCTACCCCAGATCATAAAGGAATTGTGTTCTTATCTCTGAAAGCATTATTGTTTTACATTTCACATTTAGATGTACAATTCATCTGGAATTGTTTTTTTAGTATGACATGATGCAGAACTCTGTTCATTTATTTCCCCATATGTGTATCAATTAACCCAGTACTGTTTTTGAAAAGACCATCCTTTCCCCACTTACACTTGTTGTCACCTTTATTGTAAGTCCAGTGACCATAAATGTATGATCAGTTTCTGGGCACTATATTCTGTTCCATGGATCTGTTTATCTTGCCTATACGTATCTGGCCAATTTCACATACTCAATTATTGTAGCTTTGTACTGACTTGATATTTAGTAATGTAAGGATTCTAATATTTTTCTTCTTTGTCAAGGTTATTTTGACTATTCTTTGCCCTTTGTATTGGCAAATAAAATTTAAAATTAGCTTGTCAATTTTTAATAACAAAACTGCTAAAGACAAAACTCACAAACACAACCAGAAATAATGTCTAATCTGACCAGCCTGTGGTCTAGTCAAGCTGATACATAAAATTAACCAATCATACATGGTATAGAGTTTTAATTTTTCTATCATTCTTTATTCTTTTGTTTAACATCTGTCATTTGTAATTCACATATAGTTACATTTTTATTCAGTCTGAAAAATTTGTCTTTTAATTGGAATATTGAGTACATTTACATTTGATGTAACTACTGATACAGCTGTATTTAAATTTGCCATCCTCCCTTTATCTATGTGTCATCTAGTTCTGTTTCTTTTTATCTTTTTTCTTTTTTATCTTCTTTTTATTAATCCCATATTTTTGTTATTCTGTTTCTTTCTCATTGATTATTTGTTTTTACATTCTTTTACTATCCTTTGAATGATTATCTTAAAATTAAAACATGTATTCCCAGTTTATAAATTTTAATACAAATTAGTATTTTTACATTTCCTGAAAAATGAAAGGATTTTAGAACATGTTAATTCCATCAACCCATGCCATCTTCAATCTGTGGTTTCATATTATTTTTTTTCTCTGAAGAACTCTTCTTTTTTTCCTCTGACTGACTTATTTCACTTAGCATTATACTCTCTAGATCCATCCATGTTGTTGCAAATGGCAAGATTTCATCCTTTTAATGGCTGAGCAATATTCCATTGCATATATATATGAATATATATGAATATACATATATATATATCATATCTTCTTTATCCATTCATGGACACTTTGGCTGTTTCCATAATTTGGCTATTGTAAATAATGCTTCAATATACATAAGGGTGCATTTATCTTTTCAAATTAATGTTTTTGTATTCTTTGGATAAATACCCAGTAGTGGAATTACTGGATCATATGGTAATTATATTTTTAATTTTTTGAGGAATCCCAATGTTGTTTTTCACAGTGCTATACCAGTTTGCATTTCCACCAGCAATAACTGATGAGAGTTCCCATCATTCCACATCCTGGACAGCATTTGGTGTCAGTGTTTCAGATTTTGCCATTCTAAAAGGTGTGTAGTGGTATCTCATTGTTTTAATTTTAAATTTCCTAATGATGTATGACATTCAGCATCTTTTCATATGCTTATTTGCCATCTGAATATCCTCTTTGGTAAGGTGTCTCTGCAGATAATTTGTCCATTTTTAAATTCAATTGCTTATTTTCTTATTGTAGAGTTTTGAAAGTCCTTTATATATTTTGGATACAGTCCTTTACCAAATATATGCATTGCAAATATCTTCTCCCAATTCTCTGCTTGTCTTTTCACTCTCTTAATAGTATCTTTCACAGAATAAAGTTTTTAATTTTAATGAAATCCAACTTTTTAATTTTTTTCTTTCATGAATCATGAATCATATTTTTGGTATTGTATCTAAAAACTCATCATGAAACCCAAGGTCAGCTAGGTATTTTTTGCCTTTTATCTTCTAGAAGTTTTATAGTTTTGTGTTTAAATTTAGATCAATGATTCTACTCAGCTTTTAAAATTATCTGACTACACAGCTTACAAATACCTCGACAACCTTGATAAGAAAGGATTTTAGACTATTGTTTTCACTTCTCTGCAATCCTCTTCTCTCCAGAATCTTGACCCCTCAAGTCTTGACTGCCTTGGTTTCCCTCAACTTCGGTTTTTGTCTCTTCAACCCTGTAAAAATGACTGAAAGCTGTGCTTAGTTTCTGTTTTTTAGCATCTGCTTTTTCCTCTTCACCCAAGATGTTTATGAACTGGAAGAACCTTGAGGGAAAGGGAAGTGTAGGCAATCATAGTCACCTCAATGAGTTTCTTTTCTCTTGACACCTTAGTTCTTCAAGTCCTCAGTGGTTTGGTAATTCCACAATGTGTTCAAAGTAAATTTAAAAAATACTAAATTTATCTTTTCAGCTGCTCTTGACAAAAGGGCTGATCTGCTATGAGTCAGTCTTCCAAAACTGAAAGCACGGTTAAAAACATAGTTCATACACAGCGTTCTTGTTTTTATTATTATGTTCAATTTGCCAGCATATAGTAGATCATTAGTTTTTGATGTAGTGTTCAACAATTCATCAGTTGCATCTAACACCCCATGCAGCTTTCTTGCCTAACAACCTCTGAAGTCTTCCCACTGCCCACAACCTGGCATACATGGGGTAGCATAACCTATTATCTTTATATTGTGGTTCATGCCTATGTTTCTGGGCCCAATCTCCTACCTGCTGTTGTCAAGCAATATCATAATTCACAGTGTTTTCCCATCCTTTGGGGCCTTTGCCTGTGTTCTTCCTTCTACCTATACCAACATTCTTCTGATGGTCCTCCAAATTGCCTAATTACTCAACTATGTGCCCCAAATCAAATGTCACCTTTTCTGGGGACTATTCCCTGACTTCTCTTCCTAGGTAGAATGAACAGTTTTCTCCTCTGTATTCTCACTGACTAGTTTACAAACCCCAATCACGGTACTTTTCACATTTCATTTGATTAATTTTTTGTGTTTCTATTTCCTACTTTTTAGAGCTTTTCGATCATCAGTGCTTACTCCACAGTAAGACATGGCCTATAATAGGAGCTCAATAGCTAACTGTGGAGTGAATAAGTATTCAAACTATTAAATCTTCTGATTTATCTCACTACCATTTCTCACTTTCTTATGTTTTCTCCAAACATTTCTCAGCAATAAAGTTAGTTCACTCATTTAATTTTTTTCATTTACTCATTCAACAAACATTTGCCAATCACCAATCATGTATCAGGCACTTTACCAGGAAGCACAGGAAACACAATAATGAATAAGATAGAATCAGTTATTGCCCACATGGAGCTTCTAATCTAGAGATGTTAAAGCATTTCTTTTGAAAACATGTTTCTCACATTGTTTGGTAAGAAGTAGTTTCAGCCAGAATGCTTCCTTCTTGGCTTTCTTTTTTTACTTTGTGTCCTAGATCTGTTAAGCTAAATGTCATTATTTGCAGTATTTCATACTCTTATCTATTACTGCACCCTATCTACCATGGAAAACAGAAGGGCTCACATGCTGAGACTTCCCATCTCAAAGAGCAATTAAAATATTTTAGGTAGATCCTGCCAGTCAAGTTACAGAGAGTGTTTCATTAAACAATATAATCATTTTATCTTCATTTTAAGTGACAAGAATGTCAAATCTTTGATGTTAATGATATTGCCAATTGAAAGGTTGTTAAAATCTTTCATTTGATGCCAAATAGCTATTTTGATGTTCGAACCTTTTTTTTTTCATTGAATTGATTCATTTTGTGGGGTGAAGGCTTGGAGGGTGTTGGATATCTGAACTCTGTAGTAAGTTCATGATATGTGGCAGCTGGAATAATATCTTGAACATATTATTTCAAATACATGATAGTTTTCTACTGGTGATATTGTAATTTTCTTTTTTCTATTTACTACATTTATCTTTATCCCTGGAAATGAAATAGTCCCTGGAAGTAAGGATTGTAGGCTATGAAAGAATTTTTTCTAAAAAGATTTTCCTAATGTTAAATTTAAAGCTCCTAAAATTTAAATTGTGATAAAAATTCTTACACTTAATAATTCTTATCCTGTTTTATTTAAATTGACCGACAAATTTAAAAATGATCATTGCTTTTGTTTTTTTCAGATCTCCATTTACCACATTTATAACACATGAAGCAAATAGAGCCTGGGAAATTTATAGTTTGGCTATACAAACTCGACATTGTCTAAGCTAAACTTCTCATTATTTAATAAAAATTATGCTTAGGATTTTCAACACTGTGAAAAAAATACTGAGAACTTTAAAAGATATGTTTAGTGTGAGTCAGCACACTAAAAGGGCACACAAAGGGCATCTTTTAACAGGTTGAGGAGAAGACAGTTGATCCTCGAGTTTGTAACATGTTTACTTACATTAAAATATTAAACAGCTGTCTAGGGGAGAAATAAAAAAGTGGATCAAAATATTTGAGGAACAGGGGGTGCCTGGGTGGCTCAGTCGTTAAGTGTCTGCCTTTGGCTCAGGTCATGATCCTGGGGTCCTGGGATCGAGCCCCGCATCGGGCTCCCTGCTCAGGGGGAAACCTGCTTCTCCCTCTCCCACTCCCCCTGCTGTGTTCCCTCTCTCGCTGTCTCTCTCTCTGTCAAATATATAAATAAAATCTTTAAAAATATATTAAAAAATATTTGAGGAACAGAAAATAATGGGTGTTGAGAAAGGAAACAATTCTGGAAGGAGTAAGATGTCTCTAAAACGCATACGAATAACACCTTTCTTCAGATTTTATACTAATCATCCAGGGTAAGTTAACAATTTGACAGTACATTTCCCCATGACGACACTTCAAAGAGGGGCAAGGAATGGGACCCAGTTATTATAGTGGAGGAGATGGACCTAGAGTGAGAGCACGTGAGTGTGTGTGGGGGGGTGCAATTCTGCATGCAGATGTATAAGAATGAGATCAGAGGGCAGGAAGAATACAACTTACACGGAGCACAGAGCAGTTCACTCCTCAGCTGCGAGACAGCAGCAAAGCCTGATTTGGCCACAGGGATACTCAGTACCAAAGAGCATGTGTAGGCCAGGGAAATCAACTGGCAAGCATTGTTTAGAAGCAGCAGAGAAGATAATAGACTGTGACTTCTGGAATATTTACAGTTCATCTTGGGCTTTCCGTAAAATATAAACTTTTCTCTGCTTGAACCTGGTGAGGGATATAAAGAAAGCACAAAATTCCAGTGGGATATTAGTTGAGAAGACTCATTCTCTCTAATTACTGGAGGGTAAAAAAGAAACCCCACAACTCAGGATCAGCTTTCTGGGAGGGAATAGGTATGTGGAAAAGTTTTAGAGTAGGGAGAGGATACTTTGCTGGGATAAAATTCAATACCCTTATTAACTTTCCTCCCAATTCAAACTAAGCTTTGTTCTGGGACATTAGGACCTGAGGCTCATGTTCTCACTCATGTCAATATTGCTCACATTTCCTGGCTTTTCCAGTTCTGGGGTTCCAGGCTACCTACCTCCTGATGGCCTTGCCCCTCCATGCCAAGCACCTCTGCTCCTGCCCCAAGGGTCTCCCTGTGAATTGACAAGCAGAATCTGTGCGCCTGTAGTCATGCTGCTCCTTCACCAAGCTGCTTTCTCCCCAACCCTCTGGAAAGCCACCCATTGTTCAATATGGACCTCACTGCCCTGTTTCATGACCTGCCACTTCCCTGTGTCTCTGAGTCTTTTGGGCTCCTATGGCTATGATCACATTCTGCTGTATTCACAGTCAGTTGTATGCACCTCTGACTCTCCTCTCAGATTGTAAGTTCCTTGAGGGTCTGGACCATGACTTGCACATATCTGATTCACTCATAGTATCCAGCAAACAACTACATTTATATGGCACTGTGTAATACATAGCACTCACATACCTATTCATTTGTGCTTTACAATGATCTTGTGAGGGCAGTAAGATAGACAGTGATTTCTGTAATTTGCAAATCTGAACTTGAGGTTCAAAAGATTAAGTAATTTATCTTCAGTCATGCAGTCAGGAACTGGAAGTTTCTAGACTTGAGTTCAAGTCTTTTGACTCTGCATTCTAATTTTTCCTTGCCCTATTCCACTTCAATAAATGACTGTGAAACTGAAGTAAAGGAACCACTGGCCTAAGCCCAACAAGAAGAAAAATAAGCTCCAAATAACTACTTATATGTATGGTCAAGGTGGTGAATGAGCTTGTGGAGAAGGGCCTTGCTTCATGGTTTGGGATTTGCAGCTGCCCCAAACCTATAACTGAATTTGACTTCGAATCAGTCAAAATGGTATTTTCAGCTTCATTTTGCTTGGGGTTTGTGTGATCGCTGATTAAACACAACCAATCTCTGCTTTTTTCTATTCATCTTGTCAAATCACAGGCTTTCCTTTTCTCCCTGAGAGGAACACTTGAATCTCATCAAAGTAAATGGCAGGGGTTTTACTTAACACACATGGCAAACCAAACAGAGAGGGCAGGAGATCTCCAGGAGTGAATCCAGAGAAGCTTCTAACAAAGAGAACAATTTGTGCCGGTAGGACTCGGGGAAAAATCTTCAGCAACACTGGCAGTATCAACTGAGAAAACACCTTGAAGGAGATAAGCTGTGGCCTCTTGGTACCTTGTAGCAGAATGTAGCCAACACAGAATTCAGGAAGAGGTGCCCACGATGCTCTTCCTGGGTGCAAGTGTGGCAAGACCCCTTCCTTCTCCGTGCTCCTTTGTATGGAGTTGGTAAAGCTAGAGGGCGCTAGAGGGCGCTCTTTTTAGGAACATATTTTGATCCCCTTTTATTGGAAACTGCCCTCAGACAAAAATAAGAACACATCCTCTTTTGATATTAAACATCTGACTTCTCCAGGATGTAGGTTCTAAGTTAGAATGTTATGTCTTTTATTTGCCAATATGAGTTTCTGTTGGGCTGATACCACATCAGTGAAGGCACAGTTGATGAAAAATTTTCAGCTAACAATTAGTAACAAAGCAATTTAGAATATTTGCTTCATGGCTCTTTGACCTTCGGCTTAGATCTGGTTTAGATACCACATAGAAACATTTTAGTAGTACCAGATACAAAGTTGCCAGGAAAGTTTTACCATGTCTGAATATCATCAATTAATTCTTTTTTTTTTTCTTTTGTGCCTATCATTTTTTCAGTCCTGGGTACTATCACAAAAACCCTGGGACCCCAGGCCACCCCAGCCTGGAGTTAAGAGGGTCATAGGAAGAATGACAATCTTGCCTCTCACCTGTTCATGCAGGACCATCAGCTGTCCACGAAGTCTGTTCAGTGATTTCCAGGAGGGCTCAGCTCTGTTCATGAATATTCAAAACCAGTATCACAGGGCATCTGCTGGGCCTTGCTGCCTCTTCAGGGCCTTATTTCATTGTGTACTGGTGTGTCTTGTTAGGTCTCCTGCTATATCTACCATGTAAATGACCATATCTTCTGGGCTCCACCATTTATGCCTCCACGAACCCCGGGCACCATGGCCCAAGTCACTGCCAGACATCTCTGCAGGCTTTCTGAGGTCCCACAGCCCTCTGCAGTCACCCCGTGGCTGGAGCACACAGTGGACAGGTCTCCGTGCCCTCCTGTGTTACACCCTGCTCGCAGGGCTCCGTAGCTATGCTTCTTTGCACCTGCTGCCTTCTGGTGATTTTCTTTATTGAAAACAGTTATTTCAATCATTACTTTATAACACCAAACAGCTCCTCCCCAGGGGCTAGACTGGGAACAAAAGCCAGGGACAAACACCACGTGTACTCTTCCTCACCTCTTCCCGCCTCCAGCCCATCTATAGTTCCATCACGAGGCTTACACGGAGCACAGAGCAGTTCTTGCCTGCCTCATTCCTAAAACACAAGTTCCAAACGTATTTAGGGAGATGTTAAGGATCACTTTCTTTGGGTAATTTGTTTCCTATTGCCATTGTAACAGATTGCTCTAAGCTTAGTGGCTTAAAACAACACAAATTTATTGACTTATTGCTCCAGAAGTCAGAAGTCTGAAATGGATCTAGTGGGTTGAAATCAGGGTGTTGGCAGGGTTGTGCTTTTCTGGAGGCTTTCGGGGATTTTCTTCTCTTTTCCCACATCCAGAGGCTGCCCTCATTCCTTGACTCATGGTCCCCTATCCATCTTCAAAGCCAGCAATGGATTTTCGAGTTTCTCATGACACTCTCTCTCTGGTTCTTTCTCTTCTGCCTCCCTTTTCTATTTTTAAGGACTCATGTGATTACAGTGGGCCCACCTGGATAATCCAAGATAAGCTCTCCATGTCAAGGTCAGCTGAATCCTTAATTCCATCTGCAAATTTAATTCCTCCTTATCGTATAACTGATTCACAGGTTCCAAGGATTATGGACATGACATCATTCATCATTCTATTTAACCCCAGGTAGATAGAAAAGCATAGTTTAGTAGTAGCTACTCATGAGGGCTATGTGCATGTGCAGTGGGCAGGATGTGCTGGATGAGTGAACATGGGTCAGTGTGACTTGGGGTTTCTCCGTAGATCTGCCTTTATCCCTGGAGCATATATCAACCACTACTACACTAACTAAGGTGGCCACATTTTGTTCTTGCAAAGACTCGTTGTTGGCACACATAACCTGCTCTTTCTTTCTTGGGATCTTCTATTCCCCCAAACCCTCTGATGCCATAAATCTAATTGGCTACTATCCTGATTGTGGTGGATCTTTGTCAAGACCTCCAGACCCAAACCGATACTCTCATCCACATATTAGATGCCAACAGGTAGGTCAGCATGTTTTAGGAACAATTATCGTGACCTGGAATTATCACATTAGTTACATCAAATGGTCCTTACCTTGTCCTTGCACCGACCTTTCTCAGAAAGCAGGCATAGCACTACTGGGGTTTCCATGCTTTCTTTCCATTGATTTAAAGACCTACAAATTTCCAGGCCACTTGCATGGACCTTCATCCACTCTCACCTCAACACAAGAGACCTTCATGGCAGAGGTTAACAAAGATGGTGCTTACGGAAACCATGACAGGTAGGTGGGGTCAGAGTTACAAGTCAGCGGGATTTCCCCCCCACAATCCCTGCCCCGAGCTGGAGATCTAGGTAGTTTACCTCAGTCCCAAGGACCATTCTTGAATCAGTGATATTTCATGAAATATTTATGTTGCTTACATGTACAGGCTCTCTACCTTTTGATGTACAGAAATACATTTTAGGTTTGGTTGATGAGGTACACTAACTGGCTTTCCCTTGCACCTTCCCTGAGATTTTTCATTTTGTTTCATTTCTGTATCTGTTTGGGTTTTGGTGTGCACACACACAAAACACTAATACCAGGGTTAGTCCTTGGTAGCATATGTTAAAACAAGCTCCAACCAAACAAAATACCAGCAAGTTTCCCCTGATTCCGAGATGGGCAGCTCATTTTCTGTGAAAGCACATGATATTCAGAGTAAGCATCTCTTGAGAATACCAGAAATCTTGCAGAAATTCCTATCTTGGTATAATTTTGATCTAATTTATATGGAAAATATGAGAACTTTAACTTAAGATGGAAATGTAACCCATTTACAATATCTGTACACCCTCGATGAATAATAAGTTGTCACTCTCATGTGGTGCAAATGTGTCCCCCAAGTTTGAATTTTGAGCATTTCTCATTTTGCAAATCCCTTGAGTAGGAGCCTCTCAAGAGGGAAGTAAGAGACAGCAAGAGGCAGCAAGTGGTCCCTGCACCCTGCAGCTAATTGAGCATCAGTGATAGCCTAAGCAGCATCCTGCTGTCACCTGTAATGAAGAACATGCTTATCTCTAATTTGTAGCATTTCTCCCCTTCCTGATTATACAAGATGGGTTCATTCATTATTAATCTGGTTTGTCAGACAGCATGGCCCTCCAAGTGTCAGGCTTCCTTGTTTCCAGGCAGTGAGTTTGTGTAGGAGCAATGAAATTTCAGAATGCGCAGATCAGCAAGCTCTTGTCTGCACCTGATTAAAGTTAGATAGACCAGCTTAACAACCTTAAAATAATTCTACATGAAGCAGCAGGATACCTTTCTATATTTGTCCTTATTATTGGAAAGGAAATAGACTAAAAAAATCATTACTTTCCTTCCAAACTGCACATTATTTGAAAGGGAAGTAAGGGAAAGAAAATGATCCCTCTGTCTACACCAAGTAGCCTAGAAATAAAAAATAGCAAAGGAGACATAACTCCAACTTTGCTGTAAAGACAGTCAGTGTCATTTTAGCACGCGCGCGCACACACACACACACACACACACGCACACATGCACACACGGACATTCACATACACACCATGGTCCTTGCTTTGTGGAGCTTATAACTATGTTAACCAGAACATGATGTCATGTTGTCAGTGAAAAGAGTGCTGGACTTGCCAGATGAAGATTTGGGTTGATATGATTCTCAGGGAAGGAGCCTGAACAAGCAATCTGGTCATGGGTCATATGACTGGGCTTCAGGGCACAGCTGGAGAGAAGGAAAAAGTAATGCATTATGGGAAACAGATACAGACACCATGCATTTTAAAACAGTAATTATAATGTAAAAGACTAAGAAGTGGATTCTAGCTGATTTCCAAGTCATTTGGATGAGCACTGGAATTATTTTTCTTTTGTAACCACCTAGCTTTAGAGGAAGTGGATAAATAAAATGGCAGGACAATAAAATCTTGAACTAAATACAATGAACACATTTCCATCTATGCCTGTTGAGAATTTTTTGATAAAGGTGTCTCTTGACCTTTTTTTTCTTTGTACTCATCAGAAATTCAGTACTTTTGTCAACCAAAAAATCTCTGGGCTGTTTTTTGCCCCTGGGATGGAGGTACCCACATATGTGGCAGGAAGACCATTCACAATTAGGACTTTTGGACTAGCAGCCCTTGCCTGGAGAGTGTTTGGGAAAAGAAGAACAACAGTGTGTGAGGGCTATGGGGGATTACTTGTATGGACTTGCCAGCCAGAAAAATTAAGTAGATACTAGGTAGAGCCTGAAGCTGGTACAGGGACAAAGAGGGCAGATTGCAAATGTTGGGGATATGCTGGAAGTCTCATTTGCCTAAAGAGTGTAACTGAGAAATCCACGACACAGGTTGCCAAAAATTTGATTCCCCAAATGTAGAGGAAATAACAAAAGTAGTTTCTACTTTATACCAGTGGTTCACAACGGGGAAAGGGGGAAATTTTGTCTTTCAGGGGACATTTAGCAATATCCGAAAACACTTTTGGTTGGCACAGCTGGGAAAAGGAGCCTTGCTCGAAGCAGAGAAGGAAAGAAAAAGGGGCTGGGGAAGCACTAGCTAGTCTTTGCCACAACCTCATTGAACATCAGTGCTCTCATCTTATAGTACTTATTTGGTTATTGTAAATATTAAATGAGATAATGTAAGTAAAGTACTTATCATGGTGCCTGACATAGTCATGCCTCAACAGATGATCACTATTATTATTAGCATTATTTTTTTAAGATTTTCTTTTTTATTTATTTGAGAGAGAGAGAGAGAGAGAGCGGGGGGAGGGGCAGAGGGAGAGGAAGAAGACTCCTCATTGAGCAGGGAGCCTGACGTGGGGCTCGATCCCAGGACCCCAGGATCATGAACTAAGCCAAAGGCAGATGCTTAACCAACTCAGCCACCCAGGTGCCCCTATTCTTAGCATTATTATGTATTTTTAGGAATAGAGTTTCATTATCAAACCAAGGGAAAATAACTTGAGAATTTGGGGGGATATTTAAAAAGAAATTTCTGACAAATCCCAAACAAAGGATGCCAGTAGAAAAGTAAGTGAGGAGGGTTGGTGTGCAGAGCTCATTGTGGCAACAGGGGAAGCTCCTGACTGAATTCTATTTCGTAGAACGCACACGAAGCATAAAAGAACATATTACAATGAAGTGTTTTTTAAAGGAATGTAAAACCGAGAGAACAATTTTAATGACTAAAGCCTGAAGTAACACTGTCCAATAGAAATGTAATGGGAATTCCACTTGCGATTTTAAATTTTTAGTAACTAAATAACATATTTTATTTAACCCAACATATAAAAATATTATCATTTCAACATGTAATCAATATGAAAATTATTAATCAGTTTGCATTCTTTTCATCATGAAGTCCCCAGAATTGAGTGTATATTTTAGACTTACAGCACATCCCAGTTTGAACTGGTCATGTTTCAAGAGCTTCATACCACATATGGCTAGTGGCTACCATATTGGACAGCAAATATATAGAAGATGGTTGTAAAAATGTTAGGAATGCCAAAAATAAGTCTTTAAAGCTATATCCAGAGTAAGGAGGGTAAGAAAGAAAATACAAACCTGCTGATATATGAAGATAATTTAATGTTAGCACCCCTCACTACTTTTTTTTAAAAAGATTTATTTGAGAGAGAGAGAGAGAGAGAGCACACAGCAGGAAGTGTCAGAGGGAGAGAGAGTCTAAAGCAGATTCCACGCCAAGCCTGACTGAGATCATCATCTGAACTGGAACCAAGAGTCGGAAGCTCAACTGACTGTGCCACCCAGGCACCCCTCAACTACTTTTTCACTTCCATCCTCTCCTCCATGAAACTTAATTCCTGGTACAGTTAGACCTCACCTTAGTATAAGATATTTAAAGGCCAAAGTATGTGATAAAATATGAAGAGATCGTTTTGAGTGATAATAATAAATTAAAATATCTTTTACTGGACTAAGTATGTTTTAGGGAACTGAGAGATTCTTGAAAAGTTGGAGGAATTGTGAGTGGCAATAGGAGTGTGGAGAAACTAATGTTAAAAATAAGCAAGTAATGGGGTGCCTGAGTGGCACAGTCAGTTAAACACCGACCTGTGGTTTCAGCTCAGGTCCTAAGCTTAGGGTAGTGACATTAAGCCCAATGTTGGGTCCTGCCCTCAGCATGTAGTCTGCTTGGGATTCTCTCTCCCTCTGCCCCTCCCCTGCTTGCACTCTCTCTCTCTTTAAAATAAATAAATCTTAAAAAAAAAAAAGCAAGCAGTACTTTAAAAGGAGGAGGGCCTGTGGGCTCCTGGGAAAACTTGATATACCCTTTTGTGAAAGCCAACCTACTCCAAGTTTGAATCAAATGAATTCCATGGTGTCTTATGTTCTAACAGCCTATGAATCTGTAAGATTATCCAGAGTTGGCTTTTGAGCATTGAGGAAGAAAAGAGATGATCAGTTGGGTCCAGCAATACTTGATGAAAAACACCAGCCTAACTTCATTTCCTCTTCTAAAAGGGTGTCTGGTTTTGCACTGTCAGGTAAAGGCTAGGGTCATAGCGCATCCGGATTTTAGCAAGAAGTGTGGATCATATGTTTAATGAGCACCTATTATTCATATAACATTAATTCAACAGATATTTATTGAGCATATACTATGTTTTAGACACTAAGGCTATGACAGTAGATAAGATATTTCTGAAGAAGTTAATTATACAAGGGGGTGTCTGGGTGGCTCAGTCAGTTGAGTGTCTGACTCTTGATTTCAGCTCAGGGCATGATCTCAGTGTCGTGGGATCCAGCCCTGAGATGGGCTCCATGCTCAGTGGGGATCTGCTTCTCTCTTCCCCTCTCACGGCCCCTCCCCCTGCTCCCACCTGTGAATGTTCAATCTCTAAAATAAATAAATAAATCTAAAAAAAGAAGCTAATTACACTAAAAAAAGAAACTACATCATGGGACAACATGGAAGATGCAAGGGACATTGATTGGAGGGGTCATTTAACTCAGCCATGAGAATTTACAGGAGGATTTCTCTAGAAAATGGCATCTATACAGACACATAAGGGTGTTAGTCAGAAAAAAAATTTGCAGTGTGAGATCAGGAAGAATATCTCAGGAAGAAGAAACAGTAGGTCTGGAGGCTCAAAAGTCAGGACAGAGCTAATGCATAGAAAAGCAGTGCTTCTCAAAGGTTAATGTGCACAGGAATCGTCTGAGGAATCTTGTTAAAATGCAGCTTCTTACTCCAAAAGTCTGGGGTGGGGTCTGAGATTCTTTTTTTTTTTTTAAGATTTTATTTATTTATTTAATTGACAGAGAGAGAGAGAGAGAGAGAGAACACAGGCAGGAGGAGTGGGAGAGGGAGAAGCAGGCTTCCTGCCGAGCAGGGAGCCCGATGCGAGGCTCGATCCCAGGACCCTGGGATCATGACCTGAGCCGAAGGCAGACACTTAACAACTGAGCCACCCAGGCGCCCCAAAGGGTCTGAGAGTCTAAATTTCTAACAAGCTCTGCTGATGTTGCCAGCCTGTGGACCTCACTTTGAGTAGCACCAGTGGAGAGTACACAAAGGGAGTAAGAGAGAGTACTAAAGAGGTGGGCATGGCTTGGACCATGAAGGACATTGTAGGTCATGTTGAGGGATTTGAACTAATATTTCAAGGGCATTCAGCAGAGACAAAACATGATGAGCTTTGTGCTTTTGAAGGATCACTCTGGCAGTAGTGAGGAGTTGAAATAAACAAATCTGGAAGCAGTTCTGTTGAGAGTTGAGAGGATCTTATGTGAACTCCTGGAGAGAAGATGGTGATATTTAGGAGTTGAGAAAGAATGATAGATTCAAGGAGGAATTTAGGAGGCAAGATCGACTGGACTTGACAAGGATAAACTTGGCATGGTAGCTGGAGGGACAGAAGGGATCAGGAACGAGATCCTGACAACCAGCAGGCTCAGCTTGGACAATGGGAAGGAGGTCAATTTACTGAATGGGAAAAACAGGAGAAGGAGAGGGTGTGAAGGGGACTGTGGGTAATCGTACTGAAATGGAAGTGTAACAGCACAACTACATGGAGATGTCCAGTAAGCAGATGAATATGCAGGCCTGGTACTCAGAAGAGAATATGAGTTAAAGATATCATTAAGAATCATTAGCATAAAATGAGTAATAAAAGACATAAAGAGAGAATGAGATTCCCCAGAGGAAGGGAGAATTTAGAGGCTGTCCTCAAATGCTGAAAGTGCTGTCATGTGTTTAAGAGTTATTCTGTGTGTTTCCAGATGAAAGAGTCTGGGTTAAAATGAGGATATTTACAAGGAGACTTTGATTCTTTATAGGGGCAGAAATTTCTCATGGTATTTGCTGTCCCATTAAGGCATAGGTGATCTTATGAGGTAGTGAGTTCCTCATTTATGGAGGTATTCAAATAAAGGATAAAAGTCCACTTCCTAGGAGTGTTGGAAAGAACATTCACATGTCTGCTAAGGGGTTGGACCAATGAAAAAGATATATGCACTCCCATGTTCATTGCAGTACTATCAACAATAGGCAAGATATGCGAACAACCTAAGTGTCTATAGATGGATGAATGAATAGTTTGTGCGATATGCATTCAGAAAGAATGAAATCTTGTCATTTGTGACAACACAGATGTACCTTGAGGGCATTATGCTAAGTGGAACAAATTAGAGCAAGACAAACGCTGTATGATCTCTCTTATAGTGGAGTCTAAAAAAGACAAAAATAAAAACAAAAACAAACCAAGCTCATAGACACAGAGAACAGATGATTGGTGGTTGCCAGAGGGAGGAGATGGAAGATGGGAGAAATGGGTAAAGGGGGTTTAAAAGTGTTTTAAAAAATCTCTCTAGATGATTCTATGTGCACCTGGGTTCTTAAACTTAGACTACATTGCCTCTCAAATCTGAATTTTTGAAGTAATCTTTTTAAAAAAATATCATACTCAGGATCCTAATGTGTACATTTGTGAAGAGTCAGCGCCCTCCCCCCAGTGTCATGATGAGACATTTCCTAGTTTTCCAGCTTCCACTTTGGGGCCTGGCTTTCTTTTGCAGATGCCCCCTAATGGGTAGCCAACTGTCTCATGTTTTCTCTATGCATATGAGTTGATGTGATGGGTCTTACCAGGAGGGCTTGTTAAATGGGAAAGCCATGCTATTAACAAGCACAAGACTCAGTGGCACAAAGGTCACCAGCTTTTCCTTAATTGAAGAAAAAGCAAACATGCATGTTTCTTATATAAACACTGATATTTAACATTTAACTCAACCCTCATGATTCATTAAGAAAAGGAAATTCAATAAAGTTGGGCAGATATGACTACAGAAAAAAAAAAACTATCCCGCTGTTTCTAGAACTTTGAGTAAAAGAGAAATCAATTTTTGAAATAAATGCTAATACAGACAGTGACTATCATTATAAACATTATTTTTTGTTTTTAGTCCTATAGTGACTATCTTTTATATCTTACACAACTGGGTTTCTTCATTCCCTTGGAATACTTATTAACGAATCTCATTGTATGCGAACTTTAAACTCTTAGGTCAGAAAGTGAATTGTGATAGCTAAGATCCTAGTTATTTCTGATTTCCAAAAACAAAAATTGATTTTTAGGAGACTCATTTTGTGGGTCAGAATTTGTGGGAAATGAAGTAGGCACAATAAATTGGCAGCAGAGAGGAGGCAGAAAATAATAGAAAACAGACATAAAGCCTGGAAAAGTATGGCCATCTGGGACCATTTAGTGAAGGGGTAGACAGTTCTACACACCTCAACAGTCCCTGGGGCATCCCTGGGGCAAAGGGCATAATCTATTTTATAAAGCTTTCCAACCAAATAAGTTTTAAAAGATGCCACTAAATAGTATTTGTGCCTATAAAGCATAAAAGATGCCTTGTAGGGAGTGAACAAGGGGTGCTTGGGAGGAGAGAGACATTTGGGGCTTAAAAAACCCAGAAATTTTCAGATGGAGATGGAAACAAGAAATGGTCCATGATGTTATTTTCCAAAGTCACACAGCTCTGGGCACACTATTTTGAACAATCAGTTGTGGGAATATCATAAAGAACATTTAAAAAAGTGCGATCACACACTGAAAAGTGGTAAAGTTTCAGTCTAACTTTCTGCCTGAATGGGACCTAAGAAACGAGAGTGGCAGGTTTCACACTGGCTTTCTCCAGGTTTCCCTTTGGAATTATGGCAGCAGCCCCACCACTTCCTCTGCTTGGCCAAATAAATGCCACTGAGGTCATTTTCTTTTTCCTTTACTCTAATGCAGTTAGGGACAAGAGGGTGTGAGCTTGGAAGATGAAGGCCGACAGCTGAAGTCTGAAGGACTCTGTCAAGACAATGACAGTGATGCCGGTCTACCAAAAAGCAGGTCAGAGACTTAATACAGAAATAGAAGCAATCCGCCAACTGACGGTTAAGGAAGTGACAGTGAATGGGGACCATGGCAATCGTCCCATCTACAACATGAACTCAAGGACCATTTAAAATAATGCTTATTGATTCCTCCATTATTAGATGGTTTTGTGCAAGTTGTGTCTTCCTAGCTAATGGAATAGGCAAATATTCTAAACAATGTGATTAGGATCATTATAGTTCATTGTAGTTAACTATTCTATTGTTTCCACCAGAGGCACATCATACTTAACAAAGTTCTTAGTTGCCCTAAGAAAATATATATGGTACTTTTGTTTAATTCTGGTTCAGAAGTTCAAAAACCATGGGGGCAAAATTGGAAGGGATCTTAGGACCACATGAACAGGAATATGGTTGAGTGCTTGATGTACCACATGCCCAGTGTTCCTGCTTTCTTTCTGCTTAATTTGCAGAGGGAACTGTTATAAACTGGTGTGTCAGGATTCTTTGTGACTCAGTTATGCAACAGTTAGAATATTTTAGTGAATTTGGGGATTCATTACTAGAGTAAAAAGAATGAAATCCTCTCTCTCATTCTCTCTGCCTCCTTCCCTCCTTCTATCCTTCCTGCCTTCTTCCCTTCTTCTCTTTTCTCCAATTTTTTTGCACTTTTGCTAAACAATATGCTCAATCTAGAAGCAAAAATCTAGGTCTCTGAGTCAAGATCCTGATATGATATGATCAGACTTGAGTTTCATGGGTTGTGGCCCTATAGGGGGTAAAGCTATAAGTTAAGCTGGGCTAAGATAGTCAGACCTTAATGCTATGCCAAGGAGTATGAACTCTCCCATCTAATGTCCAATAGGGAGTCATCCAAGATTTTTTATGCAATGCAAGTTATTATATTAGACTTAGATTTTATGACTTTTACTCTTGGAAGAAACTTAGAATCATATAATTGATGTTCAATTCATGCTTTGTTATATATGCTAACAAGAAATGCTATATACAAAGGAATAAAGCATTCTTTTTTGGTATAAGTTTTCCAAGGCATTTCACATTTCACCCATATATTGACATGCTCCATGAGGTTAACTATGGTAAAGTTAGAAAAATCTGCAGCAATTGGATTTTGTTATCAATGATTTACTAAAAAAATTGTTATGCATTTTCTCCAATGTTGAAAATAACTATTTCTCAGGGCATCATTAACTGGTTAGATATAGCTCTTTGGTTATAGAGAAGCAGCAAAATTTGGTGGGAAGGGCATGGGCTTTGGACTCAGCTAGACCAAGTTCTGAATTTTCTATTTGATCCTAAGTGAGTTACTTATATTATCTGAGACTTTTTTTTTTTTTTTTAGCTATAAAGCTGGGATCAGAGAGTCATTCTGAGGATTATATAAATTTATTTATATAAAGCACTTAGCACAATGTTTGGCATATATACTAGTGATGATGATGGTGACAATGGTAATGATGGTGAGGATGGTGATAATGTTGATGGTGATGATGGTAGTGATGATGTTAGTGAGGATTATGATGAATCTTCTGGGAGGTAGTGTGGTATCAGTATTTAAGAGCACAGATTCAGGAGCCATATTTTTTAGGTTCAAATTTTGGCTCTGCCACTTACTAGCTATATAAGCTTGGGTAAGTGTGTTAGCTATCTTTTGCTTCATAACAAGTTACCCTAAAGCAAAGTGCTTGAAACAACATATATTATCTCATGGTTGTAGGAGGTTAGGAATCAAGGAATGATTTAGTGGTGTTTCTGATCTGTTGTCTCTCAAAAGACTGCAATCAAGGCTTTGGCCCAAGGTCTGTGATCTCATGTGAAGCTTGAATGGGGAAGGATCTACTTCCAAGCTCAGTCATGTGGTTGTTGACAAGATTCCATTCCTTGAGAACTGTTGGATTGAGAGTCTAAATTCTTTGTTGGTTGTTGGCTGGAGGTTGTCCTCAGTTCCTTGCCCATGAGCATTTCCAACATACCAGATATCAAAGCCAGCAGAAAGAGTCTGCTGGTAAGACAGATATCCCAGACTTTTGTAATCTAGCCATGGAAGTGATGTCCGTATTTTTTTGTTTTTGTTTTTGTTTTTTGTATTCTGTTCATTTGAAGTGAGTCATTAGCTTCAGCCCACAACCAAAGGGAGGGAATTACACAGAGTGTGACTGCCATTTGGGGAGCATCTTAGAAGTCTGCCTCAATAGCAAGTTATTTAACCTCTCTGTACCTTAGTTATTCCATCTGTTGAATGGAATTAATAATCATAACTACTTAATTGGACTGTTGTAAAGATTAAACAAGTTAACAACTGTAAAGTACCTGTGTCTGTCACATAGTAAACAGTCAATAAATGACATTATTTTTCTAAAATATTAATTTACAGCTTTTTTTTTTTTTTACCTGTTACCAAAGCATTGGCCAAACCTGTTTAATAGCCCTTGTCACTCTGTGTCAAAAGGTGGTTATTGCATCACCAGTTTATACAGGGAAATGACAACAAAGTTCAGGGCAAAGTGTGAGAACACCAAAGGAGCACTGTGGAATGAGGATCCAGTTCAAGTTCTGTTTTTCTTTTAACAAGATGGGTAGTGAGGGGGCACCCTGTGGGCTCAGTTGGTTGAGTGACCAACTCTTGGTTTGGCTCAGGTTGTGATCTCATGGATCATGGGATGGGGCCCACCTGGGGTTCTACGCTCTGCGGGGAGTACGCTTGAGATTCTCTCCCTCTGCCCCTCCCCTCACTCTTGCTTTCTCTCTCTCCCTCAAATAAATAAATAAATCTTTTAAAAAAAGAAAAGATGTGTGGTGTGGACAGGTCACTTTATCTCTGGGTCACTGTGTGTTTATCTGTGAAACGAGTGCTTCAGGCCCTAACAGCAGTGATATTCATGATATTTAGCAACTGCTTGGGGTCAGGCACTGGCCAATCAAAACAGGGGTCTTCACAAGTATGGTATGGTTTTGCTCATGTGGACTGTTTGCATGACAGCCTCAAAAAGCTACCTTTACTGTCCCTTCTAGCCCCAGACATCTATGATCCCATGACCTATTTCCAAATCTCTTAATGATTTTGTGGTCTACACAGCCCTTTAGTTTTGTTTCTCTAACTTTTATAACTTTTTTTGCCAAAGTGGCTTATAAGCCAGGATACTAAAACAATCTAAATAAAAGGCCATTTAATGTGATATGATTACCCTGTTCTGTGGGTTTAAACAGTGTGAGTAAATGTATCTAAATATAATCACAGTATTTTGTTCAGGAGCTAATCCCATTAAGTGTGTTTTTAAAGCTCAACAAATGTTATTTCAGACTCATTACCAGAATGAAAATTTTAGTCTGTTTGTTTCTGGCAGACCTTCTGGATCCTCCTCAAGAAGCTCACATATGCCTTCAAACAGAAGTGTCACCCAGTGAGGTAACAATGTCCTTGCTCCTGTCTGTAGTTTTCCTGACTCCCTGTGTGACCTGCCTCTTTCTTAATGCTTGCTAAGTACCTGATACTTTCCTATGCAGGAAGCTTATTTGAACTAATTAACATTTAATGAGAGGAAACCAGCTGATTAGAATGCTTTTCGTGGTACTTTAGCTAATAAATGTTGTATATAGTTTTGACTACATCTAGGCAGCCTGTGGCTTCCTCCTCCCAGCTGTACCCCTTCTTTTTCACAGCTCTGTCACACTCTAGGGCTTTTTGCAGTAACCTGGCTGAACAGTTTGCCTTAGCTAATTTGAGGAAAGTTTGGACCAAATTATTGAGGTAAATATTTTGATTAAGTTTTGCTTAGAGCAGTAAGTGAATGAAGCTTCTGAATCCAAATCAAGACCAAATCATTCCAACCATGGTTGATAGAGAACAGCAAGAGTTTGATGAAAAGCAAAATCTGCCCAGCAGAGTCCCAGGCAGCTGAAAATGATTTTGCTTGTGTTTACGAAGGCAATTAGGGCTGCACTAGTGCAGCTCGGGAGGCCCAAAGGGAGGGGTGGGGAGGGGTAACTTCAGAGGCTCAAGCATTTCCCATGGAATATCTGGATCTAGCTGTTCAGTATCTTCTAGTCATTTCCGAATTATGGGAAGTGCCCTGACTGGGCCAGATTAAGGTCTCCTATATCAGGGGTGTCCCATTTTTTTGGTCAGGTGTTATTATCAGCAAAAGGTTGTTGAGCAGCACTTCCAGTATATTTATAAATCATCTACATGTGGTTCAGTAATTAGTTAATATCTCAGAGAACAACATATACTTGGATTGAGGTACATCACTGATGACAGTGGATAAATCCACATTTTAGAGAGTCTTGATGATTTCTGTTATATTTAAATAAATCCTCATGTTTTTAATTCTTTATTTACTTTCAATTTAGTTAACATATACTGTATTATTGGTTTCAGGGGTAGAATTTAGTGATTTATCAGTTGCATATAACACCCAGTGTTCATTACATCAAGTGCCCTCCTTAATGCCCATCACCCTGTTACTCCATCCTCCCACACACCGCCCCTCCAGCAACCCTCAGTTTGTTTCCTTGAGTTCAGTGTCTCTTATGGTTTGTAATCCTCATGGTT
The DNA here is from genome assembly GCF_009762305.2 of Zalophus californianus. Lineage (NCBI taxonomy): Eukaryota > Metazoa > Chordata > Mammalia > Carnivora > Otariidae > Zalophus > Zalophus californianus. Next base: position 111,596,012 of record NC_045595.1, on the reverse strand, counting down.
TTCTCATGAGGTGGCTGGGATCAAAGCAAATGTAAAGGGTGCCATAAGTAGGACATGGGTCAGCTCTGTCATTTTCTTGTTTGCCTGTGTTTGCCTCATTAGTATTATCATCAGCATTCATATACTTTGGCAGGAATATTTTAAGCCATGTGACTACTTTACTTTTTTGAAGATTGGTTCTGTTAAAGCCAGGTAGCAACTGATTTTGTTAAAACCAGTGTGATAGTTAATTTTATGTGTCAATTTGACTGGGCTAAGGAATGCACACATAGCTGGTAAAACACTACTTGTGAGTGTGTCTGTGATAGTATTTCTGGAAAATATTAGCATTTGATTTAATAGACTGAGTAAAGAGATTCGCTCTCACCAGTTTGGGTGGGCATCATCCAATCTACTTAGGACCAGAATAGAACAAAAAGGCAGAAGAATAAATTTCCTCTCTCTTTTCTTGAGCCGGGACATCCATCTTATCCTGCCCTCAGATTTTGGAGCTCCTGATTCTCGGGCTTTAAGACTTTGGGACTTACACCAGCAGCCTCTGGTTCTTAAGCCTTTGACCTCAGACTGGGAGTTACAGCATTGGCTGCCCATGTTCTTGGGTTTTCAGACTCACACTGAATTACACCGCTAGCTTTCCTGGCTCTTGAGCTTGCAGATGGTATACTGTGGGACTTCCCAGCCTCTATATCCCCATGAGCTTATTCCTATGTTAAATCTCCTCTTATATGTGTCTCTCCATGTCCTATTGCTTCTGTTTCTCTGGAGAACCCTGACTAATGCAACCAGATAACATATAAATCCACTTAAACAGGGCATGTAAGTTGCAATGTGTTGCAAAAACAACCAAGTGAAAGAATAAGGGCTCTGCTCTCACACTGCTATGCCATGGAACTGCCATTTTCCCTCAAGACATGGCAGATGTGATATTTGTCCTGTGTGACATAAGGAAGGAATGAAAGTGCTGGTATGAGCCTATTTATTAGGTGTTAGAAAACCTTAATTTCTTATTTTAAAATAGAATTACTACATTAAGAGAAGTTCTCATATTTTCTTCTCATTCCCCAGTAGATTTTTATGAGCATCCCCCTCAAAGACCATTGGTTTAGATTTATGCCTGAAGGCATAATCTAGCCAGTTCTGTTTATGCTGGAATAAGTCTCTAATAGTCTCATTTATTCCTGTCAGCTCCCAGGTCCTTGACCAAATTTTATAGAGCTGTGCTGGGCATTCTCCTTAGTTGAAAGTCTACTTATGCACCACATGCATAGCAAATGGTAGTTGTAGCCTCCACTGAGATGTTCAGTTTAGTTCTGATATCTCTTGTTTCCCAAAAACCACAAATGAACTTAAAGTTTAGCATGGCTCAGTACACAGTGGGACCTCTATGAATAGGTACCCTCTTATATGAGGTGATCTGAGAGCTCTCAACAAGTCTCTTTAGTGTATAGAAATCTAAACTTCTTGCAATTAGACATTTGGTCTTTTTTGCCATTGGTAAGGAGCATGATCCTGCAAAAAGGGTATGGATTTAGTCATCAGAAAAATGTGAGGTCCAGTCCTGGTTTTGGCATTCTAGCTGTGTGACCTGGCGCAAATCCTGACCTCTCTGAGCGTCAGTCTTTTTTATCTTTTAATGAGTATAATAATATCTACTTTCCTTGACTTTTGTGAGAATTAGGGATAATATATGTTTGATGGTAGGCATTTAGTCAATTCTAACTGTTGTTACTCATTATTATTATAATTATTTACATTTTTTTCTTGAAAAGAGAATGTTTTTGCATATATTAAAATGTTTGCCAGAAATAAATTTTATTTGTTAGATATTACTTACATCCTAACGCTGCTATAGAACACAGATCATATACAGGTATCTATAGGAGATTTGTGGGGAAGGACTGGCTGTGGTGTAGGTCCCAGGGGCTTGGGGGGACTCAGTTACTGAAAGGCATTGATCCAAGTGTCTGAACATAATCGAATAGAAAGTCACCAAAGCACAGAAGCGCAGCTAGGCTGTAAGGAAAGCTGAGCCTCATAAATTGCTCTGTGGATATAGAACTTAGTGCTTTTGGGGTGCTGTGTTATAAAGGAGTTGGAATAAGGCCAGAGGCAGGAGAATGGATAACCTTACTTTGGAGTTCACTCTTTTATCTGCCCCATGTTAGTTAGAATAAGCAAAACTAAGTGATATAACAAACAAACTCCCAGTATTGGTGGTTTGATACAAATGGTTTGTTTTTCACCCCTCCACAGTTCAGTGTGGCTAGATGAGTGAGCAGCTTTCCACATAAATATCCAGGGCCTCAGACTTCGCCTGTCTTGTAGATTAAATTACAGGTGAGGAAAAAGCAAGAATTATGTTTGGGAAGTTTTCATGGGAAAATTTGATAGTATGGATGGCACTTCTATTCACACTTCTTGGCCAAAATTCAGTCATATGGGTGCACCTAACCATAGAAAAGGCTTAAATGATCTAACCGTGTTAGGAGGAAAAAGGAGAAAATACAAATATTGATGAATACTTGTACTTTGCCTTAACTGGCTTTCAAATTTTTTGGATTACAATCCATAGAAAGCATATCAATACCCAACACACACACACACACACACACACACACACACACACACACACACACCCCACTTGTCAGAAAATACTTGATCCTATTATATAGGACATCCTTTGATATTTTCTATTCTGTTGTATTTCACTTAAAAATACTGATTGTGCCACATTAAATCAATTTCACAATCTGGCAGAGTGAAAAATACTAATCTTATACTAATTCGGGAACGTAAGCCTTAATATAATAGCCCACTAGTTATCACCAGAGCTATCACCAGGCCCTGCCTACCATGATCAGGATGTAGGGTGCCTGAGAGCACTTTCTGGTGGGCCCTGTGAAAAAAATCTGATCAATGGGTCCAAAGACAGCAGAACTCTGAGATAACACCAATGTAGTACAGGGTTCAATCTGGGATGAGACACAGCATTCAAATGTTTCCCTTTCAATACAACAGCCTTGAAATACAGTTAAAAATAAAGGGAGGACAAAACTAAACATAGAGCCCTGATGCTTGGTGAATGTTTCTCCTTATCTCCCCCAACATGTGCAAGTTGTGAAACAGAATGCCTTTCTCATTAGCTGTACTTCATAACCCCATATCTTCCCACCCCATGCAAGTAAAGAATTAGTATCTCATACTTTAGATACCACTATTTTAAGAAAGTGACCCATGGGCAAGTGAAACTGGAAAATTCCTCCCCTAGGGTGAATAATGGATATATATTATTTGTACTTGGATATTTGCATTGCTATATAACTATGGACTCCTCCATATCTCCTTGCACAGGACTGGCTTGGTATTACCGTGGTACTGAATTTGCACATGGGAATTGAGGTAGAGAGCTTTATTGATAAGGGAAGACCAAGTCAGGCATACTGAAAGACTTCATACATACATTTTTTCTCTATGCAGAGAAATTCTAGGAGGTACCAAGTGCCATTCACATCTCCAAATCATATAGTGCATGTAAAGTGAGTTGTGCGTAGCATTTAATCTAGGAATATTCTTTCCTAACCCTTCTTGCTGTCCTGACTCCATCGATTATAGAACAAAGTTTGTTTTTCATAGTGTGGCTACAGTTTATTGTTTTGAATATTAAAGTAACCTGGTTTTATATATGGGTTGCTGGATTTTCTAATATTTAGAAACCTAATACAAAATGAACTAATAGGTTAAGGGCAACATAAAATTGGCTGTATATTAAGGACAACAGTGTGTATAATGAGTATAAATTAGCTTTCATTCAACAAAATTTCACTTTCAGGTGTGTATTTAATGAGTAGATGCCTTATATCAATAGAAAGAATAAGAAGTGAAATTTCAAGTGACCAAGATAATCAACCCCCATGATCTGAGCAGAGTCCCCTGAGAATGCTGTGACACATCATTATAGGCTATGGGTTCCTGAAATGTATCACCAGGCAAATACTTGAGTTAGATAATTCTGATATCATTTTTATATTAGATTTAATGTCATTGCAAATTGGTACTAAATATTTTGGCCTTGGTAAACTCTGTCTCTCTGTAGGCTTACTTCGGTTGGACCAGGTTAAACTTCAATGCCTGGGACTTTGCTTTTATGATTAACAGTATTATATTCAGGGCTAAATTGGCCCAGGGAAAGCTTTCCCCAGTCCCTTCCCCCACTGAGAAGAAAAAAAACAACCACTGGACACTTGTTTTTATCGATGGCAACATAATTATAATGAGAACTGTGGAGTCTTCAGTTTAAGTGAAAACCACACAGACCTACATTCCCTTACTTTCAGAGTCTTCAAGGAAAAATAAAACAACTTGAAGGAGTAGCAGGTGATAATTAAAACTTCAGAGCTTTGATAAGTGAATGGTATTTTTTCCAAGTGATAAAAAGACGTTAATACATGCTTTATCAATGAGCCCTTCAACTGTCTGATTTAAGAAGTGAAAATGTATTAATATTGTTAAAGTTATATGTTGATATTTTATTATCCCTTTGTTTTCAACTATCTATTAATTTATTTGCTTATTTGACAAATACTTATAAAGCTTACAATGTGCTAGGCCCCACTCTGAGGGATATATCAGTGAACATATCAGACAAAGCCCTTGCCCTTCAGGACCTTATACTCCAGCAGGAAATAAATGAGCAAATAAAATGTGAAATGTGTGAGTGCTGAAAACTGAGGAGAATAATAAAGAACAGAAGAGGGAGAAAAAGTGGCAGGGTTGGGTTGCAATTTTAGACAGCATGTCCAGAGAAAGATTCACTGATAACATGACAATTAGGTAAAGGAGGTGAGAGAGCCAGCCATGTGATATCTGGGGGGACAGAGTTCTAGGCACAGGGAACAGCAGGTGCAAAAACCAAAATGGGAGGATGCCTACTGTGTAGAGGAACATCAGTGAGAAAGTGGTCAGGTAGGTAGAGTGGGGGGGTGAGTGGAATAGGTGAGTGTGGTAGCAGAGTGGTGACTGGGGCCAGACCACATGGGGCTATGTAGAATGGGGTAAGTGCCTTGGCTTTTACTGTGAGTGTGACAGGGAGCCAAGGGAGGGTTTTAAGCAGAGAAATAACAGAGATACTTAGTTTTTAAGAGTCACTCTGTCTACTTGTTGAGAATGGACCAGTTAGGATGTCTGTGCAGTAGTCTAGGAGAGATGATTATGGCTAGGACCTGGAAAGTGTGGATGTGAGTAGTAACTGGATTTTGGAGAAATTTGGAAGGTAGAGCTGCTCAGATTTGCTGATGAATATGGGCTGTGAGGGAACGAAAGGCCTTGAGCAAGAAGGGGGTTTTCTGGGTGGGGAGACTATGGGAGGAGCAGGTTTAGAGCAAGAGAAAAGCTCAGTTTGGGTCCTGTTAAAAATTGAGTGGAGATGTCAAGTAGGTGGCTGGCCATATATGAGTCTGCTGTTCAGGGGACATTAAGGTTTACCTCCAGGTTTTTCCAATGCTCCCATGTATTGGAAACAGAGCTGTCATAAATTAGGAGTGGGGCAGCTGCATCCGCAAGGAAAGATGGTCTAACCTCTGGTTAAAGGTCAGGTTTCCTTTTTATAAAGAATAATTGTTATGTAGGGTACTTTTCTTAGGATTCATCTTCATAGCAGCCCCCTGCCAGTTGCATAGCCATAAGGTTCTCTTTTTCTGCAGTCTTTCTCATGATCAGTGGGATTTGCTTCTGACCACAGCCAAATTAGCAATTACTACTTCAGTTATTGTTATAAAGATCTGTAACATACATTAAGCTCAGGGCATAGCCTCTTTGTCCATGATGTGATAATTATGCATTAGATCGTGACTTATCAGAACCTGTGAAGGGCTGTTCTTTTGGGTTTCTGCAGGGTTGTGGCCAACTGCTAATTGAAATATAGTTAGCACCCCACAACTTGTCAAGAAAAGTGTTCTGTTCTAAACTGAGCCAGTCAGGGCACCAAATGTGGGCATCTGAGGTGGCTGAGAATGCACACTCAGAAACATCAGAGAACCTGGGCTCAGCCTTGATGATAACACACAGCACCAAGCAAGCCTTGCTATCTTGGAGAGTGGATTTTTTTCTTTTGTGTATGATAGGAGGTTGATGGATTGTGTCTGTTGCAGAGACACAAGGAGAAAAAGGTGACTCAAATCCCAAAATAGCCCTTTTGAATGCATTAAGAAAAAGCATCCCTAACACAGACAGGAAGAAAGGAAAGAGGGGCCAGCAATCGGTGACAAAATGTTCATAGTGCGTTGGTCACCAGCATTGATTCATATTAAGTTATTGTCCTCTGCTAAGAATGACACTGTCCTTTGCTTTTATGTTAAATTATAAAAACCCTCTAAAACTGTACAATTGTCTGAAGATTAAATTGATTGTCCATTATCTGTATTTTAACAATCTACTTGGTAAGTGTTTCCTATCATTTCTTCATCACTTCACACCCGGTTGGGGTTTGGAGTGGGTCTTATGCATGACTCTATTTGATAATGTGGTGGTTACATATCTGAATTCTCTATAAAAGTAAGAACATCAGTATTGAAGTGAGACAAGGGAAAAGTCTCATTTAAGTTTGCTTTAAATAGACAAATAATATCTGAAAGAAACTTTAGTGGAAGAAATTATCCCATTCATAACAGCAGCAAAAACCATTACGCATCTCAAATTAAACACAATAAGAAATGTGCAGAAATAATAGTAAGGGACATGAAAGGAGACTTAGTAAATAGGGAGAAAGACTCAGTGATGTAAAGTTGCAAGTAATTTCTAAATTGATCTGTAAATTTGATGCAGTCTCAATAAAAATCCCACTTGAGTTTATTTTCTTGTCTTTGTTCATTGCTTGCTTATTTTGGAACTTGTCAAAACTAGTGAGAAAAAGTAGGAAAAGAATATTGAGGGACACCAACTTTACCATATATTAAAATGTATTGTAAAACTATAATAATTAAAACTGTGCAGTGTCAGCACAGACTAGAATGATTATACCAATGAAACAAAATTGAGAAATAGACCTAACTTTATATAGAAATTTCATATATGAAAACCCATGATTTAATATCAGTAGGAAAAGTGGATTTTTCAATAAGTGGTTTTAAGAAAACTAAACCTCTGGGAAAAGAACAAAACTGGAATTACTTAATCTTCCTCCTAATAGAAAGATGAATTGAAGATTTAAACATTAAAAAATGAAACCATAGGAGTACTAGAAGGAAACATGAGGCTTGTATAGAATTTTGAAGTGGCAAAAACCCTTTCTAAGGAAGAAAACAAACCCAGAAATCATAAAGTTAAAGGCTAGTAAATTTCACTATCTAAAAACTAAATGTTCTGCACAGCAAAAATACCATAAATACACTCAAAAGACAAATCACCAACCAGAGAAACATTTAGAATATATATTACTGACAAATGATTAATTTTTTCAATATATAAAGCGTTCTCTCAACTTGATAAGGAACAGGAACACAAATTCACATTTTAAAAAAAGGTTTATAAATACATGAAAAGATTCCCAATCTCACTAATATTAAAAGAAATTCACTTTAACAGTTAGATAATATTTTGCAATTTTCAAATTGAGAAAAAAAAAAACAAGGATCTAAGCATGTTCATTCACTGTAGATGGGAGTATAAATTGGTTTGCCCTTGCGATGGTCTGAATGTTAGCATCGCCCTCCCCACTACCCCCTGTCACTGCCCAAATTTGTATGTTGATAGCCTAATGCCCTATGTGATGGTATTAGGAGGTGGGGCCTTTGGGAGGTGATTAGGTCATGATGGCAGAGCCCTCACAAATAACATTAATACTCTTATAAAGCAAGCACCAGAGAGATCCTTTGCTTGCTTCTACCCTGTGAGTATATGAGAAGTCTAAAGTCTGAAAGGGGTTTCTCACCCAACCATGACCATGGTAGCACCTTGATCTTGGACTTACCAGCTTCCAGAATTGTAAGCAAGACATTTCTGTTGTAAGCTACATTACATATAAACATTCTGTTTATAAGCTACCCAGTCTAAGGTAGTTTGTTATAGCAGCCTGAATGAACTAAGACAGCCCTCATTCAGAGAAGGATTTGGTAATACCTACCAAATATAAGGTGCACACACCCTTTTAGTCCAGCGGCTAACACCTTGCGGAATTTGTCCCATGTTATATTCACACATGTGCAAGAAGTATGAGGGATATGTTTATTATAGCATTACTGGTCATAGAAAAAGATTGAAAAAATTGTCAACAAGTAGGCTATTTGTTTAAACAAATTATGGTGCACACATACAATGGAACACTGTACAGTTATAAAAAAGAATGATGTAGTTCTATTGGTAGCATAAAGTTCCAAGATATATTGTTTAGTTTAAATGCCAAGCAGTGTATGTAGTATGCTCTAATTGATTAAACATAAAACAGGTTACACATGTCTGTATACTTGTATGTATTATGTATGCATCACACATGCTTGTATATGCCTTGCATGCTTGGATATGCCTAGAACATTTCTGAAAAATGGTTCCCTCTGGGGAGGGGTGCTGAGGAACTGGAAGGGGTTGGTGGTAAGAAGGAGATTAATTATTATATATAGTTTTTGATGCTTGTGTCCTTTTTTCATGTACATATATTATTTTTACAATAAAATAAGTCTTGTAAAAATAAATTCTAAATATATGGAATTTTATAGTATATAAATGTAACATTTCAAATTAATAGGGAAAAGATGAACTATCCAATAAATAGCATTGGCCCAACTGCTGGCAATTTAAAATAAAGTTGGATACACCAAAATAAATTCTAGAGGGATCAAAGTTTTAAATGCAATAAAAAATAAAACCATTAAGGTTGTTGAAGAAGATGATGCTATTATTTTAAAAATGTTTGATTGGGAAACAACTTTCTTTAAAATTTTTTTTGTTTGAGTATAGTTGACACACAATGTTACATTAGTTTCAGGTGTATAACTTAGTGATTTGACAAGTTTATACATTATGCTATGTTCCTCACAAGTATTACTACCATCTGTCCCCTTATAATATCACTATTATAGTATCATTGACTGTATTCCTTATGCTCTGTGCTTTTTATTCCCCTGACTCACTCATTCCATAACTGGATGCCTATTATCTCCCTCTCCCCCTCACCAATTTTGCCCAACCCTCCACCCCTGCCCCTCTGGCAACCATCAGTTAGTTCTCTGTATTTATAGTTTTGATTCTGCTTTTTGTTTGTTTATTCATTTTTTTAGATTCCATTTATGAGTGGAATCATATAGTATTTGTCTTTCTCAGTCTGACTTATTTCACTTAGCATAACACCTTCTAGGTCCAACCATGTTGTCTCAAATGGCACAATCTTATCCTTTTTATGGCTATGTAATATTCCATTGTGTATAAATACCGTTTTTTCCTTATCCATTCATCTGTTGATGGACACTTACATTGCTTCCATGTCTTGGCTATTGTAAATAATGCTGCAATAAACATAGGGTGCATATATCTTTTCGAGTTAGTGTTTTCATTTTCCCTGGGTAAATACCCAATAGTGGAATTATTGGGTCACATAGTATTTCTACTTTTAATTTTTTGAGGAACCTCCACATTGTTTTCCACAGCAGCTGCACCAGTTTGCATTCTCACCAAGAGTGCATAAGGATTCCTTTTTCTCTACATCCTCACCAACTGTTGTTTCTTGTCTTCTTGATTTTAGCCATTCTGACTGGTGTGAGGTGATATCTCACTGTGGTTTTGATGTGCATTTCACTGATGATGAGTGATTTGAACATCTTTTCATGTGTCTGTTGGCCATCTGTATGTCTTCTTTGGAAAAATGTATATTCAGGTCCTCTGTCCATTTCTTAATTGGATTGTTTGGTTTTTTTTGGTTTTGAGTTGTATGTATTCTTTATATATTTTGGATATTAACCTCTTATTGGATATATCATTTGCAAAATCTTCTTCCATTCGGTAGGTTGTCTTTTGGTTTTGTTGATGGTTTCCTTCACTTTGCAGAAGCTTTTTATTTTGATGTAGTCCCAATAATTTATTTTTGCTTTTGTTTCCCTTGCCTTAGGAATCATATCTAGAAAAATGTTGCTATGACCAATGCCAGAGAAATTACTGCCTGTGTTCTCTTTTAGGATTTTAATGGCTTTACATTTCACCCTTAGGTCTTTAATCCATTTCGAGTTTATTTTTGTGTAAGGTGTTAGAAAGCAGTCCAGTTTCATTCTTTTACATTAGCTGTCCAGTTTTCCCAGCACCATTTATTAAAAAGACTGTCTTTTCCCCCCTTATATATTCTTGCCTCATTCCTTATACATTAACTGGCCATTTAAATGTGGGTTTACTTCTGGGGTCTCTATCCCATTGTATTGATCTATGTGTCTCTTTTCTTTCCATTTTTTTATTATGTTCTGTTAATCACCATACATTACATCATCAGTTTTTGATGTAGTGTTCCATGATTCATTGTTTGTGTATAACACCCAGTACTCCATGCAGAATGTGCCCTCTTTAATACCCATCACCAGGCTAACCCATCCTCTCACCCCCCTTGCCTCTAGAACCCTCAGTTTGTTTTTCAGAGTCCATCATCTCTCATGGTTCATCTCCCCCTCCGATTTACCTCCCTTCATTCTTCCCCTCCTGCTATCTTCTTCTTTTTCTTTTTTTTTAACATATAATATATTATTTGTTTCAGAGGTACAAATCTGTGATTCAACAGTCTTGCACAATTCATAGCACTCACCGTAGCACATACCCTCCCCAATGTCTATCACCCGGCCACCCCATCCCTCCCACCCCCACCACTCCAGCAACCCTCAGTTTGTTTCCTGAGATAAAGAATTCCTCATATCATACCATCATATGATACATGTCTTTCTCTGATTGACTTATTTCGCTCAGCATAACACCCTCCAGTTCCATCCACATCGTTGCAAATGGCAAGATCTCATTTCTTTTGATGGCTGCATAATATTCCATTGTGTATATATACCACATCTTCTTTATCCATTCATCTGTCGATGGACATCTTGGCTCCTTCCAGAGTTTGGCTGTTGTGGACATTGCTGCTATAAGCATCGGGGTGCACATACTCCTTCGGATCCCTACATTTGTATCTTTGGGTAAATACCCAGTAGTGCAATTGCTGGATCATATGGTAGCTCTATTTTCAACTGTTTGAGGAACCTCCATACTGTTTTCCAGAGTGGCTGCACCAGCTTGCCTTCCCAGCAACAGTGTAGGAGGGTTCCCTTTTCTCCACATCCCCACCAACATCTGTCATTTCCTGACTTGTTAATTTTAGCCATTCTGACTGGTGTGAGGTTATATCTCATTGAGGTTTTGATTTGGATTTCCCGGATGCCAAGCGATGTTGAGCACTTTTGCATGTGTCTGTTGGCCATTTGGATGTCTTCTTTGGAAAAATGTCTGTTCATGTCTTCTGCCCATTTCTTGATTGGATTGTTTGTTCTTTGGGTGTTGAGTTTAAGAGGTTCTTTATAGATTTTGGATACCAGCCCTTTATCTGATATGTCATTTGCAAATATCTTCTCCCCTTCTGTCGGTTGTCTTTTGGTTTTGTGGACTGTTTCTTTTGCTGTGCAAAAGCTTTTTATCTTGATGAGGTCCCAATAGTTCATTTTTGCCCTTGCTTTCCTTGCCTTTGGCGATGTTTCTAGGAAGAAGTTGCTGCAGCTGAGGTCAAAGAGGTTGCTGCCTGTGTTCTTTTAGGATTTTGATGGACTCCTGTCTTATATTGAGGTCTTTAAAGCATTTTGAGTCTCTTTTTGTGTGTGGTGTAAGGAAGTGGTCCAGTTTCATTCTTCTGCATATTGCTGTCCGATTTTCCCAACACCACTTGTTGAAGAGACTGTCTTTTTTCTATTGGACATTCTTTCCTGCTTTGTCGAAGATGAGTTGACCATAGAGTTGAGGGTCCATTTCTGGGCTCTCTATTCTGTTCCATTGATCTATGTGTCTGTTTTTGTGCCAGTACCGTACTGTCTTGATGATGACAGCTTTGTAATAGAGCTTGAAGTCCGGAATTGTGATGCCGCCAGCTTTGCTTTTCTTTTTCAACATTCCTCTGGCTATTCGGGGTCTTTTCTGGTTCCAAACAAATTTTAGGATTATTTGTTTCATTTCTTTGAAAAAAGTTGATGGTATTTTGATGGGGATTGCATTGAATATGTAGATTGCTCTAGGTAGCATTGACATCTTCACAATATTTTTTCTTCCAATCCATGATTATGGATGGGAGATCTATGTGTCTCTTTTTGTGCCAGAGATTGCTTGGATTACTACAGCTTTGTAGTATATCTCAAAATATGGAATTGTGATACCTCCAGCTTTGTCCTTCTTTATCAGGATTGCTTTGGCTATTCACAGTCTTCTATGGTTTCATACAAATTTTAGTATTACTTGTTCTATTTCTGTAAAAAAATGTTATTGATATTTTGATAAGAGATTACAATGAATTGATAGATTGCTTTGGATAATATGGACATTTTGACAATATTAATTCTTCCAATCCAATCCATGAGTATGGAATATCTTTCTAGTTGTTGGTGTCATCTTCACTTTATTTCATTAGTGTTTATTTTTTTTATTTTTTTATTTTTCAGAGTACAGGCCTTTCACCTCTTCAGTTAAGTTTACTCCTAGGTATTTTATTCTTTTTGATGCAATTGTAAATGGTATTTTTTAAATTTCTCTTTCTTCAACTTTGTTGTTAGTGTACAACACTGCTACCAATTTCTGCGTATTAATTTTGCATCCTAACATTTTACTGAATTTGTTTATTACTTCTAGTAGTGTTTTGGTGGAATTTTTAGGATTTTCTGTGTATAGTGTCATGTCATATGCAAATAATGACAGTTTAATGTCCTTTTTACCAATATAGATGCCTCTTCTTTCTTTTTTTCTTTTTTCTTTTTTTTTTTGTTTGATTGCTGTGGCTAGGACTTCTAGTACTATGTTGAATAAAAATGGCAACCTTAGAGGGAAAGCTCTCAGTTTTTCACCATTGCGTATGATGTTAGCTGTGGGTTTTTCATATATGGACTTTATTATGTTGAGGTATGTTCCCTCTAACCTCATTTTGTTAAGAGTTTTTTGTTTTTACCATGAATGGATTTTGAATCTTGTCAAATGTTTTCTCTGCATCTATTGGATGATCATATGATTTTTATCCCTGGTTTTGTTGATGTGGTGTATGATGTTGATTGATTTATGAATATTGCACCATCCTTGCATCCTGGGAATAAATCCCACCTTATCATGGTGAATGATATTTTTAGTGTATTGTTGTATGCAATTTGCTAATATCTTGTTGAGGATTTTTGTAACTATGCTCATCAGGGACATTGGCATGTAGTTTTCTTTTTTGTGGTATCTTTATTTGATTTTGGACAGGGTAGTGTTGGCCTCATAGAATGTATTTGCAAGCTTTCCTTCCTCTTCTAATTTTTGGAACTGTTTGAGAAGAATGTTATTAACTCTTCTTTAAATGTCTGATAGAATTCACTTGTAAATCCATCTGGTCCTGGACTTTTATATTTTGGTAGTTTTTTGATTTGACCAGTTCAATTTCATTACTTGTAATCAGTCTATTCAGATTTTCTATTTCTTCCTGGTTCAGCTTTGGAAGATTGTATGTTTCTGGGAATTGATCCATTTCTTCTAGGTTGTCCAGTTTGTTGGCATATAATTTTTCATAGTATTCTCTTACAATCCTTTGTATTTCTGTGGTATCAGTTGTTACTTCTGCTTTCTGATTTTATTTATTTGGGTCCTATCTCTTTTTTTTCTTGATGAGTCTGACTAAGGATTTTTCAATTTTTTTAAAGATTTTATTTATTTATTTGTCAGAGAGAAAGAGAGAGAACGTGCACAAGCAGGGGGAGCAGTAGACAGAGGGAACGGGAGATGCAGACTCCCTGCTGAGCAGGGAGCCTGATGCAGAGCTTGATCTCAGGACCATAGGATCATGACCTGAGCCAAAGGCAGATGCTTAACTGTCTGAGCCACCCAGACGACCCCGGATTTTTCAATTTTGTTTATCTTTCCAAAAAAAAAAGCTCAGCTCTTGGTTTCCTTGATTTTTTCCCTATTGTGTTTTTGTCTCTACATCATTTATTTCTGCTCTGATCTTTATTACTTCCTTTCTTCTACTCACCTTTGACTTTGTTTGTTCCTCTCTTTCTAGTTCCTTTAGGTGTAAGGTTAGATTGCTTATTTGAATTTTTTCTTGTTTTTTGAGGTAGGCCTATATCACTATATACTTCCTTCTTAGAATTGCTTTTGCTGTATCCCAGAGATTTTAGACTGTTGTGTTTTCATTTTCATTTGTCTCAATGTATTTTTAAATTTCTTCTTTGATTGCTTCATTGATCCATTAGTTGTTTAGTATCATGTTGTCTAGTCTCCATGTGTTGGTTTTTTTCTAGTTTTAATCTTGTGATTTATTTCTAGTATCATACCACTGGGGTCAGAAAAGATACATGGCATGATTTCAGTCTTCCTAAATTTATTGAGTCTTGTTTTATAACCTAATATGTGATCACTTGTGGAGAATGTTCCATGTGCATTTGAAAAGAATGTGTATTCTGTTGGTTTTGGTTGAAATGTTCTATATATATATCTGTTATGTCCATCTGGTCCAGTATCCAAAGACATTGTTTCCTTATGGATTTTCTGTCTGAATGATCTTATTCATTGCTGTAAGTGGAGTGTTAAAGTCCTCTACTATTACTGCATTACCATCAATTTTTCTATTTTTGTCCATTAATATTTGCTTTATGTATTTAGGTGCTCTAGTGTTGGGTGTGTAGATATTTTTCATTGTTATACCCTCTTGTTGGATTGGTCCCTTTATCATTATGTAATGCCCTTCTTTGTCTCTTGTTACAGTCTTTGCTTTAAAGTCTATCTGTCTCATATAAGTATTGCTACTCCAGCTTTTTTTTTTTTTTTGGCTTCCATTTGCTTGGTGACTGTTTTTCCATCCCTTTACTTTCAGTCTGTATGTGTCTTTAGGTCTAAGGTTAGTTTCTTGTAGGCAGAATATAGATGGGTCTTATGGGGTTTTGTTTTTGTTTTTGTTTTTGTTTTTTATCCATTCTACCACTCTATGTCTTTTGACTGGGGAATTTAAGCCATTTACATTTGAAGTAATTATTGATAAGTATGTACCTATTGCCAATTTAAAATTTTGTCTTCTGGGCGCCTGGGTGGCTCAGATGTTAAGCGTCTGCCTTTGGCTCAGGTCATGATCCCAGGGTCCTGGGATCGAGTCCCACATCAGGCTCCCTACTCCTTGGGAGGCTGCTTCTCCCTCTGCCTCTCTCTCTCTCTCTCTCTGTCTCTCATGAATAAATAAATAAAATCTTTAAAAAAATTAAAAAAAATAAAATTTTGTCTTCTGGTTGTTTTTGTAGTTCTTCTTTTTTCCTTTCTTCTTCTCTTGCTCTTTTTCTTTGAGATCAATGAGTATCAATAGTGTTTTGTTTGGCTTTCTTTCTCTTTACTTTTTGTATATTTATCATAGGTTTGGGGTTTGTGGTTGCCATGAGGTTCATATATAACATCTTAAGTAAATAGCAGTCCATATTAATTTGATGGTCATTTAAGTTTGAACACATTCTAACAAAGAAAGAAAAAAAACAGGAAAAGAGAAAATCTTTCTTTTTCTTTTTTACCTTCTCTGCCCTTTTTACTCTTTTCTCCACATTTTATGTATATGTTGTCATATTTTACATCTTATTAATATTTTTCTTATGTCTAATTATGGCCATTTCTTTTCCACTTAAAGAAATCCCTTAACATTTTTTTGTAAGGCTGGTTTATTGGTAATAAACTCCTTTACCTTTTGTTTGTCTGGGAAATTCTTTATTTCTCCTTCAAATCTAGTTGTTAACCTTGCTAGGTAGAGTATTCTTGGTTGCAGGTTTTTTCCTTTCAGCGCTTTGTTTATATCATGCCACTCTCTTCTGGCTTGCAAAGTTTCTGCTAAAAAATCAGCTTATAGTCTTATAGGTTTCCCTTGTAGGTAACTTTCTGTTTCTCTCTTGCTGCTTTTAGGATTCCCTCTTTATCTTTAAGCTTTGACATTTTAATTATTATGTTCTGTGGCGTGGACCTCCTTAGGTTCCTCTTGTTTGGAGCTCTCTGGGCTTTTTGGACTTGGATGTCTATTTCCTCCTTAAGTAAGGCAAGTTTTCAGTTATTATTTCTTCAAATAAGTCTTCTATACCTTTCTCTTTTCTTCTTCTGGGACCCTTATAATGTGAATGTTTGTTTGCTTGATGTTGTCCAAGAGATCTCTTAATCTATACATATTTTTTTAAAAATTATTTTCTCTTTTTGCTGTTCAGTTGTGTGCCTTCTATTATCCTGTCTTCCAGATCACTGATACATTCTTCTTCATCCTCTAATCTACTGTTGATTCCCTCTAGTGTATTTTTTACTTCAGTTAATGTATTCTTCAGCTCTAATTGGTTCCTTTTAATATTTTCTATTTATTGAAGGTCTCATTGAGTTCTTCCATTCTTTTCTCCAGCCCAGAGTAATCTTTATGATCATTACTTTAAATTCTTTATCAGGAACATTGCTTGTCTGTTTCATTTAATTCTTTTACTGAGGTTTTTGGTTATTGTTGTTCTTTCTTTGGAGCATTTTCCTCTGTCTTCCCATTTTGCTTGACTTTCTGTGCTTGTTTCTATGGATTTGCTGAAATGTGTACTTCCTCTAAAGTCAAAGGAGTGGTCTTGTGCAGGTGATCCCTATACAGACTGTGTTGACCTTGATGGCTGGCTGGAGCTCTTCCTGTATATACTTGTTACACTTTTAAATCATGGCTTTTTACAGAGAGAATAAAGAAAAAATGATAATAAAAGAAAAGAAGAAAAGAAAAAAGAAAAGAAAAAAAGAAGAAATGAAAAGAAAAACAGAACAAGAAAGAAAAGAACAAAATCAAACAGAAAAAATAAAAACAAAGAAGACAAGACAAATTTTTTTAAAAGATTTTATTTATTTATTTGAGAGAAAGAGAGAGGGAGGGAGAAGCAGTCTCCCTGCTGAGCAGAGAACCCAACTTGGGGCTCGATCACAGGACCCTGAGATCATGGCCTAAGCCAAAGGCAGACGTTTAAGTGACTGAGCCACCCAGGTACCTTGACAAGACAAATTTTAAAAAGTAAAGTAAAATAAGACAGTAAAATTTAAAAACAAAAATACCACCCACACACAATACCATGACTTGTCTTCTGTGCCCTGGCACCAAAGTGTTGCTGGTATGGGCTTATGGACCTTGGACTCAATGTAGTCACAAGCTCACTGAGTCAGACCCTGCTCCAGTCTGGGCATTTATGGTGGAAATGCCCAGTCTGGGCATTTTAAAACCTGGAGCTTTCCTGTAGCTCCTCCACTACTTGGCAGAGTTCTAGTGTTGTCTCTGTTGTATGCTACTTGCTCTTTTAAACACCAGCCCTTTTAAAACCTGACTTTTTTTCTGTGCCCCAGTGTGACCAAGGCTGGTGTGGACTTTAGGACCCTGGGCTTGCTGAGGTCATAAGCTCTCTGTAACAACTGGACCCACTAGTTATGGTGTTGGGACCCTCCAATTATGGCATCTGAACCCATCATTTATTACACCACAACTTTTTTTTCTGTGACTCTGTGGCTAGGGCTGGTGTGGGCTTGTAGATCTTGGGCTTGCTGATGTTGCAAGCTCCCTGTGATAACTAGATGCACCCATCATGGTGTCCAGATCCTGCTCCAGTCTAGGCTTTTAAGATGGAGTGGGAATATAAACCATGTCATTCTCCAACCCTTCTGACCCAGAGAGCTTTCATGTAGCTCCTCCACTACTTGGCAGAGTTCTAGTGTTGTCTCTGTTGTATGCTACTTGCTCTTTTAAATCATGTTTTTTTCCCTGTGCTCAGGGACAAAGAAATATGTTCCTAGTCCCTCAGTGCTATCCCTCCCCACTGGCATTGACAGCATCAGAACTGGGGATTCCCTTTGTTACCATGTCTCTGTCTATTTTGCTCTTCTCTTGCCCTTCTGTCTGTCTTTGGTTATTCAGCCAGCGCTCAGTTCTTCAGGAGGAATTGTTCTATTAATAGTTGTAATTTGCTGTGTTCTTTTGAGGAGGTGAATTCAGTCTTCCTACATCACCACGTTGAACTGGAACCAGGGAAGAACTTTCTAATTATGTAATGAAAACTCATAAAGTCAAGCAATTTGACTACATAAAGTAAACTTTGGCTCAGTTAAAAATATAAACAATGTTGAAAGACAAGCAAAATGGGAAAAATATTTGTAAGACAAATGATACATCACAAGTCAATATTATTGACTAAATATTCTTACAAATCAATAAGGAAAAACCTGAGAAAAAGAGCATATGATATGAACAGACAATTCACAGAAGTAAAACTTTCACACATGAAAAGATTTCAACCATGCTAGTAATCAATGGAATAAAAACAATAAATTTTGCTTTCACCCAGAAAATGGACAAAAATAAAAATTTTCGTTTTTTCAAGATTTTATTTATTTATTTGAGAGAGAGAGAATGAGAGATAGAGAGCACAAGAGGGAAGAGGGTCAGAGAGAGAAGCAGACTCCCTGCTGAGCAGGGAGCCTGATGTGGGACTCGATCCCAGGACTCCAGGTTAATAAAAATGTTGAGCAAGAGTTCTTTCACACACTTTTTGGTAGAGATAAAAACTGGTATCTTTCTGAACATCACCTTAATCATTAAAATGCACAATATATGTACTATTTATTCCAGCAATCCCTCATCTAGGGATTCACTCTGAAAAAATAATCATTCAAGTTCAAACTGAGAAAAATTTCAGTGATGTTCATCACAATGTTGTTTAGGATCGCACATACACATACACACACACACACACATGAAATAATTTAAATGTTCATCAATGGGGTATTTGTTTTGTAAATATTGGCACCTACTACAATGGAATGCAATGTAGCCCTTTAAAATAATATGGAACTACATGTATGGACTTGCAATTTTCTCCTTGACCTACTGTCAAGCAGATTACAAAACATCATGTAGACCACAATATACTGTACAGAAAGAAAGCTCTCAGGAAGTTTGTTCATACAAATAGTTACAGGGGTTTTTATTAAGTGGGAGGAATTTAGGTAATTTTTACTTTCTCTCTCATACTCTTTAAATTAAATCAGAGCATGTACTATTTTACCCCACTCTCTAATTAAATTAATCCTGTACAGACATTAAAAATAATGTAGAAAAAAATTGAATGGAATGAAAAGACGCTTACAATTTATTAAGTAGAGAAATATAGATTATAAACTAATATGTACAGCACTATTCCATGTTAGAATATACTGTAGAACTATACATCCACATTACATACATTTGTGACTGGAAAAATTAGTTCAAATATGTTAGCAGTGGTAATCTGTGTGGTAGAACTTTGGCTGAGTTTTTAGAAAATATTTTCTGTATTTTCTTCAATGAAACATCACTTTTTAATGGGAATTATTACAGTTACCTCTTTAAGAATGATCTTAGGGATGAAAATGTAAAAACCTAGGCTTAGTGAAAACAAAGAATCATTCTCTCTTTCTGCTTAACCCCATATTTAAAAGCCAGGTTAGAAAATGGGGAAGAAGGGGTTGAATGATATAGATGGTGAAAACTGTATGACTGAACGGCTGTCCATGATTCACGGATTCACTATCAGAAGATTAGCCATTATGGCGTTAAGCCTTTTCCATGATTATTTTTTTAAGCTACCTTATGTTATGTACAGATACAATTATCACTTGGATGAGCTCCCTTCCAAAATGGACAATCACATGTGCAGACAGACTTCCACCTGGGATTGCTGAACAATCAGATGTCTCTCAAAACACATGGTCACATGAGCCCTCCTCAACATCATGAACCAAGAAGAATAAAGGGTTAAATCTGGTCATCAAAACTGAAAAAACCTGGAGTTTGTTTTCATACCAGATCCTTAATCTCACTCTGTTGTAAACTGGCATTTGAGCAGTAGAAGCCCTTTTTCATAAAGAAGCATGGGTTTTTAAGTTCTGATTTTATTTCTGATTTGTTTTTCTTTATTTCCTGGAGCTATTGATGTTTCAGAGGCAGTGGAGGAAGTGAGAAAGCCCTGGGAGAGTTTCAGTCTTTGAATTTCGGAACTCAACCATTCAGAAGTTCATACTCATGTTCACAAAAACAATGTCACAGGGTCACTTTGGCCAATGGAGTGTTTTGTACGAGGGCTGGCGCTCAGGTCCTGTGCGTGTTTGCTGAAGCAGCCTTTCACCCCTTCTAAACTTCCCTTTTTCTCTTTCTTTTTCCCTTTATATCAACATGTTGTAGCCTGTGACACCAGCTAAATTAATCACTCACTGCACTCAGGGAAGTCACCGCAGGATATAGAATAACAAAGACAACAAAATTATTGCAAGGCTGGAGAGAAGGGACTGGATTGTGAATAGTGCCAGCACACCCTCACCAGCTGTGTCCTCACAGGGGCTGGAGCAGCAGATTAAGTTGGGACTGTTTTTTATTCAATTTATGTGGATTTGAGAATGGCTACAATACAGTGCCAAGGGCCCCTAGTGAAGGGAAATCCCTTCAGAATTCTCAGCCTACTGTCAGAGCAGAGGCTTAGGGCTTCAGCATTGCCCAGGGGTGTCCCCTTGGGCATGCTTTGCTTGAGCAGATCTAGCTGAGTGATTGCTGAGCCTCCAGGATGCAGAATATACTGGGTCTTTAAGTCAGAGCCAACAGAGAAATAAAATCTCCAGTAGCCTAAAGATTGTGGTTTGAGTCCTAGTGGGCCAACCATCTGCGTAATAATGAAGAAAAAGATGGAGAGGATGGACGCTGTCAGTTTCTTGACCCAGGGGATAAAAGAACCCCTGATGAAAAACGTCAGCTGAATGACAGGCAGTGTGGTGAGTTCACCAGTGTTCTATTCCATACCTAAATTCATGGACCAGCGTCAACCTACAGGGGGCTGTCCCAGAGTGACCTGGAGTTCTGTTGTTCCTTTCCACTTAAAGATGTCTTCCACCTTAGTTAAGGCAGAGAAGGCATAGTCATACATTGGACATAGAGCTGAGAGACCTCACAAGGTTACAGAATGACACCTTTAAGGTTCAGAACCTCTTTAAAGCCACAAACAAGAAGTAAAAAATAACAAGAGGAAGTATAATGAGGATGATAATAAACATGTATTTTACAATCATCAACAAAAACGAATGTAAGTATAAATGATTGCATTTGGGCTCAGAAAATCAACTGAATGAAGATAGAGTAAGATTTAACCTAACAGCAAAATCACCCCAAAGAAGTTCTAGGGTCATGAAGAGCTCGCTGAGTGACATAGGTGTAAGGTTAATGCCAGTGGAAGAATAGAGTTTAGAACAAGGGGAGTAAGGGTTGTATGCTCCTCAGCACTGCTCAGACCGTATCAAAAGAAGGCCTACCTCTGGATTACTAGTATGAGCAGGAAAGCATGCAACACATTCTGGGGACCAGAGAGAGCAGAACTAGGTCCAGTATAGGAAAACTGAGGAGAGCAAAACTGGGACTTGTCACAGGCTGAAATCTGTCCAAGTTCACATGTTGAAGCTGTAACTCCTAGTATCTAGAATGTGACTGTATGTGGAGATAGGGCCTGTAAAAAGGTGATTAAATTTAAATGGGCCATTAGCGGAGGTTCTAATTCAATCTGACTGGGTCCTTATAAGGAGAGGAAATTTGGACACACAGAGAGACACCACAGGTACATACACACAGAGGAAAGGCTGCAAGAGGACACAGCAAGAAGGTGACTATCTACAAGCCAAGGAGAGAGCCTCCAAAGAAACCAAACCTGCCAATACCTTGAACTTGGACTTTTAGCTTCCAGGACTGTCAGAAAATTTTTCTTTAAGCCACCCAGGGTTAAAAAGAAATAAATGTTTTCTAACAAAGTGGCAGAGATAATCTAGGCTGTGGTAACAAATGACAAGGACTCTTTCCTTGAGCAAACTTTAGCGGGCTCCTGAATCCTCTACTCAGCCGGACCTCCGCCTTGGCCCTTTGAGCCCCATTTTAGCAAAGAATCCAGCTAAGCCAGTTTACTAGGAATTCCGTCATCCTTGATATCTAATGAAGTTCCTTTTAGTAATTTTCCATCCACTGACACCTTCTCTGTGCCCACTGGTTATATATCCCCAGTTGTCTTTGTTGTATTGGCTCTTGAGTTCAGTTCTGTACTGGTCTCTTTCCTCTATGGCAGTAGCTCAGATAGAATCTGTCTTGCCATTTTTAACAAGTGTCCCAGACAAAATTTCTCTTTAATGCAAAGAACCTCAAAATGTCAGGGTCTTAAGAACATACGCTCAGTACACTTTCCTGCTACTCATGGGTGTGGACCAGCCATGGATTCACTGCCATCACTCGAGGAGCAGGGCTCATGCTGCCCCATGCTGAAGTGTGCTTCCATAGTCCTCATGTCAGGGGGCAGCACTGGGCTCTTAAAGGCTTCTGCCCAGTTGTGATCTTCACTTCTGCTCACACTTTCTTGGCCAAAGAAAGTCACATGGCCACACCTAACTTCAATGGGGTTGGGAAATAAAATTCTACCGTGAACCTAGAAGGAGGAAATTTGAAATGTTTTTAGCCCTAAAGTCTATAGTTTGGAAAAAATGAAATTAAGTCATGTTTTTTTTATGAATTCCTCTAGAAAGTGGTTTTATGAAGATAACTAAGATGTGATGATGCTTATGACCTAGTAGAGGAGACAGACATGTCTACTACTAACTTTGTCAATGTGGTACCTAGTGTTTTACTGTCAAACTTATCACCCTGTGTCACCTAGAGAATCTGTTTATTCCTAGGTCCCTGAAGAAATTGCCTTTGACCACCACTAATTGAGCCAGGAGTAGGCACCTCATGCAAGGTGACTTGACTAGACTTAGTCAATTAAATTTTTATTCTTGCAAGTTTGAACTAAAGAACAGAAAATCTAGCTACTTATTTGGGGGCTGTTTCCTTTTTGCTGATAGGGTGCTTTTGGGAACTACAATCCCTGGAGCTGGCCTCCATGGCTTGGGTCCAGAACCCCTTTCTGTGTGTGGCTCCAACTCCCTGGGCCCAGCCAGCAGGGGCCTGATCTGATTTGTGTGGCTTCAGAAAAATGCTACCAAATGATGCTGGGACAGGGCTGTTATAGAAAGTGTTCTTTAGTTGGGGAGGCAGTTGGAGGAGGCACTCTGAGAGTGTGGATACTATTACTCAGACCCATTACCAGAGTTGAATATGTGCTAAGATTAGATGCCCACATTTGTCAGATGGAACATTCCTCTAAATGGTATTCACTTCAAATTCTTATATTCCTATAACCTGGGTCTCTGTGTCTTGTCACTGGACTGAGTTACCTTCAGTAAAATATAGACATTTAACCCATGCAATGGGAACTTGGAGGAAGTTACCAGGTGTTTTTTTTTTTTTTTTTTTAATTTTCAGGGAGTATCAGGAATATTAATGCTCACTTTCCTGGGATACAGGCCATTGATCAGTCTGCACAGTGTGAAATGGTATTTGTGTGTGTGTGTGTTTGTCTTTGTGTGTTTAGCTCTGTGACTGTTTTGCCATCAACACCACCTCCCTCTCTCTCACATGGCTTGTTGGAGTCCTTTTATGTTAACCCTCCATAAGGAGCCTTCGGTTTGTCAGCACTGCTCACTCC